>NC_138777.1:226958647-227391147 GCF_965119305.1 Pelophylax lessonae
GACCACCTCCTGTAGTATGTCTCCAGTCTCTGACCACCTCCTGTAGTATGTCTCCAGTCTCTGACCACCTCCTGTAGCATGTCTCCAGTCTCTGACCATCTCCTGAAGCATGTCTCCAGTCTCTGACCACCTCCTGTAGCATGTCTGCAGTCTCTGACCATCTCCTGTAGCATGTCTCTAGTCTCTGACCACCTATAGTAGCATGTCTGCAGTCTCTGACCATCTCCTGTAGTATGTCTGCATATCATGTCTCCAGTCTCTGACCACCTCCTGTAGTATGTCTCCAGTCTCTGACCACCTCCTGTAGTATGTCTCCAGTCTCTGACCACCTATAGTAGCATGTCTGCAGTCTCTGACCATCTCCTGTAGCATGTCTCCAGTCTCTGACCACCTCCTGTAGTATGTCTCCAGTCTCTGACCACCTCCTGTAGCATGTCTCCAGTCTCTGACCACCTCCTGTAGCATGTCTTCAGTCTCTGACCACCTCCTGTAGCATGTCTCCAGCCTCTGACCACCTCCTGTAGTATGTCTCCAGTCTCTGACCACCTCCTGTAGTATGTCTCCAGTCTCTGACCACCTCCTGTAGTATGTCTCCAGTCTCTGACCACCTCCTGTAGTATGTCTCCAGTCTCTGACCACCTATAGTAGCATGTCTGCAGTCTCTGACCATCTCCTGTAGCATGTCTGCAGTCTCTGACCATCTCCTGTAGCATGTCTGCAGTCTCTGACCATCTCCTGTAGCATGTCTTCAGTCTCTGACCATCTCCTGTAGCATGTCTGCAGTCTCTGACCATCTCCTGTAGCATGTCTACAGTCCCTGATCATGTCTACAGTCTCTGACCATCTCCTGTATCATGTAAACAGTCTCCAGCCATCTCCTGTATCATGTCCACAGTCTCCGGCCATCTCCTGTATCATGTCCGCAGTCTCTGACCATCTCTTGTATCCTGTCCGCAGTCTCTGTCCATCTCCTGTAGCATGTCTGCTGTCTCTGACCATCTCCTGTAGCAAGTCGGCAATCTCTTGACCAACTCCCATAGCATGCATCATGTCTGCAGTCTCTGACCATCACCTGTAGTATGTCTGCAGTCTCTGACCATCACCCGTAGCATGCCTGCAGTCTCTGGCCATCTCCCGTGCATGTCGACAGTTTTAGGCCATCTCCCGTAGCCTGTCTGCAGTCTCTGACCATCTCCCGTAGCATGTCTGCAATTACTGACTATCTCCTGTAGCCTGCCTACAGTCTCTGATCATCTTCTGTAGCATGCCCATAGTCTCTTACTATCTCCTGTTGTATGTCTGCAGTAAGGATGAATTGGGTTTGGTCTGAACTCAGTTTTCCAGAACTGGCGGGAAGCTGTCACATGAACAGACCCTTCCCCAGCCCAATCCACAGTACCCTAGGCATTGTTCCCCCCTGCATATAGTCATATAGGTTAATGATGCCACGGGCATCCCCACTCCCTTGTGTACTTTTAATTGCATGGCAGGGAATGCTCTGGGCCTTGCTGATTGGTCTGCCTGAGATGCATAGTGCATGTCACAGCTTCCCATGAGTTCTGCTAAACTTAGTCCTGACTGAACCCAGCATATCTTTAGTCTGCAGTCTCTGACCATCTTTTGTAGCATGTCAGTTGTCTCTGACCAACTGCTATCTTATGTATGAATTTTCTGACCATGTCAATAGTCCTGGCTTGAGATGCATATATACTGTATATATGCACACACTACCAGTCAAAAGTTTTAGAACATCCCCATTTTTCCAGTTTTTTTTTGGAAGCCTGTTTATTGGACTGTGGTGGAGATATATTATATCATATATATATATAGGCTAGTAGTCACCGTAAAATGCAGCATATAAAAAAAAAAAGTCAACCTTTCATATGCGAGTGGGGCGCCAGACCTATTGCTGGCTATGGGAGGGTTGGGGGTTATGGCATCATGTGCCTCTGTTATTTCACGCTGATTGGCGGCCTTCTAGGAGTGTAGTCGGGGCGCAGAGCGATGCGCCCCGAACACTCCCACTCACAATTGCCGAATTTGCAGTTCCCGTGAACATCCGACGTCGTAGGGGCGGTGCTTGGGCCGGACGTCACTCTCTGCTTCCCGCCGCCTGACTGAGTCTCAACCCAGAGGCTAGAGCCCAGCAGACTTGTGTGGATGTGCTGGGTCCTGCAGGAAGGGAAATGCTGCAATCTCAGCGCTAGCAGCCAAATGGGTCAAATGGAAGGGCGGGGTCTGGCGCCCCACCATCTTAAAACTTCACAAGCCACCACTGATATATAATATATATACATAAATACATACACACACACACACACACAAATCAAACCTGCAAATTCATTCTTAACAAACAGTGGTATCATTTCTGAACAGAAAACACAAAAGAGATGCAATGAGCCATCTAACTTACTGAGAGTTTGATTCTTTCCCCAGTAGATGACGATGGACTGCGGAGTCTCTGCACCAAGTTGTCCTCTTGGTATAGTGGTCAGCAAAACATCCATCTGCGAATCACCATTATAATCTCCAGGAACCACGCTGGTAATCACAACCCCTTCACTGCTAGGAAGGAAACATAAGCCCTGCATGTAAAGTTGGCCATAAACACAAAACGGCAACCATTCTGTATCTTGTAGTGTCATGGGGCCAGTAGAAGGAGTGGAAGAAATAGTGCCACATCATTGGTGTAAGGGGGTGGAATAGTGCCCCATCACTGGTGTCAGTGAGAGGAATAGTGCCACATCACTGGTGTAAGGGGGTGGAATAGTGCCCCATCACCGGTATCAGTGGGTGAAATAGTGCCCCATCACTGGTATCAGTGGGAGAAATAGTGCCCCATCGTTGCTACCAGTGGTGGGAATAGTGCCCTATTACTGGTATCAGTAGGTGGAATAGTGCCCCATTACTGATATCAGTGGGTAGAATAGTGCCCCATTACTGGTATTAGTGGGCGGAATAGTGCCCCATCATTGGTGTCAGTTGGAGGAATAGTGCCCCATCATTGGTGTCAGTGGGAGTAATAGTGCCCCATCATTGGTGTCAGTGGGAGGAATAGTGCCCCATCATTGGTATCATTGGGAGGAATAGTGCCCCATCATTGGTATCAGTGGGAGTAATAGCATCCCATCATTGGTATCAGTGGGAGGAATAGTGCCCCATCATTGGGAGGAATAGTGCCCCATCATTGGTGTCAGTGGGAGGAATAGTGCCCCATCATTGGTATCAGTGGGAGTAATAGCATCCCATCATTGGTATCAGTGGGAGGAATAGTGCCCCATCATTGGTATCAGTGGGAGGAGCCCCATCATTGGTATCAGTGGGAGGAATAGTTCCCCATCATTGGTGTCAGTGGGAGGAATAGTGCCCCATCATTGGTATCAGTGGGAGTAATAGCATCCCATCATTGGTATCAGTGGGAGGAATAGTGCCCCATCGTTGATACCAGTGGTAGGAATAGTGCCTGCCCCATCGTTGCTACCAGTGGTAGGAATAGTGCCTGCCCCATTACTGGTATCAGTAGGTGGAATAGTGCCCCATCATTGCTACCAGTGGTAGAAATAGTGCCCCCTTTATTTTAGTGGAAGGAATAGTGCTCCATTGTCGGTGTCAGTAGGAGAAATAGTGCCCCATCATTGATATTCGTGGGAGGAATTGGGCTTTAAATAAGTAAATAATAAATAAATCACTATACACCTCCTATATATCGCACAATAGAACCAGTAAAGGATACAATTCTTCCCCTGGCATTTAAACTTTCATTAATCACATACAAAGCGAGCCTTGGAACAATCCGAAGCTCCCTGTCCATAAATCTCTCAGCGGATCCCGCCGGCCGCCCTCACACGCATACTTACTCTAATGCAAGTTTGACTTTCGGGTTAAAATATGGCGCTGACTTCAGGTCTGACAAAAATATCCATAATTCATTACCTGCAATGACAAAAACAGGCGGGATAAATAAAGAGTGCTCGGTGATCAATCAATTCTACAAAACGCCTCAACTATCCCTGGCACCCACTTCTACCCCCCACCCCCGGGACAAACACGGCCATTCGAGGCGAACGCCGCAGACTGCTGGGTAGAAGTTTTGGTTTACCGACACGAAATTTCTGTGAATTCTTTCCCATTTCTGAGAGTGATGGAAGACCAGAGAGAGTGGAGAATGACTTCTGAGCAGATAAAGTTGATGTAGCATTAAAAGATCTTTTATATACTCTAAATGATCGTGTCTCATCACCCGCTACATCGATTGAGTTATGATCGTTAGGTTTACGTAAAATCATTCTTGAAGCGTTTTCGCATCTCATCTTGTTTGCCATCCCATATTTTCATTATACAGATTCAAGGCAGGGGTTCACAGCCGGAGTGTTGTGTTGTGGTGGAGCAAGCGATGGGCCACCCTGCTCCACTTTGCCCTTTGTTATAGTAAAAGAAATTTTAGGACACACACAAAATGGCAGCTGGTGTCCATCTGCAGACATGTATTTACATGTATATATGTATATGTATATGTATATGGTTTAATACAAGGTATTAAACCACTTCAGACCTGGAAGGTTTTACCCCCTTAATGACCAGGCAATTTTTTTGCGATTCGGCACTGTATAAACAAAATCGCAGAGATGGAAGAGCTGATAAGTATAGCAAATTACACCCCCACCAGATTCTCACATACATGGGCCTGCTGGATACACTTCCAGTCAACAGAAAGATTTAAATGCTTACTATGCCCGGATTCCCTGGAGTCCTTGCACTAGACCAGGTGTACGCCCATTACCAACTCACCCAGTTACTTTCTGACGCTGGCCCTCCCTCCCCTGAACACAGGTTGAGTCTGGGAGGTCGCCACGCCAGATCAGACCATATCTACAAAGGCTCATATCTAAGATAAAGATTGAAAACCAACTTACCAAGCTCAGCATAGCTGCTCCCCTCCCAATCATTTAAACGTTAGTGTCAGGATCCGGACTTGAACCTGGGACCTCCAGTGTGTCTGGCAATTACTCTACTTGCTAGGCCACCTGGAATGCTGGACAGCTCCCTGGACAAATCCTTGAATAATGCTGCCGTGAATCCTAATTGCCTTGAACCTTGAACCCTTTGCTCTTCCCATGAACTTCCTGACTTAAGCCATGTCTCTGCACTTCCTGGTTGCCAGAATATTGTGCCTTCTCCAGGCAATATCTCGCTTGTCTTGCCTGCTGCCGTCCGTATCTTCGCTACCGTTCGTTATCGACACTTGGCTTGTTCCTCGACTATGCTTCTGCCTAATCCTGACATGCAACTACTCGTTACCGACCTTTGGCTACTCGTAGACTACGCTTCTGCCTAATCCCGACCTGCAACTACTCGTTACCGACCTTTGGCTACTCGTAGACTACGCTTCTGCCTAATCCCGAACTGCAACTACTCGTTACCGACCTTTGGCTACTCGTAGACTACGCTTCTGCCTAATCCCGACCTGCAACTACTCGTTACCGACCTTTGGCTACTTGTAGACTACCCTTCTGCCTAATCCCGACCTGCAACTACTCGTTACCGACCTTTGGCTACTCGTAGACTACGCTTCTGCCTAATCCCAACCTGCAACTACTCGTTACCGACCTTTGGCTACTCGTAGACTACGCTTCTGCCTAATCCCGACCTGCAACTACTCGTTACCGACCCTTGGCTACTCGTAGACTACGCTTCTGCCTAATCCTGACCTGCAACTACTCGTTACCGACCTTTGGCTACTCGTAGACTACGCTTCTGCCTAATCCCGACCTGCAGCTACTCATTACCGACCTTTGGCTACTCGTAGACTACACTTCTGCCTAATCCTGACCTGAAACTACTCGTTACCGACCTTTGGCTACTCATAGACTACGCTTCCGCCTAATCCCGACCTGCAACTACTCGTTACCGACCTTTGGCTACTCGTAGACTATGCTTCTGCTTGATCCCAACCTGCTATATCTGCTACTGGACCCTGGCTTGCTCACCTCATGGTGAGGCGATCCTGAGGATCGCGACCTGGTACTAATATGCAGCAAAATCCATCTCCACCATCAGGAGCGCTGGTGAACACCAGTTGATATTTAGATTACGCACCTCAGGTGAGCCTGCGTCATATTCCAGAGTGACCTGCCTGTGTTCCTATCCAGCTGGTTCCTGTTTAAGCTGCTATAGCTACTGGTCTTCGAGCCTGACTCCAGATTGTGACAGTTAGGCTACAGCTTACGCACGATAGAGACCGGGAGGTTAATATAATTTACAACAAGCTAAAATTCTCTCACTCCATGTCCCTCCTCCCCCTTTTTTTTATCTCATGTCCCTCTTACCCGCCCCACCCCCCTTTTTTTTAATCTCCTTTCCCTCTTCCCCCTCCCCCCTTTTTTTTAACCTCCTTTCCCTCTTCCCCCCTCCCCCTTTTTTTAATACCCTACCCTACCTACCCTCGTCACTTCCGGCCAGAAACAGCTGAGCAGCGCAGCAGTGCGCATGCTCAGAGCCCCGGATACCTGATGGAAGAACAGAGGAGCATGCGCACTAGTATGAAACGATCACGGTGTACCGTGAGAAAAACCTACCGACGCGGCGCTTACATAAAACAGCTGTGCAGAAATACGAGTCATCTCCGCTCCTGTCCCGGTCACTTCCCTGCTCTCGGCAAGTAAATATAAAAGCGGCTTTCGGCTCCGTGATTTATGTTTTCATACAGCCGCCGCCGCTTTTATATTTACTATCCGAGAGCAGGGAAGTGACCGGGACAGGAGCGGAGATTACTCCTATTTCAGCACAGCTGTTTTAATGTAACCGCTGCATTCCATACAGTGCCGAGTACCGGAAGTGACGAGGGGTAGGTTTTTCTCACGGGTAGGTAATTCTCACGGAACACCGGTTCACTTCGGTGCGATGCGGGAACCCTGCGAATGCATTGTGGGTTTCCGCATCGCACCCAACTTGCAGGCAGTTCACGCTGCCATATGCAAATCGCTGGGGGGGGGCGTTAATACAAAAAGGTAACAACACCCCCAGATCAGTTCACATATCGCAGTGCCAACTGACAGTTCGGACAGGAATCGGATCGCATAGGTGTGAACCACCCATGCAATCCGATTCAGGGGCGGACCAAAAAAAAAAAAAGTCCTGTGCAAAGTTTGTTACAATCCCTACAATGCACAGAGATCACCCAGAGGGCAATGTTTTTTTTTCTCAACAAAAGTGGAGTTACGCTTTAAGGACTGACTGCCCTATAACAGCTTTTTTGCTACACGGTGGCCGTTCTGTGCAGAATCACACACTTATATATATGTGTGTAACAGAAAAAAAAAGGAGGTGATGACACCACACAGTTCAGTGCTTGCAAATGAACAATGGAAGTGGAGTGTGAGCAAAATACTCCAATATAATAAACAAAATATATGGAATCAAACACAATCTGTTATAGTGGACTGTGTGTATATATATATATATATATATATATATATATATATATATATATATATATATATATATATTAAAAAAGAATAGCGCACACATGCAAAAGAAATGACTATCAAATATGGAGACAATCCATAAATAAAAATGGGGATTTGGCCATATCGTGCTCAAGCCCACCACTGCGTCAAAGTACACACACCTGTACTCTATCAGTGTCCACTATCAAGTGGATATAGGAGGAGTCCCATGTAGTGCATTAGCACATCTATCCCAGCAAGGAGTGTTGTCTCCAAGGGTTAGAGAGGCTGGATTCACCCCTTTTCTATGGATAGTGTAGGACCCACTGATAATGGGGTACTTTGACGTAGTGGTGGGCTTGAGCACGATATGGCCATATGGTGGGACCAAATCCCCATTTTTATTTATGGATTGTCTTCATATTTAATAGTCATTTCTTTTGCATGTGTGCGCTATTCTTCTTTTTTAATATACATGTCGCTTGGTCCATAGCTGCACTGGCTTTAGATATACATGTTCAGGGTTTGCTCCCCCAATTTTTTGCTTGTTTATTATATATATATATATATAGTGCCATCATTTTTTTGTGGGATTTATTCAAGATTTATGCACAATTACAAAAGTTATATATATATATATATATATATATATACACACACACAGTCCACTATAACAGATTGTGTTTGATTCCATATATTATGTTTATTATATTGGAGTATTTTGCTCACACTCCACTTCCATTGTTCATTTGCAAGCGCTGAACTGTGGGTGTCATCACCTCCCTTTTTTTCTGTTATTTATACTTGTCTCCATGGCAGGAGGAGGTTTAGCAGCTGCTTATTCATTTTTTAACACCATTTAGGTGCACATTGTATTAGGTTTCACCTTACAGGTGGTCCATCGGCGCCGGTGTACCCCCCTTTTTTCTATACACACACACACATAGAGTGTCAGTTAGTGTCTGCTTGTCCGCTGCAATATCACAGTCCCGGCACATCGCATTCCCGCCATAAGTCACTGATTGCCGCCATTACTAATATAAAAAAAATGAATAAATAACAATTCCAAAGATATATATACAGTAAAACCCCCTCCATTGCGGGGGTTACGTTCCGGACCCAGCCGCGAAAAGTGAAAATCCGCGAAATAGAAAAACCCTATTAAAATGCATTGTAGGCATGTTTTTTTACTGTCACTGTACGTGTAAAAGCATTTTAAGGTCTTTAAACACACTTTTAAAACAATAGAAACTCATTTAAACACATAAAAGATACTGAGAGGCATAGCAAGAGCTATGGAAACACAAAAATATTTCATTTTTAATGATTTATATAGTAAAATAACATTACAAAAAAAAACGCGAATTACCGGGACCATAAAAACTGAACCGCGATGGAGCGGGGGATTACTGTATATCATAGTTAGTAGACGCAATAACTTTTGCCCATACCAATGAATCCGCTTATTGGGATTTTTTTTTACCAAAAACATGTAGCAGAAAACAAATTGGCCTAAAATTATGAAGAAACTTTATTTATTTATTTATTTATTTTTTATTTCTTTATTGGATATGTTTATATAGCAGAAAGTAAAAAATATATATATATTTTTTTTTTAAATGGTCGCTCTTTTTTTGTTTATAGCGCAAAAAATAAAAATCGCACAAGTGATCAAATACCACCAAAAGAAAGCTCTATTTTAGGGGAAAAAATATATAAAATGTTATTTGGGTACAGCGTCGCACGACTGCACAATTGTCAGTTAAAGTAACGCAGTGCCGTAACCCAAAAAAATGGCCTGGTCATGAAGGGGGGTAAATCTTCCCGAGGGCAAGTGGTTAATAGACCGTACCTTTTTACCTTGCTATCTGTGTTCAGAGTTCCGCTTTAATCCCACATACATTGTCCACGTCTGACAACACAAAGAACAAACAAAGGCGGGTCGGAGATTATTTTGTGTGTTTAACCGCCTCACCAACGGTAAACACACCAACACTTCACCCAACCACACATGGAGGATCTGAGAACTCAGCACCAACATAACCAGAGTAGAAGACTGGGATATATAGTGCGCCAAAGCCCTGTGTACTAAAGAAAATTGCCTTTTTTTTTCCCCCACAAAGCTGACACTCTAATCATCAAATCTTGGCCCTCCAATAAAATGACACTACAGTTCCCAGCAAGACATCAAAGGCCGGGCCTTGTCCACAGAGCTGACACAACCATTAGATCTGGTCCCTCTGGACATGCATGACACCAGAGGCTGAGCCTTGTCCACAGAGCTTACACTCTAATGATCTGGACCGTATGGTCACATTAGACACTACAGTTCCCAGCAAGACAAAGGAGGGCCAGGCCTTGTCCACAGAGCTTACACTCTAATCATTAGATCTGGGCCTTACAGCCACATTAGACACTACAGTTCCCAGCAAGACACAGGAGGGCCAGGCCTTGTCCACAGAGCTGACACTCTAATCATTAGATCTGGACCCTCTGGATATAAAGGACACCAGATCCTTGGCCTTGTCCACAGAGCTAACACTCTAATCATTAGAGGTGGACCTTACAGCCACATTAGACACTACAGTTCCCAGCAAGACACAGGAGAGCCAGGCCTTGTCCACAGAGCTGACACTCTTAATCATTAGATCTGGACCCTCTGGATATAAAGGACACCAGATCCTAGGCCTTGTCCACAGAGCTAACACTCTAATCATAAGATCTGGGCCCTCTGGATAGAAATGACACCAGATCCTAGGCCTTGTCCACAGAGCTAACACTCTAATCATTAAGAGCTGGACCTTAAAGCCACATTAGAAACTACAGTTGCCAGCAAGACACAGGAGGGCCAAGCCTTGTCCACAGAGCTTACACTCTAATCATTAGAGCTGGACCTTACAGACACATTAGACACTACAGTTCACAGCAAGACACAGGAGGGCCAGGCCTTGTCCACAGAGCTGACACTCTAATCATTAGATCTGGACCCTTGGATATAAAAGGACACCAGATCCTAGGCCTTGTCCACAGAGCTAACACTCTAATCATTAGATATGGGCCTTACAGTCATATTGGAGACTACAATTCCCAGCCACAGGAGGTCAGGCATTGTGTGCAGAGCTTACACTCTAATCATCAAATCTTGGCCATCCAATGATAAGACACTACAGTTCCCAGCAAGACATAGGAGGCCGTTCCTTGTCCACAGAGCTATCACTCTAATCATTACATCTGGGCCCTCTGGACACCAGAGAATGAGCTTTATCCACAGAGCTAACACTCTTATCATTAGATATGGGCCTTATAGTTATATATTGGACACTACAGTTCCCAGCCAGACACAGCAGGTCAGACCTTGTCGGCAGAGCTGACACTCTAATTATAAAATCTTGGCCCTCCAATCATATAGGACACGACAGATTCCAGCCAGACACCAAAGAGCTGACACATTAATCATTACATCTGGGCCCTGTGGACATGCATGACACCAGAGGCTGGACCTTATCCACAGAGCTTACACTCTAATCATTAGATCTGGACCTTAAAGGCACATCAGACACTACAGTTTCCAGCAAGACACAGGAGGCCAGGCCTTGTCCACAGAGCTGACACCCTAATCATTAGATCTGGGCCCTCTAGATATGAATGACACCAGAGCCTGAGCTTTGTCCACAGAGCTAACGCTCTAATAATTAGATATGGGCCTTACAATCATATCGGAGACTACAATTCCCAGCTGGACACAGGAGGTCGGGCCTTGTGTGCAGAGCTGACATTCTCATCATCAAATCTTGGCCCTCCAATCATATGACACTACAGTTCCCAGCAAGACACAGGAGACTGGGCCTTGTCCACAGAGCTATCACTCTCATCATTACATCTGAGCCCACTGGATATGAAGGACACTAGAACCTGAACCTTGTCCACAGAGCTTACACTCTAATCAGTAGCTATGGGCCTTAGAGTCATATCAACACTACAGTTCCTAGCCAGACAAAAGGAGGGAGTGCCTTGTCTCTAGAGCTAGCACTCTAATTATTAGATAAGGTCCCTCTGGAAATTCGTGACACCAGAGGCTGGATCTTGTTCACAGAGCCGACACTGTAATCATCAGATCTGGGCCCTCTAGTCACTTAAGACACTACAGATCCTAGGCAGGCATCAGAGGCCAAGCCTTGCCCACAGAGCTGACACTCTGACCATCAGACCTGGGCCCTGCACTCATTCAAGGCACTAATGATCCAATGACAGAAACAGAGAGCTGGCCATTGTCCAAAAGCTGACATTCCAATCCTCATATTTGGATGCTCCAGTTATTTCTAATGATCAGGTCTGGTCTGCAGGGCTGACACTCCAATCCGCAGAGCTGCCACTCCATTGATCAGGCCTGGTGCACAAAGCTAACACTCTAATAATCTACCTGGTCCAAAGAGCTGACACTAGATATGGTCCAAAGAGCTGACACTCTATTCCCCAGAGCTTGCCCACGGAGCTGACACTCTAAAGATAATGCCTGGTCTGCAAAGCTGACACTAATTCCTAGAGTTTGCCCGCAGAGCTGACACTCTAGTATTTAGACCTAGTTCGCAGAGCTGACATTCTAGGGATCAGGCTTGGTCTGCAGAGCTGCCACTCTAATCCCCAGAGCTGACACTCCAATGATCAGGCCTGAGCTGGGCCTTGTCCACAGAGCTGACACTCCAACGATCATGCCTGGTCTGCAGAGCTGTCACTCCACTCCAGCGAACAGGACTTGGTCTGCAGAGCTGGCACTCCAGTGAACAGGCCGAGTCTGCAGAGCTGGCACTCTAGTGAACAGGACTTGGTCTGCAGAGCTGTCACTCCAGTAAACAGGCCGAGGCTGCAGAGCTGGCACTCCAGTAAAGAGACCTGGTCTGCAGAGCTGGCACTCTAGTGAACAGACCTGGTCTGCAGAGCTGGCACTCTAGTGAACAGACCTGGTCTGCAGAGCTGGCACTCTAGTGAACAGACCTGGTCTGCAGAGCTGGCACTCTAGTGAACAGACCTGGTCTGCAGAGCTGGCACTCTAGTGAACAGACCTGGTCTGGAGAGCTGGCACTCTAGTGAACAGACCTGGTCTGCAGAGCTGGCACTCTAGTGAACAGGCCGAGGCTGCAGAGCTGACAGTTTAATCCTCATAAATGGGCAAGGCCTTGGCCACAGAGCCCATTCTAGTACTCATATATGGGCCTTCTGGTCATATATAACACTACATATCCCAGCCTGAGAAAAGATGTTGTGCCTGGTCTGCAGAGCTGACACTTCAGTGATCTGGCTTGGACCACAGAGCTGACACTTCAGCGATCAGAGCTGGGCCCTCTGGTCATATCCAAAACTACAATTCCCGTCAAACATGGAAAGGTTGGCCTTGTCCTCAGATCTAGGCTGGGCCTGGCCTGCAGAGCTGACACTTTAATCCTTAAAAAAAAGAGCCAGGCCTTGGCCACAGAGATGACAACCTAATTTGGGCTGAGCCTTGTCAGCAGAGCTGACATTCTAATCCTTATCTCTGGGCCTTCTGGTCATAGATAGCATTAAAGATCTAAGCCAGAGGCAGGGCCTTGGTTGCAGAGCTAACAGTCCATATTCCCATCGTTCCGGGGAATAGGCTCTCAAGGTACCGTGTGATGCAGCGACCACCAGCTGGATAGTGGAGCATACTGTACATGACTAAACATAAATCTTCACCAACACACCACGGATCTTCCATTAAAGTGGTGACCGGCCTCAAGTGATCCACAGAGGAAAAACAAATCCTCCTACATAAGTTGTGTGATGGGAGTCACTTTGGTTGGGGGGGGGGGGGGTCCAGTGGAACCCACAGCTTACCTTAGAGAGGTTGGGAAATCCCTCTTTCAGCCCCCTAGGGCCAAGGCCCCTCCTATGTGTAAGTCAAACTGTGTCTATAACACCGCATTCACACTGAAGCGGCACGACTTTGGGGAGAATTTGCGTGCACCGCGACTTCGGCACGACTTGCACGGACTTCACAGAATGAATGTCTATGCAGGTCGATCCCAGGTCGCCCCGAAGTAGTACAGGACCCTTTTTCTAAGTCAGAGCGACTTGTGTTGCTCCTATTAGAACAGTTCCCGTACCACACAACAGACCGCGACTTGTCAGTGACAAGTCGCCTGACAAGTCGTATTAGTGTGAATGGAGACTTAGGGGTGAGCAAATGATGGACAGCTACTTAATGGACACTAAGAATATGGTTTGGATTACTTCAAATGGGAGAGTAATATTTATCAACAACATCTCTCAAGAAATATATGCAGACTATTCCTGGATTGTTTGATTCTGAACATGTTCATTGAAAAAGCCAATCACATTGGCCTCTGTTCCATGTTCTTCAATGTCAGAAACGGAAAGTCTGTTACTGATGGTCTCTTCCTATAGTCTGTGTATTAAGGTGTGATGTGTTTACACTTATAATAATGTGTGTTGTACTTCATGAGCTCAATAACGGCAGTCTGCTAGTTAACCACATAACGACCGCACACCGCAGATATACTGCGGCAGGCAGCCGCTGCTGGGCAAAGTGACGTAGGGGTACGTCACTCGCTCAGCCGCCTGTGGGGGGGCGAGCACACGCCGGCGCTGGCGCGCTCCCACCCCCACTGGTTCCCTGGGGAGCTAGCGCAAGTGACCGGCGGCTTCTCACTGATGTAAGCACAGAGGCTATCCTGCTATATAGGATCCCATGTCTCTGTGATTACATCACAAGCCACACCCCCCCCCCTTCCACAGCTAGAATCACGCCCCTAGGGTCACACTTAACCCCTTGATCACCAATAAAGTTAACCCCTTCCCTGCCAGTGTCATTTTGACAGTAACAGTGCATATTTATAGCACTGATTACTGTAGTAATGTCACTGGTACCCCCAAAAGTGTAAAAAATGTCAGTCAGGGGTCCGACCTGTCTGCCGCAATGTCGAAGTCCCGCAAAAAAAAAAAAATCGCAGATCGCCACCATTAATAGTGAGAAAAAAAAAACAATATAAATGACAAAAATCTTTCCCGTAGTTAGTAAACGCAATAACTTTTGCGCAAACCAATCAAAATATGCTTATTGCGATTTTTTTTTTACCAAAAATATGCAGCAGAAAACAAATTGGCCTAAAATGTTAAAAAATTTAGATTTTTACAATTTTTTTTTTTGAGAATTTCATATCAAAAAATGTGAAAAATATTGTTATTTTTTCAAAGTTGTTGCTTTATTTTTTTGTTTATAGCGCAAAAAATAAAAAATCGCACAGGTGATCAAATACCACGAAAAGAAAGCTCTGTTTGTGGGAAAAAAAGGACGTCAATTTCGTTTGGGTACAGCGTCGCACGACCGCGCAATTGTCCGTTAAAATCACGCAGTGCCGAATCGCAAAATAGGGCCTGGTCTTTGAGCAGCCAAATCTTTTGGGGCTAAAGTGGTTAATTGGCTCAAGTTAAATAAATCACTGTCCTCTATTAGTTTCTAGTGGGAAAGTAGTACACTGTTTGTGTTGGTTGTTCCTTAGATTATATTTCTGTACACAATTTCATCTGCATATGATAATGTAATCAGGCACCTGATCTGGTGGGGTATATATTCGGTGTGAGTTTGTTCAATAAATGTTCCAGATCTTATACAAGCTATTCTCTGCTAGTTTTGTATGGGGGGGGGGGGGAGCGGCTAGAATATCTGATATCTATGTTCAAGACTGAAGGAAGCGGTATTCTGACGGAAGCACATTGTGGGGGATACCGTTCCGTTGCAAGTTGTACCTGTTTATCTGCAGTCTCCTATTCTCTACATCAGCCTTTTTCAACCAGAGTTCCCTGGCACCCTTGAGGTTTCTTCAGGGGGGTGCCTTGGCAAAACGCCTAAAAATTTCCCAAAAATTGTAAAGCCCAGCGTGTGGATGAAGGCTGCCTTTTAGTCACACAAAGCCACAGGTTCTCATTGTGCTCCACCTTCTAGCTGCCGGCATCCTAATGACCAATGGCATCATCAGTTGATATGGAGGATGTCAGTCCCCGCATAGCATACTTGTTTGACCCTCCCCTGCCTCTCTCCATCAGCAATGGGGTCAGATTATAAGTTATGGAGAAAAACTGAAGGAGAAGAGAAACATTGGAATACTAGTCAGTACCGGTTTGCAAAAGTTTATTTGCTTTGGAAGAATAAATAGCCTTTAACGTTGGGTGTCCTACTTGTGTGGATGAAGCTGTATTATGTAAAACTATTAGAATAGTTTTTACAATATAGAATGTGACTGTCCATTTTTTTTTTTTTTTTTTTTAAAGGGTGCCTCAAGATTGTTCATCATTTTTAATGGGTGAATTGGCTGAAAAATGGTTGAGAAACCCTGGGCTAAATCCATCCAAAGTGCTGAATTTATAAGCTTGTCTGAGAGCTCAGAAAAAGAGAAGGCAGAGATCGACCAATATCGTTTTTTCATTGCCGATACCGATATTTTGGTCGCCGATATTTTTGTACATTTAAACATTTTTTTTTTTTTCTTGACAGGTACTCTTGTGGAGGGATCTGGAGGTCTAAAAGACCCCAAACCCCTCCTCTGCACTTAAAAGCATTCAAAACACTGTTTTGAATGCTGTCATTTTTTTTAAATTTGGCGCCGAGTACCCGGAAGTGATGTCATGGCATCACTTCCGGGTTTTTTGCATGGAGACCCGATCAGAGCTGAATGCGGGTTTGATCGGGTCTTCTCTTCGGTGGAGGTAGGATGCCCGTGGAAGGCGGCGGGAGGGGGGGACGTCCCCTCCCGCTCCTTGTAATGACAGCCAAGCGGCTTCTCAGCCCCATCGGTTGTCATTACAAGACAGCCGACCGTCAGCTATGGACACCGGTACCGGGGTGATGTCTCTAGCTGCAGGGATCACTCCGGTTCAGCACTTTCCGAAATATCGGCAATATCGGTCACCTCCAGGACCGATTCCAATACATCGGGGAAAGTGCATATCGGCCCTCGATATATCGGCTTTGCCGATAATCGGCCGATCCCTTTTGCATGGAGACCCGATCAGAGCCGAATGCGGCTTGGATCGGGTCTTCAGCGGCCGTGCAGGTAGGGTGCCGGGGTCTCCTGGTGGGTTGGGAGACCCGGGCGAGCCGCAGAAGGTGGCGGGGGAACGTCCCCTCCCGCTCCTTGTAATGAAAGCCGCGCGGCTTCTCAGCCACATCAGTTGTCATTTCAAGACAGCCGACCGTCAGCTATGGACGCCGGTACCGGGGTGACACCTCTAGCTGCAGCCATCACTCCGGTACAAGCACTTTCCCGAAATATCGGTAATATCGGTCACCTCCGGGTTCCGATATATCGGGGAAGGTGCATATTGGCCCTCGATATATCGGTGTTGCCAATAATCGGCCGATCCCTTTTCCATGGAGACCCGATCAGAGCTGAATGCGGCTTTGATTGGGTCTTCAGCGGCCGTGCAGGTAGGATGCCTAGGTCTCCCGGGCGAGCCGCAGAAGGTGGCGGGGGGTAACGTCCCCTCCCACTCCTTGGAATAACAGCCGAGCGGCTTCTCAGCCGCATCGGTTGTCATTACAAGACAGCTGACCGTCGGCTATGGACGCCGGTACCGGGGTGATGCCTCTAGCTGCAGCCATCACTCCGGTACAAGCACTTTCCCGAAATGTTGGGGCCGATTCCGATATATCAGAGAAAGTGCATATTGGCCCCCGATATATCAGCTTTGCCGATAATCGGTCGACCGCTAGCAGAGAGCTGAAGTTACAATCTGTGAGGAGAGCTCTGACAGCTGATTGGATGGAAGGGATACATCCCCCTTCACACAGCACACAGGAACAGAGCCGAGGCTGTCAATCGCAGGCTGTGTGCTGGAGCTCCCTCCCCGGTCACCTGTGACTGGTACAGATAGAGGAAGGAGGCAGCAGACAGAAATGACACTTAGTGCTCTGGACTGAGACAAGTTCACACTATAGAGGCATATGCTTTGTTCAGATTTCATGTCTGAGGTTTACAAACAATGTAAGACTTAATAGTTTGCATTGAAGAAAGATCACATGACAAACAGTCCGGTGCAACGTTTCGGGGCTGCGCAGGACCCCTTCATCAGGCATGTGATAGGTGGATACAGTTGTGCTAAGCATTCCCGGTGCTGATTGGCTATTGGCTAGACAACCAATCACTGCCTGTACTCAGAGGATTCTCCCTGATTGGACATATCTGGCAGATACGCCCAATCAATGTAGATATACTCCATACAAGGGGCTGAAAGTGCTGATTTATTCTACGGTCCCCCAACCACAGCAGTCCCCACTGATCCCCATTGGAGACATTCCTCTTTTGCTGATGCGACAATTTATGTATCTCATGAAGTCATATGATGTTAGGTGGTAGGAGGGGTTTCCCGATTTCTGATCCTGATTGGTGGATGATAAGTTATGTTCATGCTCAGCACAACTGTGTGCACCTATCACATGCCTGACGAAGGGGTCCTGCACGGCTTCGTAACGTTGTACCCGTTCTTCTATGATGAGATCTTTCTCTTCAATAAGAACCATTCGGACCCAATTGAAAATCAGCGCTGTGCTGGTGAATATTTATGTTGTTTGTAGAGCTGACACTCTAATGATCAGGCCCCACACAGCTCACAATCGAATGATCGGGTTTTGTCCACAAAGCGGACACTCTTATCCCCAGTGCTTGCCTGCAGAGCTGACACTCTAGTGATCGGGCCTGGTCTGAGGAGCTGACACTCTAGTGTTTGGGACTGGGTTGGGCCTTGTCTGCAGAGCTGAAACTCTGGTGATGAGGTCCGGTCCACACAGCTGACGCTCTAGCTGTCAGGTCCGGTCCGCACAGCTGACACTCTAGCTGTCAGATCCGGTCCGCACAGCTGACGCTCTAGCTGTCAGATCCGGTCCGCACAGCTGACGCTCTAGCTGTCAGATCCGGTCCGCACAGCTGACGCTCTAGCTGTCAGATCCGGTCCGCACAGCTGACGCTCTAGCTGTCAGATCCGGTCCGCACAGCTGACGCTCTAGATGTCAGGTCCGGTCCGCACAGCTGACGCTCTATCTGTCAGGTCTGGTCCACACAGCTGATGCTCTGTCAGCTCCGGTCAGCACAGCTGACGCTCTAGCTGTCAGGTCCGGTCCGCACAGCTGACGCTCTAGCTGTCAGGTCTGGTCCACACAGCTAACGCTCTAGCTGTCAGGTCCGATCCGCACAGCTGACACTCTAGCTGTCAGTTCCGATCCGTACAGCTGACACTCTAGCTGTCAGGTCCGATCCGCACAGCTGACGCTCTAGCTGTCAGGTCCGATCCGCACAGCTAACGCTCTAGCTGTCAGGTCTGGTCCACACAGCTGACGCTCTAGGGATCAGGTCCGGTCCGCACTGCTGACACTCTAGCTGTCAAGTCCTGTCTGCACAGCTGATGATCTGTCAGATCCGGTCCACACAGCTAACGCTCTAGCTGTCAGGTCCGGTCCGCACAGCTGACGCTCTAGCTGTCAGGTCCGGTCCGCACAGCTGACGCTCTAGATGTCAGGCCTGGTCCGCACAGCTGACGCTCTAGATGTCAGGCCTGGTCCGCACAGCTGACGCTCTAGATGTCAGGCCTGGTCCACACAGCTAACGCTCTAGCTGTCAGGTCTGGTCCACACAGCTGACGCTCTAGCTGTCAGGTCCGGTCCACACAGCTAACGCTCTAGCTGTCAGGTCCGGTCCACACAGCTAACGCTCTAGCTGTCAGGTCCGGTCCACACAGCTGACACTCTAGCTGTCAGTTCCGATCCGTACAGCTGACACTCTAGCTGTCAGGTCCGATCCGCACAGCTGACGCTCTAGCTGTCAGGTCCGATCCGCACAGCTGACGCTCTAGCTGTCAGTTCCGATTCGCACAGCTGACGCTCTAGCTGTCAGTTCCGATCCGCACAGCTGACGCTCTAGCTGTCAGTTCGATCCGCACAGCTAACGCTCTAGCTGTCAGGTCCGGTCCACACAGCTGACGCTCTAGGGATCAGGTCCGGTCCGCACTGCTGACGCTCTAGCTGTCAAGTCCAGTCCGCACAGCTGGTGATCTGTCAGATCCGGTCCACACAGCTAACGCTCTAGCTGTCAGGTCCGGTCCACACAGCTAACGCTCTAGCTGTCAGGTCCGGTCCGCACAGCTGACGCTCTAGCTGTCAGGTCCGGTCCGCACAGCTGACGCTCTAGATGTCAGGTCTGGTCCACACAGCTAACGCTCTAGATGTCAGGTCCGGTCCGCACAGCTGACGCTCTAGCTGTCAGGTCCGGTCCGCACAGCTAACGCTCTAGCTGTCAGGTCCGGTCCGCACAGCTGACGCTCTAGCTGTCAGGTCCGGTCCGCACAGCTAACGCTCTAGCTGTCAGGTCCGGTCCGCACAGCTAACGCTCTAGCTGTCAGGTCCGGTCCGCACAGCTGACGCTCTAGCTGTCAGGTCCGGTCCGCACAGCTAACGCTCTAGCTGTCAGGTCCGGTCCGCACAGCTAACGCTCTAGCTGTCAGGTCCGGTCCGCACAGCTAACGCTCTAGCTGTCAGGTCCGGTCCACACAGCTAACGCTCTAGCTGTCAGGTCCGGTCCACACAGCTAACGCTCTAGCTGTCAGGTCCGGTCCGCACAGCTAACGCTCTAGCTGTCAGGTCCGGTCCACACAGCTAACGCTCTAGCTGTCAGTTCCGATCCGTACAGCTGACACTCTAGCTGTCAGTTCCGATCCGCACAGCTGACGCTCTAGCTGTCAGTTCGATCCGCACAGCTAACGCTCTAGCTGTCAGGTCCGGTCCACACAGCTGACGCTCTAGGGATCAGGTCCGGTCCGCACTGCTGACGCTCTAGATGTCAGGTCTGGTCCGCACAGCTGACGCTCTAGATGTCAGGTCTGGTCCACACAGCTAACGCTCTAGCTGTCAGGTCCGGTCCGCACAGCTGACGCTCTAGATGTCAGGTCTGGTCCACACAGCTAACGCTCTAGGGATCAGGCCCGGTCCACACAGCTGACGCTCTAGGGATCAGGTCCGGTCCGCACTGCTGACGCTCTAGATGTCAGGTCTGGTCCACACAGCTAACGCTCTAGCTGTCAGGTCCGGTCCACACAGCTAACGCTCTAGATGTCAGGTCTGGTCCACACAGCTAACGCTCTAGCTGTCAGGTCCGGTCCGCACAGCTGACGCTCTAGATGTCAGGTCTGGTCCACACAGCTAACGCTCTAGGGATCAGGCCCGGTCCACACAGCTGACGCTCTAGGGATCAGGTCCGGTCCGCACTGCTGACGCTCTAGATGTCAGGTCTGGTCCACACAGCTAACGCTCTAGCTGTCAGGTCCGGTCCACACAGCTAACGCTCTAGCTGTCAGGTCCGGTCCGCACAGCTAACGCTCTAGCTGTCAGGTCCGGTCCGCACAGCTGACGCTCTAGGGATCAGGCCCGGTCCACACAGCTGATGCTCTAGGGATCAGGCCCGGTCTGCAGAGCTGACACTCTGGTCATGTCAGACACTACAGATCCCAGCCAGGCATGGAAAGCTCGGCCTTGTTCTCGGATCGGGCCTGGCCTGCAAAGCTGACACTTTAATTCTCAGATATGAGCCAAGCCTTGGCCACAGAAATGACACTTTATTCTGGGCTGAGCCTTGTCTGCAGAGCTGACAGTCTAATCCTCATATCTGGGCCTTCCACTCATATATGACACTGCAGATCCCAGCCAGGGACTTGTCTGCAGAGCTGACACTCCTCCGGTACTCACCGCCTCGTATGATGAACAGATCGGTCTGTTTATCGGCATTGAAGTCCCCGAAGGCGGCGATCTTCCCCCGGGCCTCCGATCCCAGCACATCCCCGGTGACATTCCGGAGAGAGGCCCGGACCGGGGAGAGGAGGAGGGCGGAGAGGAGGAGGAGGGGGATGGGAACCCCCGGTACTGACAGATACCCCATTACACCGGACTGACACCAACACTTCCGGGTTCTCTCACAGCACCGCGACGTACGGCCGAGGGGGCGGCGCTTTACGGCACTGCTGGACAACATGGCTCAGGTGCTGGCGGATCTGGGCTGGAAGGTGCTGGAGAGGAGAGCTCGGTCCCGGAGATCAGGTGTGACATCAACTGCACCCACAACCCCCACAGTGTGCACCCAACCCCCACCATCAACTGCACCCACAACCCCCACAGTGTGCTTCCCATCCCCCACCATCAACTGCCCCCCACAGTGTGCTTCCCATCCCCCACCATCAACTGCCCCCCACAGTGTGCTCCCCATCCCCTATAGTGTGCTCCCCATCCAACACCATCAACTGCCCCCCCCACCCCCACAGTGTGCCCCCCCACCATCAACTGCCCCCCACAGTGTGCTCCCCATCCCCCACCATCAACTGCCCCCCACAGTGTGCTTCCCATCCCCCACCATCAACTGCCCCCCACAGTGTGCTCCCCATCCCCTATAGTGTGCTCCCCATCCCCCACCATCAACTGCCCCCCCACCCCCACAGTGTGCCCCCCCACCATCAACTGCCCCCCACAGTGTGCTCCCCATCCCCCACCATCAACTGCCACCCCCACCCCCACAGTGTGCTCCCCAACCCCCACCATCAACTGCCCCCCCATCCCCCACCATCAACTGCCCCCCCCCCACAGTGTGCTCCCCATCCCCCACCATCAACTGCCCCCCCCACAGTGTACTTCCCATCCCCCACCATCAACTGCCCCCCACAGTGTGCTCCCCATCCCCTATAGTGTGCTCCCCATCCCCCACCATCAACTGCCCACCCCCACAGTGTGCCCCCCCACCATCAACTGCCCCCCACAGTGTGCTCCCCATCCCCCACCATCAACTGCCCCCCCACCCCCACAGCGTGCTCCCCATCCCCCACCATCAACTGCCCCCCCCCCACAGTGTGCTCCCCTTCCCCCACCATCAACTGCCCCCCCCCCCACAGTGTGCTCCCCTTCCCCCACCATCAACTGCCCCCCCCCCCACAGTGTGCTCCCCATCCCCCACCATCAACTGCCCCCCCCCCCCCCACAGTGTGCTCCCCTTCCCCCACCATCAACTGCCCCCCCCACAGTGTGCTCCCCTTCCCCCACCATCAACTGCCCCCCACAGTGTGCTTGCCCCCCCCCCCAACAGTGCGCTCCCCACCCCCCCCCCCCATAAACTGCCCCTCTCTGTGTACTTTCCAGCCCCTCCCCCCCCCGTACTTTCTGTCCCCCACTGCCATCTGCCCCTCTGCATGTGTGTGAGAGATGCCTGCTGTGTGTACTGCCTGCCCCCCCCTCTGTCCGGGGTCCGGCCTCGGTTGCCGTGTTTGCTTGGCTCTGCGGTTTGCTGATTGACCCCCCGTCCCCATATCACCCCTCCCCCACCACATGGAGGAGATTTACTAAGATTGCTCGTCATTCATGTAACACTGCTAATCCTCTATGGACAGGGATGTCTGTCTACTGCCAGACATGGGGGGAGGGTTCCAGCCCCTGACATTTATTACAGTCTGTGTCCCATCGGGGAGATTTACCTTCACTTCCTGTCCCATAGACACACAGGAAGTGAGAGGAAATTCTTCCTAGACAGTTGTCACCCTCCATTGAACGGTACAGAGAGGACTCCACATTGTGAATTCCCTATTACTCTCTGTCTAGGTGACAATACAGAGGGTGACCCCCCCCCCCCCACCCCCAATGGGGACACAGAAATGAAAACCTACCAGGGGCTCTGACCCCTCACCACTCCATCCACAACAAAGACTTCACATAAACTACAAAGTCTATCTAATCCTGAGAACAACAATATCAAATATTGTCACTCCTGTCCTTACATGTGACGGCGGTTCATTTTCCTTTGTTTTTTTTTTTGTTTTTTTTTCAGACTGAGGATGTTTTCTGAAACTACAGAAAAATACCAGAAATCTGATGTCACTGCCGGCACCCTGGTGACTGCCAGCGTCCTGGTGACTGCCGGTGTCCTCATCCGGCACCCTGGTGACTGCCAGCGTCCTGGTGACTGCCGGTGTCCTGATCCGGCACCCTGGTGACTGCCGGTGTCCTGATCCGGTGTCCTGGTGACTGCCGGTGTCCTGATCCGGCGTCTTGGTGACTGCCGGTGTCCTGATCCAGCGTCCTGGTGACTGTAGGCGTCCTGATCCAGCGTCCTGGTGACTGTAGGCGTCCTGATCCGGCATCTTGGTGACTGCCGGTGTCCTGATCCGGCGTCCTGGTGACTGCCGGTGTCCTGATCCGGCGTCCTGGTGACTGCCGGTGTCCTGATCCGGCGTCCTGGTGACTGCCGGTGTCCTGATCCGGCGTCCTGGTGACTGCCGGTGTCCTGATCCGGCGTCCTGGTGACTGCCGGTGTCCTGATCCGGCGTCCTGGTGACTGTAGGCGTCCTGATCCAGCGTCCTGGTGACTGTAGGAGTCCTGATCCGGCATCTTGGTGACTGCCGGTGTCCTGATCCGGCGTCCTGGTGACTGCCGGTGTCCTGATCCGGCGTCCTGGTGACTGCCGGTGTCCTGATCCGGCGTCCTGGTGACTGCCGGTGTCCTGATCCGGCGTCTTGGTGACTGTAGGCGTCCTGATCCAGCGTCCTGGTGACTGTAGGCGTCCTGATCCGGCGTCTTGGTGACTGTAGGCGTCCTGATCCAGCGTCCTGGTGACTGTAGGCGTCCTGATCCGGCGTCCTGGTGACTGCCGGTGTCCTGATCCGGTGTCCTGGTGACTGCCGGTGTCCTGATCCGGTGTCCTGGTGACTGCCGGTGTCCTGATCCGGTGTCCTGGTGACTGCCGGTGTCCTGATCCGGTGTCCTGGTGACTGCCAGTGTCCTGATCCGGTATCCTGGTGACTGTAGGAGTCCTGATCCGGCGTCCTGGTTAGGGTGCACCAATCCGACTTTTCTAGTCCCGTTACCGATGCCTTGTTCACGTATCGGTTGATAACGTTACCGATCCGGTACTATTGTTTTGTTATAACAATTGTGCATTCAAAATCTAAAATATTATCGGATCGGTGCATTCCTAGTCCTCCTGACTGCCGGCATCCTGATCCGACGCCCTGGTGACTGCCGACACGCTGATCCGACGCCCTGGTGACTGCCGACACGCTGATCCGACGCCCTGGTGACTGCCGTCGTCCTGCTCCGACGCCCTGGTGACTGCCGTCGTCCTGATCCGGCGCTCTGGTGACTGCCGGCGTCCTGAACTAATCTCAGTGCTATCAGCTTTCCCAGCTATCCCTGGTCAACTACAAAGCACCTCCCACTATATAATGGAGATGGGAAGAGAGGGAGGTGTTTGTAGTTCAGCCTGGGTGAAACTGGAAGTTTATTTTAGTCGGGATCACCAGGTGAAAAACGAATGCAGCCACCGCATCTACAGACTGCTAAGCTGTAATATATGATATGTTTGTTCCTGGGATTAGTTAGACTTGAAGGACTCAGGTACACCGACCGTGCCGTACAGCATGGCCGAGCGTAAATCTTCCCTAAGTCGGCGTACATCGGTACCCCTGCGTAGAGCCACGCCCTCTAATTGATTTCTGTAGGCGGCGGATGCGGCTTATGGGGAAGATTTTTCGCATGTCCGGTACCCTCTGGCATGTTGTACGCCCGCCTTCCATCCGTGTAACATGAGCCCCAATGATGTGTGATCAATACTGGGCTCCATGTCCAGCCTAATCCATGGTGTCCATCCATCTCCACCCCGCCTCCTGCGCTCTGCCAGCCATACACATCCTGCCCAACATTTATTACAATTGTTTGATTTCATGTTGAAAATTGTAATTTGATACATAAAATTTGAAATTCAGGGCCGGTTCACACTTCTGCGAGTGCGCCGATCACATGTAATTCGGAGCGCACTGCTCCTTCATTACATGCGATCGGAGGTGCGGATGCGTATTCAGCCATACACTTTGTATGGCTGAATTCGCACTGTACCCGCACCAAACACGCACATGACCCTTTTTTCCAGCCGCATCAGGATCGGATCGCTTAGTGGTTCACACTTGTGCGATCCGATCCTGTGCGAACTGTCAGATCGCACTGCGATATGCAAACAAACTGGGGGTTTCCTTAAGATTTCATTGGCACCCCCTTCGTATCGCATATGGCAGTGTGAACTGCCAGGGGTGTGTTTGCGATGCGGGAACAGGCTGCGAATTCGCAGCCTTCCCGCATCACACAAGTGTGAACCAGGACTCACTCCAATCACTTTGACAGCCCGCTGTCTCTATCAGAATTATTGTTTTGTCCAATAGAGCTCATTTACACATGAGGCATTTCCTGACACCCCTCTGAAAAGCAATCTGCGGTGAGAAAGGATTAATGGGGGTTGACAATGTAAATTTGGCCTCAGTCAGTCACAGACCCCCCCCCCCCCCCCCCCCCAGCCTCGGTCGGTCACAGAGGCGAGCGGGGCCTCGGTCGGTCACAGAGGCGAGCGGGGCCTCGGTCGGTCACAGAGGCGAGCGGGGCCTCGGTCGGTCACAGAGGCGAGCGGGGCCTCGGTCGGTCACAGAGGCGAGCGGGGCCTCGGTCGGTCACAGGGGCAGGCGAGGCCTCGGCCGGTCACAGGGGCATGCGAGGCCTCGGCCGGTCACAGGGGCATGCGGCACCTCGGTCGGGTCTCAGGCGCAGGCAAGGCCTCGGCCGGTCACGGAGGTAAGCGGGGCCTCGGTCGGGTCACAGGGGCAGGCGAGGCCTCGGTCGGGTCTCAGGGGCAGGCAAGGCCTCGGCCGGTCACTGAGGTAAGCGGGGCCTCGGTCGGGTCATAGGGGCGGGCGAGACCTCGGTCGGTCACAGAGGCATGCGGGACCTCGGTCGGGTCTCAGGGGCAGGCAAGGCCTCGGCCGGTCACCGAGGTAAGCGGGGCCTCGGTCGGGTCACAGGGGCAGGCGAGGCCTCGGTCGGTCACAGAGGCATGCGGGACCTTGGTCGGTCACAGAGGCATGCGGGACCTTGGTCGGTCACAGAGGCATGCGGGACCTTGGTCGGTCACAGAGGCATGCGGGACCTTGGTCGGTCACAGAGGCATGCAGGACCTTGGTCGGTCACAGGGGCAGGCGAGGCCTCGGTCGGTCACAGGGGCAGGCGAGGCCTCGGTCGGGTCTCAGGGGCAGGCGAGGCCTCGGTCGGGTCTCAGGGGCAGGCGAGGCCTCGGTCGGGTCTCAGGGGCAGGCGAGGCCTCGGTCGGTCACAGGGGCAGGCGAGGCCTCGGTCGGTCACAGGGGCAGGCGAGGCCTCGGTCGGTCACAGGGGCAGGCGAGGCCTCGGTCGGTCACAGGGGCAGGCGAGGCCTCGGTCGGGTCTCAGGGGCAGGCGAGGCCTCGGTCGGGTCTCAGGGGCAGGCGAGGCCTCGGTCGGGTCTCAGGGGCAGGCGAGGCCTCGGTCGGGTCTCAGGGGCAGGCGAGGCCTCGGTCGGTCACAGGGGCAGGCGAGGCCTCGGTCGGTCACAGGGGCAGGCGAGGCCTCGGTCGGTCACAGGGGCAGGCCAGGCCTCGGCCGGTCACAGAGGCATGCGGGACCTCGGTCGGGTCTCAGGGGCAGGCAAGGCCTCGGCCGGTCACCGAGGTAAGCGGGCCTCGGTCGGGTCACAGGGGCAGGCGGGCGAGGCCTCGGTCGGTCACAGAGGCATGCGGGACCTCGGTCGGGTCACAGGGGCAGGCGAGGCCTCGGTCGGGTCACAGGGGCAGGCGAGGCCTCGTCGGGTCACAGTGGAGATTTGGGGTACGTAGGCTTGGTTTGTCTAAAGGTGAATTCTGTAAACAGAACCGGTCACCACCAGGGATGTGCTGACACCTAATCCTTCATTATAAGAGTCAGGACTTCATGATGGGCCATTGTTTGTCCTCATGCTTGGTCTGCTCTGTTCTGAGAGTGTATTGAAAGAAACAAGTGGGCCTTTTCTGAAAATGCTTGTTTCCTGGCTTGAATAATTTCTCAGCCACCAGGCAGAAATAAGCATTTTGGAGACAAGTTCTATCTCTACTATGGATTCTGTAGTGTCCTCTAGGATTGGTATGTGGGTGGACGGTTCTCTTGATTCTCTCTGGTCTCGGTCCACTTATCAGAGGGGGTCATCACCATCTCATCTCTTGTAGAAGATCAGCAGCACCACCCACAACTCTTCTATGCTTCTGTTTAATAAGAATGTTTGCTCCTCACTGGCGGTTTGAGGCATCCAACGTAAATTTGGGGGTGTATTTCCTCTCCCAGGTGAGACATCTGCAGTGTATAGCCCTCCATAGTAATAAATGGCTGCTCAGTGTATAGCCCTCCATAGCAATAAATGGCTGCACAGTGTATAGCCGTCCATTGTAATAAATGGCTGCACAGTGTATAGCCCTCCATAGTAATAAATGGCTGCACAGTGTATAGCCGTCCATTGTAATAAATGGCTGCACAGTGTATAGCCCTCCATAGTAATAAATGGCTGCACAGTGTATAGCCGTCCATAGTAATAAATGGCTGCACAGTGTATAGCCCTCCATAGTAATAAATGGCTGCTCAGTGTATAGCCGTCCATAGTAATAAATGGCTGCACAGTGTATAGCCGTCCATTGTAATAAATGGCTGCTCAGTGTATAGCCGTCCATAGTAATAAATGGCTGCACAGTGTATAGCCGTCCATTGTAATAAATGGCTGCTCAGTGTATAGCCCTCCATAGTAATAAATGGCTGCTCAGTGTATAGCCGTCCATTGTAATAAATGGCTGCACAGTGTATAGCCCTCCATAGTAATAAATGGCTGCTCAGTGTATAGCCCTCCATAGCAATAAATGGCTGCACAGTGTATAGCCGTCCATTGTAATAAATGGCTGCACAGTGTATAGCCCTCCATAGTAATAAATGGCTGCACAGTGTATAGCCGTCCATTGTAATAAATGGCTGCACAGTGTATAGCCCTCCATAGTAATAAATGGCTGCACAGTGTATAGCCGTCCATAGTAATAAATGGCTGCACAGTGTATAGCCCTCCATAGTAATAAATGGCTGCTCAGTGTATAGCTGTCCATAGTAATAAATGGCTGCACAGTGTATAGCCGTCCATTGTAATAAATGGCTGCTCAGTGTATAGCCGTCCATAGTAATAAATGGCTGCACAGTGTATAGCCGTCCATTGTAATAAATGGCTGCTCAGTGTATAGCCCTCCATAGTAATAAATGGCTGCTCAGTGTATAGCCGTCCATTGTAATAAATGGCTGCACAGTGTATAGCCCTCCATAGCAATAAATGGCTGCACAGTGTATAGCCGTCCATTGTAATAAATGGCTGCACAGTGTATAGCCATCCATAGCAATAAATGGCTGCACAGTGTATAGCCGTCCATAGTAATAAATGGCTGCACAGTGTATAGCCGTCCATAGTAATAAATGGCTGCACAGTGTATAGCCGTCCATTGTAATAAATGGCTGCTCAGTGTATAGCCGTCCATAGTAATAAATGGCTGCACAGTGTATAGCCGTCCATTGTAATAAATGGCTGCTCAGTGTATAGCCCTCCATAGTAATAAATGGCTGCTCAGTGTATAGCCGTCCATTGTAATAAATGGCTGCACAGTGTATAGCCCTCCATAGTAATAAATGGCTGCTCAGTGTATAGCCCTCCATAGCAATAAATGGCTGCACAGTGTATAGCCGTCCATTGTAATAAATGGCTGCACAGTGTATAGCCCTCCATAGTAATAAATGGCTGCACAGTGTATAGCCGTCCATTGTAATAAATGGCTGCACAGTGTATAGCCCTCCATAGTAATAAATGGCTGCACAGTGTATAGCCGTCCATAGTAATAAATGGCTGCACAGTGTATAGCCCTCCATAGTAATAAATGGCTGCTCAGTGTATAGCTGTCCATAGTAATAAATGGCTGC
Source organism: Pelophylax lessonae (assembly GCF_965119305.1). Classification (NCBI taxonomy): domain Eukaryota; kingdom Metazoa; phylum Chordata; class Amphibia; order Anura; family Ranidae; genus Pelophylax; species Pelophylax lessonae. Next base: position 226,987,968 of record NC_138777.1, read on the forward strand.
ACAGTGTATAGCCGTCCATTGTAATAAATGGCTGCTCAGTGTATAGCCGTCCATAGTAATAAATGGCTGCACAGTGTATAGCCGTCCATTGTAATAAATGGCTGCTCAGTGTATAGCCCTCCATAGTAATAAATGGCTGCTCAGTGTATAGCCGTCCATTGTAATAAATGGCTGCACAGTGTATAGCCCTCCATAGTAATAAATGGCTGCTCAGTGTATAGCCCTCCATAGCAATAAATGGCTGCACAGTGTATAGCCGTCCATTGTAATAAATGGCTGCACAGTGTATAGCCATCCATAGCAATAAATGGCTGCACAGTGTATAGCCGTCCATAGTAATAAATGGCTGCACAGTGTATAGCCCTCCATAGTAATAAATGGCTGCACAGTGTATAGCCCTCCATAGCAATAAATGGCTGCTCAGTGTATAGCCGTCCATAGTAATAAATGGCTGCTCAGTGTATAGCCGTCCATTGTAATAAATGGCTGCACAGTGTATAGCCGTCCATTGTAATAAATGGCTGCACAGTGTATAGCCGTCCATTGTAATAAATGGCTGCACAGTGTATAGCCGTCCATTGTAATAAATGGCTGCACAGTGTATAGCCGTCCATTGTAATAAATGGCTGCATAGTGTATAGCCATCCATTGTAATAAATGGCTGCACACAGGTATACATCCCACTTGTATCAACTCCCCCACCAATATAAATCCTGGACCGTGGCTTTAGCACGTGAAGTTTACCCCCAGCACAGTCTATAAGGTTAGGCAAGCACAGCATATACCTACATGGGTTGAAGGAAAAAAAATTGTGGTGGGAATTAAAAATGGAGAAAGATCTGGGAGTCTTGGTAGAGGATAGACTAAGCAATGTCAAGCTGCAGCTGCCAAAGCCAGCAGAATATTAGCATGCATAAAGAAAGGGATGTATTCCAGAGATAAGACTATAATCCTTCCACTTTATAAAACTCTGGACCGACCACATCTGGAGTATTCTGTCCAGTTCTGGTCGCCAGTCCTCAGGAGGGATGTGTTGGAGCTGGAGAGGATCCAGAGAAGGGCAACTAAACTAATAAGGGGATTGGAGGACCTTAATTATGAAGAGCGTTTACAAACGCTTGATTCATTCTCTCTGGAGAGGAGACGCCTGAGAGGGGACATGATAGCGATTTTACAAATACCTCTACGGTGATCTCAGCATAGAAAAAAAAGCTATTCACTCGCAACGAAAGCATGAGCACACAAGGCCATACAATGTGATTAGAGGAGAATTGATTTAACCTCAGGCTACGCAGGGGGTTCTTTACTGTTAGAGCTACAAGATTGTGGAACTCTCTACCACAAATGGTGGTAACTGCGGGGAGTATGGCTACTTTTAAAAGACTCTTAGACGTACATCTCAAGGATCAGAACATTCAGGGGTATGAGAGATGATTACGGCCACACACACCTACACAGGTTGAACTGGATGGACTATTGTCTTTATTCAATCTCACCTACTATGTAACTATGTAACTATGTGTGCGAGGCTTTACTATGGGCAGCTGCACAATGGAGCCGTCTCTTCCAGCCGTTGAAATACGCCCCCAAATTTACGTCAGATGCCATAAAGCGGGCAGTCTGATCGGGTCCGCCTGTCAGTTTTTCAGGTGGACCTGATTGCACCCTCCATTCATCCCTATGGAGCGTCGGATGTCATCGGGTACATGTCCGCTGACACCCGCCACTATCCAATCCTGTCTTCCAAATCCAGATGGATGGTGACCCTATTTTCCATCCACCTGAAGCATCAGATGAGATCGGGTGAAAGCGGATAGGCGGTCCGTTTTCACCTGATTTTCCCATAGGGCAGAGCAGGACTTTGTCCGTCTCTGCTCTGCACAGTGAGACGGACCGGTCATCTGCCTGTGGAGCGATCCCCTGAGTAAAGCAGAGTCTGCCGAGCGGACTGCCTGTGTGAAAGGACCCTAAGGCAGTGGTCCTCAACTCCGGTCCTCGGGGGCCCACTAACAGGCCAGGTTTGCAAGATAACTAAATTACATCACAGGTGATCTCATTTGCTGCTCAGTGATTGCAGTATTCTAGTCTGCATCTCCCCATGGTAATACTTAAAATCTGGCCTGTTAGTGGGTCCCGAGGACCGGAGTTGAGGACCACTGCCCTAAGGCAAGGGTCTTCAAACTATGGCCCTCCAGCTGTTCAGGAACTACAATTCCCATCATGCCTAGTTATGTCTGTGAATGACAGAGTTTTGCAATGCCTCATGGGATGTGTAGTTCTGCAACAGCTGGAGGGCCGTAGTTTGAGGATCCCCGCCCTAAGGTAACAGAATGGGGTTGAATTACTAAAACTGGAGAGTCCAAAAATCTGGTGCAGATGGGAATAGAAACCAATCCGCTTCCAGTTTTTTTTCAAGGTTCAGTTGAACAGTTTGACCGAAGAAGTTGATTGGCTGTCATGCAACAGCTGCAACAGATTTTGCACTCTCCAGTTTTAGTAAATTAACCCCAATGAGTCCCAACTGAAACTGGTATCTTATGGCGCTTTTCTACTGCATGGAACCGAACTGTTCGGCTCGCTTTTGTGCTTTTCCACTGCTGGTACCGCATGGTACGGTGTAGGAACGGTACGGTACGGCGGCGCTTTTCCACTGCATGGAACCGAACTGTTCGGCTCGCTTTTGTGCTTTTCCACTGCTGGTACCGCATGGTATGGTGTAGGAACGGTTTGGTACGGTACGGCGGCGCTTTTCCACTGCATGGAACCGAACGGTACGGCTCTCAAAAACAGTACCACCTCGATTGTGGTTCCAAGAGGTACCATAACCGGTACCATATCCCACAATCCTTTGCATGCCGTCACTACTAGCCACTGATTGGTCAGAGAATCGTTGTTATCCCACCCACTTAACTTTAGTACTACTTTAGTGGAAAAGCAAACCATACCGTACCGTACCGAACCGTTCCAACACCGTACCATGCGGTACCAGCAGTGGAAAAGCAAACCGGGCCAAGCAGGGCCGAGTAGAGCCGAGCCGGTACTTGCAGTGGAAAAGTGCCATTAGTTCTAGAAGGACAATAGTAAGGTAAATCTCCTTCTGGCTTGTTTTGCCTATTGGGAGAGCCAGGGGTGAGCTATCTCCACCACCATTCACAGTTCTTGCTATAGCCATTACAACACCACCCAATGGTGTCATACTTCCCTTGTGGCCTTCAGCGAGAAAGATGTGTCCATTATAGCTTAATGGGAGTGGAGGATAGACTGACTGCCACAGGAAAACCTCACCACTGGAGCCTCTCAGATCTGTAAGGAGTCGGAGGTCCTATAAACCTACCGGTGTCCTCCCATAACTAGAATATCTGTTTGGAGGTGACAAAGACTTCATCCATGGTCAGCTTTGGGGAAATGTAGCAATCAATCTGTAGGACAATGATCGGTCTGTTTGCTATGAGCAGTAGCTCCATGTGTGCTGCTGGTAATAAATCTGGACGGTACAATGAGCTCCAGGCTCCGATAAATGTAGAGTTTATTTCTCGGTGTTCTCTTGGTGTCGTACTTTGTCAGTAGTGACTAATGTTCTGCATTTTTATGACATGTCCTCTGTTCTGGAATAACCTGTGTCATTGTTTTTTCCTGCTTTTTGTTTTCTTCTCACCTCCGCACTGTTGTGCCCTAACGAAGCGCTAACACCTTAATTTCACTGTGATTGCCCCTAACCTCTACTAACCGATTGCCCAGTTGGTTGCAACGCCTGTGGTTGGTTCCCCGATGCATTCCAGCGCAATGGCTGAGCTTGTTGAGAAGTCTGTGTCTCTGTCGCCCACATACATGAGGACAGGTAAGTGCGTGGGACTTCCCCGAAAATTGCAATGTTGAATTTCTGCATGTTTTATTGTGTTGCATGTGATGATGGAATGATATTTAATCCATGATAAAGGTTAATGGTCCTCAAAATGTGATTTTTCTCTATGTTTTAGGGTTATACTGTACGGGTTCAATTTTTTACTAATAGGTTATTTATTGACTGTGTTGCTAATGATTATAGTGTTTTTTTTTTTTTTTTTATTAATTTTTTATTATCCGAAACAGTATTTGGTTAGGGTTGTGTTTAAGGTATGACCCCCTTCACCTGAGCAGTTTTGTAAAATAATTCGGGCCGATTCACAGCATTTTTTTTTTTTAATTGAATGTATAGTTTTTATTTAAAATTTTTATTATCTGAAACAGTACTTGGTTAGGGTTGTGTTTAAGGTTTGATCCACTTCACCTGAGCAGTTTTGTTAAATAATTAGGGCCGATTCACAACATTTTTTTTTTTTTTTTATTTAATTTTTTTTAATTGAATGTATAGTTTTTTTTTATGATTTTTTTATTATCTGAAACAGTACTTGGTTAGGGTTGTGTTTAAGGTTTGATCCACTTCACCTGAACAGATTTGTAAAATAATTAGGGCCGATTCACAGCATTTTTTTTTTTTTTTATTTAATTTTTTTTAATTGAATGTATAGTTTTTTTTATGATTTTTTTATTATCTGAAACAGTACTTGGTTAGGGTTGTGTTTAAGGTATGACCCCCTTCACCTGAGCAGTTTTGTAAAATAATTCGGGCCGATTCACAGCATTTTTTTTTTTTTTTATTTAATTTTTTTTAATTGAATGTATAGTTTTTTTTTATGATTTTTTTTATTATCTGAAACAGTATTTGGTTAGGGTTGTGTTTAAGGTATGATCCTCTTCACCTGAACAGATTTGTAAAATAATTAGGGCCGGTTCACAGCATTTTTTTTTTTTTTTTTATTCAAATTTTTTATTATCTGAAACAGTATTTAGTTAGGGTTGTTTAAGGTTTGGCCCACTTCACCTGAGCAGTTTTGTTAAATAATTAGGGCCGATTCATAGCATTTTTTTTTTTTTTTTTTAATTTAATTTTTTTTAATTGAATGTATAGTTTTTATTCAAATTTTTTATCATCTGAAACAGTATTTGGTTAGGGTTGTGTTTAAGGTATGACCCACTTCATCTGAACAGATTTGTAAAATAATTAGGGCCGATTCACAGCATTTTCTTTTTCTTTTTTTTATTGAATGTATAGTTTTTATTATATTTTTTTATTATCTGAAACAGTATTTGGTTAGGGTTGTGTTTAAGGTATGACCCCACTTCACCTGAGCAGTTTTGTAAAATATTTAGGGTCGGTTCACAGCACTGAAGCTCAGTCCACATGCATTTCTGCATGCACATTTACATGCATTTTTTTATGCATTCCGATGTGTTTTGACACATATTTGATGTTCCAGATGCTTTTTTCTTTTCTTTTTTTCTTTTTTTTTTTTTTTTTCTTAATTTACCTTTCTTCTTCTTAATTTTTTTTTTTCTTTGGTGCATTTATGTGTTCTAGTGCATTTTTTTTTATGTATTTGCTGCATTCCAGTACAGTTATTTGCAGAAAAAGTGTAGCATGTTCTAAAACACCCCCCCCCCCCAAAAAAAAAAAAAAAAGTCAGCACCTATTCAGTTCAGTTATGTACCTGTTTAGTTTTGCTTTTACTCAATCCTCCTCTTTGACTATAAATCGCGTTCATGAGATTAGCATTTGGGCATAAAAAAACGCTATAAGTTGCAAAACGCACCTACGCGTTTATTCATTTTAGTGGCCAGAATAAATTTGATTTCTGCTCAATGGAATAAAGGACAAACAAGTCTAAACGCGTTTGAATAAATGTGCCTTAGGTGCGTTTTTTACTGCTGACTTTCTCAGTGGGGTTGATTTACTAAAACTGGAAAGTGCAAAATCTGGTGTGCAGCTCTGCATAGAAACTGTGAACTAATTTGCCATTAAATAAAGATGCACAGTTAGAGCGGCACGATTCTGGATAAAATGAGAATCACAATTTTTTTGCTTTCATTAAAGATAACGATTCTCGATGTAACATCATCTTTTAGATCAGGGGTGTCAAACTCAATTTCTTCTCAGGCCGCATCATCATCATGATTGCCCTCAAAGGGCCGGTTGAATCTGTAAGACTAGATGTGCAGAGCACCCCACCCCCTTTTACATCAGATGTCAAGAACCCCCCCACCATCAGAAGTCAAGAGTTCCCCACCCTCCCTTACATCACAGTACATCCCCCTACCTTGTGTTGCTGCTGGGAAGAAGCTGGGGCATTGCTGGGAAGCAGAAACTACCGGGTCTAGAGGAGGATCAAAGGAGGGCTGGAAGAGAGGTGCAAGGGCCACATTAAATGGCCTGGAGGGCCGGATTCGGCCCGCGGGCCTTGTGTTCGACACATGTGTTTTAGATTATACAAAAAAATTGGGCTACTTTTACTGTTTAGTTTTTTTTTTAATTCATTAAAGTGTATTTTTCCCCCCGAAAACTGTGTTTGAAAGACCTCTGCGCAAATACAGTGTGACATAAAAGATTGCAACGATCACCGTTTTATTCTCTAGGGTCTCTTCAAAAAAAAAAATATATATATATATATATTTCCAGGCATTGGGCCAGCTATGGGTCTGCCATTGTTACCGGGAACACTTCCAACGCATTGAAGTTGAAAACCCAGGTGTGAGGTTGGAGACAATGACCATTCCGGCATCTTTGATTTGTTTTGTTTATTTTATAATGGGGATGGGAGAAGGGAATGAGTGGGATACTCCTCTGGCTCAACTAGGTTTATCTGGGACACTTTGTAGAAAAGATGCCTGTTAGCGCTGTCCTGACGCCAGCTGAATGCCGACCAATGCTTACTGGCGCTTGAGATACTGTTCTGCTGAAAGTGCTGAAACTTCGACTTTAACTCCTTGGTTAACTCAGAAGATCCAGGACTGTAATAATCCTTAACTCTTGGCTCTCTGTATAGCTCAAAAAGTCCTGTGCATGACTCCCTCCAGCCCTCTGACTGAGGTAGTTCCTTGTAACTGCTTGTACTGCTGCAACTCCTAAGAGGTTAAACTGCCCTCACTTACAGACTGAAGTTCATTCCTTTTGATCTAAAACAGGCATGTCCAACCTGCGGCCCGGGGGCCACATGCGGCCCAGAACCCCAGGCAATGCGGCCCACTGCCAATTTTTTTTTTTGCTGGGGAGGAAGGAAGTCATGGCCACAGCGGCTTCCAACTAACGGTAGGCAGAGGCTGCCTTGGAGGGCAGGGGGCGAGCATGTGCAGTGTTTCTGACTCTTACCACCATGACCACTTCAAATCACTGAAGTGGTCATAATGGTTAGAGTGTTTCTTTAATATCTCTCAAAAGAAGTAAACCTCTGTATACTGATTCCATTTCATTTGATCATCTTCTAGTTGTGTTAAATTAGTGCGGGGAGTGCGGCGGCGTGGAAAGGGCGCGGCGGCATTTTATTACTTGTATACCTTAACTATAGTATATATTTTATATGCGGCCCGAGAAAATTTCTCTAAACTCAATGTGGCCCAGAGAAGCCAAAAGGTTGGACACCCATGATCTAAAAGAACAAAATGACACATTGTAAAACATTGTGTTTATAGTTATCTGTAAGCCTGGGTTTACACTGGGGCGACTCTGAAGCCCGCTCCTTGCAGCGCGACTTTGGTGGGGCTTGCATACGACTTCTCTAATAGAAGTCAATGCAAGTCGCCCCCAATGTAATGTAGGAACCTCTTTCTAGGTCGGAGCGAGTTGAGTTGCTCTGATTAGAACGGTTCCATTGCACTGAATGGCGCCCGACAAGTTGCCCCAGTGTGAACCAGGACTAAGAATTGAGGACAGGCTGTTTTAAGATCGTGGGGGGGGGGGGGGGGGGGTTTCATGGGCTGAATCAAGATCGCAATTTGTTTTTCACGATTAATCGTGCAGCTCTAGTAGTAGCTAAATAGCATGGAAGAACCCTCTGGCCTGCAGGGTCTCATGGCAAGCGCTCCACAGCCGTGGGCAGGTGGTACGGATCTTTATGGGTTTAAACAGGTGGTAAGGAGGCAACAACACCTCACCACCTCTCAAATGTCCTCTGAAGCTCGAACCATGGCTGATCAGAGAGCAACACAAATGTAAATGAGCCCTAAGTGTGATCACTGCATGATAGATCAGACTAAAGGGACACTTTGGATACTCGGCGAATGCAGTAAGGAAGGTTTACATTGCAGCCGTGATATCTTTAGTACAACCTGTGGAGTAAACTTGAACCCTGACCCTGAGTGCTCCATTCTGAGGGGTCTCATGGCTGCCCTGTCTGTCCTGCCTGCTATTTGCAGTGGCTCAGCTGAACTTTAAATATCAATCATCTATAAATAGGTGAGGAAGCCTGGGGGGTGCAGCGCACTCAGTCCTTGTGACAGCTTATCCTGGCTCGTCATTCTGTCACCTCCCGCACTTCACACCTGCCAGTCTTGACAACTGCTTCAATGTATTTTATGTGTGTGAGATACATAGGGGGGAAAAAAAAAAAAAATATATATATATATATATATATATATATACTGTATATAAAGTTAAAACAACAAGAGCAGAAGATTAATAGATGGAAAGATGAATAAAAAATGGCTGAAGGTCCGCTTCAATTGGGGTACATTCCACCCTGTACAGCGACGCAGTACATAATTACACTGTTACAATACGGTTCCAATCATACAATAAATACATTCTTTCTGTGGTATGATGCCTAACGTGATGTGTAGAGAAAAAGTTCCTTGAAACACCACGTCATGCAATACGCTGCTTACCCCTAAAGCATTACCGTGACACATTACTGAGACTGAAATCAAAGCATGCAAAAAGATAGTTCAATACAATTCAATAGGCAATGGGTGTGATGGGATGTACAGAAGAGAGAAAAGGGAGGGGAAAAAGAGTTCACAGACTCAAAGCTTTATTGAAAGGACACACAAAGGAGGGTAGGGGAAGGAGAAATCTTCAGACGTCCTCTTCCTCCTTAAGGTCTATCAGGGTATACTCTCTGAGCGGACTGTAACAGTCTGCGACAGTCCATAATAGATATCCTCTCCTGGTGGTAGAGGCGCTTTCTGGGGCACCACAAAGCTTCCTTTAAAGCAACACAGCACCCGCAAGCTGCTGTCATTGTCCTGAGTAAAAGTCTCACAGAATAGTCCGTTTGGCACAGCAAAGTGTGTGATGGCTGTCCTGTGGCACAAAGTCCTTGTGCTGGTTCCAAGGCCCTCTACAGGTCCTGTGCGTAGGAGTACTTCCCGAAAATGTGCAAAGCAGTTTCCTCCTTGATGATGCAAAATGGTCAGTGCCTATACCTGCACAGGTTTCTGGCATGCATAAATGTCCTGTGTGGAAACCCCCCTTGGATTGACATCCATGCCAGATCCTTGTGCCTATTGGTGAGTTCCTTTTGAAGAAACATTCCTCCAGACCACTTTGCAAGTGGCCGAAGGTACAGTAGGCCTGGAACTGTCCTTGGCTCGAATCAACTTGTAGATAGTCTTTGGCTTCAACAAGTTGGGCTTAACTCCATGCAGCCCCTGCTCCTTGATAAACTTAAGTGTCAAAGTAATACCAAGGAGTTTCCTACCCCCCGTTCACACTGGGGCGACCTGTCAGGCGACCTGGTCGCCTGACAGGTCGCTGTAGGTCGCCTTCCACAGAGAAGCTATGGACCCGTTCTAATAGGAGCGAGATAAGTCGCTCCGACTTAAAAAAAGGGTCCGGAGCTTCTTTGGGGTGACCCGGAGCGACCTGCATAGACTTCAATGTTATGAAGTCCGTGCCCGCCTGCTCTGAGCTTGCAGAGCGAGCAGCGCGCCACGACCTCGGAGGTCGCCCCGGGAAGTAGCGTCGCCCCAGTGTGAACGGGGCCTTAAGGGATGGAAGGGTCTCATTTGTCCCATCCAAGGGACCTCCAGAGAGGCAAGAGGAAAAAACAAGATATGGCTGTGACAGGAGTCACTTTGGTTGGGGGGCCTGTGGAACCCAGCTTACCTTAGAGAGGTTGGGAAATCCCTGACTCAGGTCCCTAAGCCCCTCTTATGTGTAAGTCACCCTGTGTCTATTAGGGACACAGGGTGGCCAAGAAAATGATGAACATAATGGACACAGCATATGGTTTGGATTACTTCAAATGGGACAGTAATAATTATCAACAATATACCGGTACCTCAAGAACTATGAAAATTTAATCCCACTTTACACTGTGAGATCTTGACTATTGTAGACCGTTTATTTGATAAACCAAAAGGAAAATGGCTCGCAATGTGCGGTCCATTTTCCTTTTGGTTTATCAAGTTTTGAATGGCGGATCCGACCTGCGCCACAGTGCTTTGTCTCACCTGAGCGGCTTTCCTTCTCAGCTTTTGTATTGTAGACCATTACCATGAAGTCTGTGACTCCTAAATAATCAAAGCAATGCTTTGATGTGTATTCCATGTACTTCAATGTAGGAGACAGACGGACTGATACTGGGGTCTCTTGCCATTGGCTGTATAATGTGTTCTGTATTAATACCTAGGATAATGTGTAATTTTGTATTTTGTTTTAGCCTTGTTGCCATCAGTTTTGTCATCCCAGCTGGTTTATGTGCGCTGAGTTAATTAGCATGTGAATGATAACCTTGTCTAGGTGGGATTAGTCATGAGTCCGCTGTACCTCGTTATCTAACCATTGTGTGATGTTTTGGGTAAATATTCTGGTTATTGTTCATGTAGTGACTGACCTACTTCTCAAGTGTATAAAAGGCTGTTTCTTGTTCAGTAAAGAGTTCGTTGTTTTCAGACACATACAAGCTAAGTTGTCGGCTAGTTTTATATGTAGGGCAGCTGGAATCTCTATCTATGTTCAAGACTGTAGGAAGCCGTATACTGACGGAAGACCACAAGTACAGTGTGGGTCAGAGTTCCCTTACAATGGCGTTTCCACCAGAGTCCAAAGATCTGGCCATCAAAATCCTGTGGATGCAGTTGCAAGCGAAGAACACCCTCAGCTGGGTAGCGGTGTTGGACATGCCCTTGCCGCCCTTGAGGGGTTCCTTGACCATGACTGTCCACTTCAGTCTGTTCATCTTTGAGCCCCAGATCAAGTGAAACACCGCCCTGGTGATGCCCTGGCAGGTGTTGACCCGGGGACGGGGCCAGGCCCGGGCGAGGTACTGCAACACAGGAAGAATCTCGCTGCGGAGTACCAGTGTTGCCTACCCCTAGGCTAGGCGATTCTAGAAGTCCTCCAGCCAGGAAATGAGGCGGGCTTATTCTAATGCACTTTGTGAGAAGCTCACAGTGTGCAGTGAACCACGTAAAATGTTAACATAGAAGTGGAGCCAGTACAACTATGCAAAATTTCTGCATTCAATTACCAATTCATTGTATAGCTGGCTTTTACAGTGTGATAAGCAAAGCTCCCATGTACTCATATAATCAGTACACCTTCTCTGTATCTGAGCTGGTTTCTTGGTGCTGGGTGTTGGTTATGTAAACTTTACTAGTGATGCAATATTTGCAATGCCCATTTCCTCTTGTGTGACTTAATAATAACGATTGCACTCACCCGGCATGGTTGCTTGGCCTATTAGACTGTAAGGATGCATTATGACACAGTCGCATCCTGTTAATGAAATCCCAAAATATCTTGGCTTTCTCTTGGGGCCGGTGTGCCTGTTTCTGGAGCGGAATACATCAGAGAACCATGCTCCAGATACAACAGAAATAAACATTTTTTTTTCTTGGTTATCTGTAGCTTTATGATAAACACATGAGACAAGGTCATCTCCCTGTTAACGGCGTTATTAGGAAAAGTGTGAAAATGGACTTGTCGATCGCAGATAATTCACCTAATGCTTCTTATCTTTATATGAAATTGTTACTATTAAAGCGGAACTAAAAGTAATTGTAAAATGTTATTTTTTTTATTACCCACTTTTTGCCCAGTCCAATTTTCAGCTTTCATCGCTGTTGCACTTTGAATGACAGTTGCGCAGTCATGCAACACTGTACCCAAACAAAATAATTCTTTTGAGGCAGAAAGAGCTTTCTTTTGGTGGTATTTACCACTGTTTTTTTTAATTTTTTTATTTTTTTGCTAAACAAAAAATGCCAAACATTTGAAAAAAAAATACATTTTTCTTAGTTTCTGTTATAAAATTTGGTAAATTGTTATTTTTCTCCTTCACCACTGATGTGCACTGATGAGGCTGCACGAATAGGTGGTACTGGTAGGCAACACTGATGAGGCGGCACTGGTAGGTGACAGTGATGGGCACTAATGAGGCGGCACTGTTAATCGGTGGTAGGTGGCGCTGCTGAGCATTGACAAGCATCACTGATGGGCACTAAAAGGCATCACTGATGGGCACTGACAGGCTGCAGGGCAATGATAATCAGTTCAGATGTCCCTTTTGTGGAATGCCGCTTACCTGCTCTCTTCAACCGCAGTCAGCAAATTCTGTTTACACTGTGATCAGCTGTGATTGGACACATCTGATCACATGGTAAAGGGCCGCTGCAACTAATCACTTGGTAAACTGCTGAAGGACACAGCGATCAGAGTGCTCTCGATGCACACCCTGGGGGGGCGTACTGGGAGGTAGGGTTCCAGGAGGACAGCAATAGACACCCTCCCGAAAATGTGTGACTCTGCTGTAGCCGGCATTCAGGTATAGCACGGTCGGCAAGAGATTATTATAATAAACATTTTATACTTGCATGCTGTGTGCAGTGGTTTCAGAAGACCACCTAAAAATGCTAGTTGCCTGGTTGCCATGCTAACCATCTTGCTTTAGTATTTTGAGCTGCTAGAACAAGCACGCAGATCAGGACGTCTGACTTTTCTCATCTCTATACTGATCTCTCTACTGAATGTGAGTCAGTATCAGGAATCAATAGCAGGGATAGCTAAATCTGTGTGGCTACACTCAGGAAACTGACCCCCTGAAATGCCACATTTGGCATTTCATTTTTTTTTGGGTGGGGGGGCGGGTACCTAGATTTGACAGGTACCCGCGCCTATTTCCGCTTGGACCGCCTAGGTGGCTCGAGCTGAAAGTTCTCCTTCTCCTTCCCTACAATCTTCTGGGACACGTCAGGGGTCCCAGAAGATTGCATGGCCATTCACAACACGCAGCACAACTCGCGCATGCGCAGTGCACACCCGGCTGTGAAGCCGCAAGCTTTCACTGCTGGTTGCCCACATTAGAGATGCCGGCGCCACCGAGTGGAGAGGCAGAGGAGCCAGGCTTGGGGTGGCCGCATCACTGGATCGTGGGACAGGTGAGTGTGTGTTTATTAAAAGTCTGCAGCTACACTTTTTGTAGCTGCTGACTTTTAATAAACATAAAAACGAGCGGAACTCCGCTGCTTTAAGTGACATTTAGTTACAGTGAAACAAAATCCATCCATACAGAACACAGCAAACATAAAAATATGAGCCAAAAACCCAGGGACAGAATACCTGACTAAAAACTAACAAACAGCCTAACTAACTTTATACAATATATGTACAGTAGGGAACACAGAAAAGCAAGGAAAACCAGTGGTGCAGGGAGCAGATGGGAAGAGAGAACCAAAAGTGAGATCAGGAACAAGGGAGAGCAGGTACAAGGCAGCAGGGTACACAACACAGGGCAGGAACAGGAATAGGATAACATCTAGCAGTATTTGGCAACAGCAAAACACTGGAACAAGAGGCACTAATATGGGAGGGCCTAAATACCCTCCCAGGAGCCAGCAGAACCCAGTAATCAGTTTCCACCTGATGCTGGCTGCTGGGAGGGTTTTTGGGTCCTCCCCTTTTAGTGTTTTGCTGCTGCGAGATACTGCTGGGAGACCCCCGCAGGTGGACACTGGAACTGCAACCCTCCGCTCTAAGGTGAACTTATCCTTTAATGCAAAAGGATGATATGCATTATGGTAAAAACCTTTCTGTGCCAGAGGATTCCCCCCAGTCCCCTCTTATAGTTGCCTGAGGCCATTCTCAATCAAGCATTGTGCGCAAGAGCAGATTGATAGCAGCGGCAGCCATTGTCTCCCACTGTTGTCAATACAATCCTCTGATGAGGGAATTAGGGATGGGGCTTAGCTCCACTGTCTGTCTATAGATGCTACCTTGATTTTTAAACATCCCATTTTAGGTGAGCTTTTAAAACATTTAAGTGGTTGTGAACCTCAGACATGAAATAAGAAAAAAGCATATCCCTCTATAGTGTGTACTTGTCTCAATCCAGAGCACTAAGTGTTATTTCTGTCTGCTGCCTCCTTCCTCTATCAGCATGAATCATTTCTGTTGAGTTTTCCTGACACCAAGAAAAAAAAGGTGATAGGGGAGGGATCTCCAGGACACAGCCTGTGATTGACAGCCTCAGCCCTGTTCCAGTGTGCAATGTGGAAGGAGGTATCTTCCTTCCCTCCAATCAGCACTCGGAGCTCTCCACACTGAGCTCTGCAGTGTGTAACATAGCTCTCTGCCCCCTTTTTTCTGACAGTTCAGACAGGCTTAATAATTCATCACTTTTGAACGGCTATAGAGGAGAGAATGCTGCAGACATACAGGTACAACTTATGTAGGAGGATTTGTTTACCTACCTCAATACTGGGCACTTAGCCCCCATTCACACTGGGGCGACGCTACTTCGCACCGCGACCTCCGAGGTCGCGGTGCGAGCAGCGCGCCGCTACCTCGGAGCGGCCGCCACGGACTTCGTAACATTGAAGTCTATGGCGGTCGCCTCCTGGTCGCCCCAAAGAAGCTCCGGACCCTTTTTCTGAGTCGGAGCGACTTGTGTCGCTCCTATCAGAACGGGTCCGCAGCTTCCCTATGGGAGGCGACCTGCGGCGACCTGTGAGGCGACCAGGTCGCCTCACAGGTCGCCCCAGTGTGAACGGGGGCTTAAACCCCCTTCCTTCCCAGACCAATTTTCAGCTTTTAGCGCTGTTGCATTTTGAATGACAATTGCGCGGACATGCAACACTGTACCTAAACCAAATTTATGTCATTTTTTCCCCACAAATAGAGCTTTCTTTTGGTGGTATTTGATCACCGCCAGGTTTTTTCTTTTTTGGTGCACAAATAAAAAAAGACCGAAAAGTTTGAAAAAAAAAAAAAAAAGTTATTTTGTTTAGGTTATAAAATTTTGTAAATAGATACGTTTTTTCCTGCACTGATGAGCACTGATGACGCCGCACTGACAGGCACTGATGAGGAGACACTGATGGGGTGGCACTGATATGCAGCACTGATGGGCACTGATAGGTAGCACTGATATGTGGCACTGATAGAACTGATATGCAGCATTGGTGGGCACTGATAGGCAGCGCTGATGGGCACTGATAGGCAGCGTTGATGGGCGGCACTGATGGGCACTGATGGGTGGCACTGATGGGCGGCACTGATGGGGGCACTGATGGGCACTGATAGGCAGCACTGGTGGGCAATAATGGGCACTGGTGGGCGGCACTGATAGATGGCAATAACGGGCACTGGTGGGCAGCACTGATAGATGGCATTGGTGGGCAGCACTGATAGGGGGGCACCACTGGCAGGCTCTCTGAGCCCTGTTTGCCATCCCTGGTGGTCATGGGTGGGCATCCCTGGTGGCTCTAGTGGCATCCCCTCCCCCCAGGGCTGCACTGGTAATCAATCATCTGATTACCAGCACAGACCCCCCCTGTGATCAGTGAGTAATTAGAAATACTCACTGATCACCCCGGCTGCAGAATCAATCCTCTGATCTTCTCCTCACTGACAGGATCTGTCAGGAGGAGAAGAGATCGAAGCCGTTACAACGGCTGTATTGACATTACATGACGGCTGTGATTGGTCACAGCCGTCATGTGATCAGGAGGGCTAATCACAGGGCCCTCCTGCCGAGTCTTGTTGCTCTGTGTCCTAGGGACACGGGCACATCGAGATCGCGCCGCTGCGCGTGCCCGCGGCGGCGCGATCTCTCTCCTTCTGAAGGACGTTCCGGAACGTCCATTCAGAAGGACGAGACTCCCACCCGGCCGTATATGTACTATGGCCCGGGTGGGAGGTGGTTAATCTCTGTGTATCACCTGAGGCCAGTCACTTCACTGGGTGTATGTAAAGGTTTTCAATCACTTTATTAACCACTTCTGGATCGGAAGGAATTACCCCCTTAATGACCAGGCCATTTTTTGCGATTCTGCACTGCATTGCTTTAACGGACAATTGCGCAGTCGTGTGATGCTGTACTCAAATAAAATTGATGTCCTTTTTTTTCTCACAATCAGAGCTTTCTTTTGGTGGTATTTGATCACCTGTGTGATTTTTATTTTTTGTGCTCTAAACAAAAAAAGAGTGACAATTTTGGAAAAAAAAAACAATATTTTTTTTTTTTTTTTTACTTTCTGCTATATAACATTCCCAATAAAAAAATACAAATCAGATTTTTTTCATCATTTTAGGCCAATTTGTATTCTACATAGTTTTGGTAAAAAAAAATCACAAAAAGTGTATATTGATTGGTTTGCACAAAAGTTATTGCATCTACAAACTAGGGGAAAGATTTCTGTCATTTTTATTTATTTCTTTTTACTAGTTATGGCGGCGATCTGCGATTTTTAGCGGGACTGCGACATTGCGGCGGACAAATTGGACCCCTAACTTAACATTTTTGACACTTTTAGGGGGACCAGTGACATTACTACAGTAATTATGCACGGTTACTGTACGAAGGACACTGGCAGGAAAGGGGTTAATACCAGAGGCAATCAAAGGGTTAAATGTGTCCCTAGGGGGTGCTTTCTAACTGTGTGGGGGAATGGGCTTGCTGCATGAACACAGAGACCTGTGTTCCTAAATAGGAGGAACACAGGATCCCTGTGTTCATAACTGACAGAACGGCGGTCTGCCATGTTTACAACAGCAGACTGCCGGTCTGTCTCCACGAGGAGCAATCGCGGCTGCCCTGCAGCATTTGCCGGACCCACTGATTGGCTCTCCCTGTGGCCAATGGGGGGTGGGTGCGCGCGCCCCCGCTAGCTATCCTGCGAAACGAAGTACAGGTACATTTTTTTCTCGGGACAGAGCCAACCTGCCGAAGTAAAACTACGGCAGCTGGTCGGCAAGCAGTTCCAGTTCACACATATGCGATGCGGGAACCCTGCCAATCCACTGCGCCACTGCATCGCACTCAACTCACAGGCAGTTCACACTGCCATATACGAATTGCTGGGGGTGTCAATACAAAGTTATCCACTTAAGCCCCGGAAGATTTTACCCCCCTCCTGACCAGGGCCTATTTTGCGATTCGGCACTGCGTGATTTAACGGACAATTGTGCGGTCGTGCGACGCTGTACTTAAACGACATTGGCGTCCTTTTTTTTCCCACAAACCGAGCTTTCTTTTGGTGGTATTTGATCATCTGTGCGATTTTTTTTGATCATGCGCTATAAACCTAAAAAGAGCGTCGATTTTGCAAAAATAACAATATTTTTCACATTTTTTTTTTATATGAAATTTCCACAAAAAAAATGTAAAAATCAAAATTTTTTTAACATTTCCGGCCAATTTGTTTTCTGCTACATATGTTTGGTAAAAAAAAAATCGCAAAAAGCGTATTTTGATTGGTTTGCGCAAAAGTTATCGCGTTTACTAACAAAAGGAAAGATTTTTGTCTTTTTTTTTTTTTGGCGGCGATCTGCGATTTTTTTTTTTTTTTTGCAGTACTGCGACATTGCGGCGGACAGATCGGACCCTTGACTGACATTTTTGACACTTTTGGGGTTACCAGTGACATTACTGCAGTAATCAGTGCTATACATATGCACTGTTACTGTAAAAATGACACTGGCAGTGAAGGGGTTAACTGTATTGGAGAGGGAAGGGTTAAGTGTGTCCTAGGGGCGTGCTTCTAACTGTGATTGGCTGTGGCTACTGGTGTAAGAACAGAGATTAACGGTCCTACATAGTAGAACCATCTGATCTCCATTCTTACACAGGGAAGAATGACAGGCGGCTTTGTTTACATTAGCCGCCTGCCTTTCTTCCGGTGTCACGGATGATCGCGAGTGCCGGGCGGACATCGGGTCCACCACCGGGCACACGAGCGGGGGGGGATCCATGACCTCCGGCGGTGCGCGCTTGCTCCCTAGAAGCCTCACAGGCTAACGACGTACACCTACGTCGCTCTGCCTGTGAGGGGCTGACCACCGCAGTAAATAGTCGTGCGGCGGTCGGCAAGTGGTCAACGACGCCCCCAGATCAGTTTGCATATCGCAGTGCGAACTGTCAGTTCGGAACTGAATAGGATTGCATAGGTGTGAACACCCATGCGATCCAATTCTGTTGCGGACCCAAAAAAGGCTCCTGTGCGACTTTGGTCTGAATGCAATGTGAATTCAGAATGGCTGAATTCGGATTGCATGTGATTTGCAGAGCAGTGCGCCCTGAATCACATGCAATGTCTGTCATTGCATATGTGTGAACCGGCTCCTAATCCAACTATACGGAATAGTAGTATAAAGCCTTGGGCTCCAGTGGAAATGTTATTTTTTTGTCCTACTTTTCATCTATGTTGTAAGAGGGAGGATACAGATCTCTTTGCCAGCTTTGTCCCTGTGCTATAATAAGCAGAAAATGAAACACTGATAGGGGTCATAGTGTTAAGGTGAAGTCATTAATCTAGGACATCCTGGAGGTCTCCGTAGAATGGCACCCCATATTTTACTGCCATCGATGGGACCGAAGAATATGCTGAAAGAACTAAATCTGGATATCTGAGATGGCATGCAGAGTCTTCACTGTCCTATGTAGGTGATTTGTTTTAGATCAGGAACGTCAAACTCAAATGTAAAGTGGGCCAAATTCAGTGCAATACATCTTCAAAGGGCCAAATTATGTCTTCTCAGGGCCGCACTGACGTATTTCCAGAAAAAAAGATGATAGCACTTCGGTAATTATATTTGGTAATTATAGTAACAACTACAACATTTCATCCAAGGGAAGGGGCCATAAAATACATTCTGAAGTATTAGCTGCAGAATAACATAAGGCAGTGAAGCATTTATCAGCTGGAGAACGGCTGGCACCTGATTCAATTTTTACCATAAAAATGGCTGGGGGCCAAAAACAAGGCGCTCAAGGGCCATGTGTGGTCCAAAAAACACCAGTTGGACATGTCTGTTTCGCAGTTTATGTGAACTCACTCAAAAGCACACTGTAGAAAGCATGATGTGTCAATCATTTTTTTTTTTTATTATTATAATTAAGATCGGGTCTCTAAACTTTCTGTTAAAGGGCCAATTTAATGTCCTTTAAAGAGGTTGTCAATCCCCCTTAATGACTTTTGCCTATAGGTAAGTCTATAACAAGGCTTACCTATAATTACTGTAAATATCTCCTAAACATGCACCGTTTAGGAGATATTTACATTGCATGCAGCCGATGACGTCATTCGCATGCGCTAGTGCCGTTCCTTCAGAGCCCTGTGCCGTGAACGGCGGCTCCGCATGCGTGGGAGTGATGTCATCGTGCCTGCAGCCAATCAGATGGCCAGAGGACGCGAACCAGGAAGGAGGATGGCTGAAAATGTCTGCCGTGTTATCGGTGAGCGGGCGGCACTGCAGGGGGCTTCGTTCTACAGTAAGTGTTTCATAATGAGCTAGTATGTGATGCATACTAGCTAGGGCTGCAACTAACGATTAATTTGTCTGTCGACTAATCTATCTATTATTTTTACGATTAGTCGACTAATCTAACGATTATTTAATTTTTTTGTTTTTTTGCTTAATTTAGTCTTTTTGATTAGCTAATTAATCCTGTAATTAATACAGACCCCTCAGCAAGCCCCCCTCCCACTACAGACCCCTCAGTAAGCCCCCCTCCCACTACAGCCCCCCACAGTAAGCCCTCCCACCCAGTACAGACCACTTAGTAAGCCCCCCTCCCAGTACAGACCCCTCAGTAAGCCCTCCCATCTAGTACAGACCACTTACTAAGCCCCCCTCCCAGTACAGACCCCTCAGTAAGCCCTCCCACCTAGTACAGACCACTTACTAAACCCCCCTCCCAGTACAGACCCCTCAGTAAGCCCTCCCATCTAGTACAAACCACTTACTAAGCCCCCCCTCCCAGTACAGACCCCTCAGTAAGCCCTCCCACCTAGTACAGACCACTTACTAAACCCCCCTCCCAGTACAGACCCCTCAGTAAGCCCTCCCACCCAGTACAGACCACTTAGTAAGCCCCCCTCCCAGTGCAGACCCCTCAGTAAGCCCTCCCACCTAGTACAGTATGTACTGGGTAGGAGGGCTTACTGAGGGGTCTGCACTGGGAGGGGGGGCTTACTAAGGGGTCTGTACTAGGTGGGAGGGCTTACTGAGGGGTCTGTACTGGAAGGGGGGCTTACTAAGTGGTCTGTACTGTACAGACCACTTAGTAAGCCCCCCTTCCAGTACAGACCCCTCAGAAAGCCCTCCAACCTAGTACAGACCCCTTAGTAAGCCCCCCTCCCAGTACAGACCCCTTAGTAAGCCCCCCTCCCAGTGCAGACCCCTCAGTAAGCCCTCCCACCTAGTACAGTATGTACTGGGTGGGAGGGCTTACTGAGGGGTCTGCACTGGGAGGGGGGGGCTTACTAAGGGGTCTGTACTAGGTGGGAGGGGGGCTTACTAAGGGGTCTGTACTAGGTGGGAGGGCTTACTGAGGGGTCTGTACTGTACAGACCACTTAGTAAGCCCCCCTCCCAGTACACTAGTACAGACCCCTCAGTAAGCCCTCCAACCTAGTACAGACCCCTTAGTAAGCCCCCCCTCCCAGTGCAGACCCCTCAGTAAGCCCTCCAACCTAGTACAGACCCCTTAGTAAGCCCCTCTCCCTGTGCAGACCCCTCAGTAAGCCCTCCTACCTAGTACAGACTGTACTAGGTGGGGGGTCTGTACTGGAAGGGGGGGCTTACTAAGGGGTCTGTACTAGGTGGGAGGGCTTACTGGGGGGTCTGTACTGGGAGGGGGGCTTACTAAGTGGTCTGTACTGTACAGACCACTTAGTAAGCCCCCCTTCCAGTGCAGACCCCCCAGTAAGCCCTCCCACCTAGTACAGGCCATTACAAAGCCGGTGTAGCGCCGCAAATGTGACATCTCTAAGTAGCTGGGGGAGGATGCGAATGTGTTGTGGCAGTACAGGGGTGCTGGAGACGGTCAGCACTCACCTCTCGTCTCCGACGGAGCCCGGCGGGGGAATTTCACCCGGCCGGCAATGCTTCAAGCGGCGCGGCGGCCGGCCGGGGGCGTGTGACGTCACACGTTGACGCGTTAACGCATTTTCCGCACGTCGACGATTTTTTGTAGTCGACGAGTCCTGACAGCCCTAATACTAGCTCATTATGCCTTTGTCTTTCAGGTTTTTCTTTAATTTTTTTTCTGAGGTTTACAACCACTTTAAGGCTTTAAGAGGCCGTACTGTGGACACGATGCCCAATTGTTGGTTTTTACTGAAGTTGTACCTCATCATTGGTGTTAATTGGAGATGTAGTGCCCCAAGGGCCAAATTAAGGCAAGCAAAGGTCCACAGTTTTGAGACCACTGATCTAGACTTATGCAATGGTGAGGGAGAGGTTGGCATAGCTTTATTGGGGTAGACCAGTGTTTCTCAACTCCGGTCCTCAGGGCACACTAACATGCCAGGTTTGCAAGAAAACTGAAATACATCACAGGTGATATCATTTGCTGCTCAGTGATTGCAGTATTCTAGTCTGCATCTCCCCAAGGTAATACTTAAAATTTGGCCTGTTAGTGTGCCCTGAGGACTGGAGTTGAGAAACACTGGGGTAGACAATTCAACAGCAATGAACAGTTCCAGTTTTAACAGCCAGGCTCCTGCTGTGAGCCACAATCAGATGGAGCAGGGCTTGGTAGAGGTCTTCAGCCAGGATGTATATTAGGGATGCTCCCAGATATCGGCTGCCGAAAATGGGTTTTCTCTATCGCTCATTGACAGACGTAGTCTTCTTGATTCTCAAGAGCTGGGTTATGTTGTCTCCGCAGGAGTAGGACTAGGCAGAAAGACAAAACGTTCTGGCTCCACCTTAGGGGCAGTCCCTGAGGGTATATCCTCCCTCTCTCTGCTACAGGGAATCAGTTTTTTTCTGTCTAGTCAGGAGTAAGGACCTAAGTTCTTTGCTGGGATCTTTTGGTCCTGGCAAGACTTTTTTTCTTTAAGAAAAAGACATTTATTAGGTAGTTTTTCTCCAGTGTTTTTTCCTGTGAGATCTTCAAGCAAAAAATGCCGGACTGGGCGACACTTGTGGTCACCCCAGCCGGCCTACGAGCGCGCGCAGACCATGGCATTGCGCTTGGTCGGCCGCGACATATTCAAGTAAGTATGCGGGGCCGGGCGACGGGCTGGATGTTGAGATCCAGTGGTCACCCCGGTTTCTGCCTACGAGCGCGTGCAGACCAGAGCTCCGTGCTGGGTCGGCCGCGACGGAGTCCCAGTGAAGGGACTGACTTTGCGAGTTAAAAGTCTCGCTTGGACGCCAGGTACCAGAGAGTCGAGGCGTCCGGAGTGGTCCACAAACCCCCACCCCGGTGGAGAGGGTATTGTGAAGAGAGGGTGCCTGTCGGTTCGGTATGGTGAGTAAACGTTCCCTTTTTTTCCTCGTTATGAGGCAGTATGTATTATGGGCCCCTCCATATATGGTCAGTATATATCTGATACTTACAAGTCCCCCTTGTAATACAGCATGTGTTTGTGGGAAGTGGACTTGGTTTAAGAGCTAACACTCTACCCAGCAGACTGTAATATTACAGCAGACATAGGAGGTATAATCCTACCTTATGTGTAAGTGTATCTTCTGTAGATCCATATTTCGCCTCTTAGCAGAGATGCAGGTGGATGTGCTGGGAAAACAATTTCGGCGGTCCGCCGCCATTTTGCCGTAGACCGAATGCATGTATGTCCTCAGGTCACGCCGGCCGCCATGTTTTTGGAGTCTTATGTCTCTTCTATGGGGGCGGCCATGTTTTGTGAGCCCAGCTACCTCGTGGAGAGCTGGGAACGCCGGAAGGCGTACACAGGGGGCGGAGCCACGCTTCTACCCGGGAAAAAGCAAACAGCTCCTTCCAGTCTGTGTAAGACAGACGCTGACTGCAGTTGGTTGGAAACTGCACTGCATCGGTTGGTGAGCCTTGGGGGTCCCTCTCTCTCTCTGTGGGATCGAGAAGCAGGTACTCTGAGGGGCGCTATTGCGCTAGGGGGAGACACACAAAAAAAAAAAAAAAAAAAAGTTTTTTTGTTTTGCTGGCAAAGGTGTCCTGTATTAACATGGACCCTGCCACTCATGTATCTCCTCCGGATCCCCTCGAGGGGTCTGCGGGATCCTCCAGCACCCCATTGACAATTGAATCATTGTCAGCTATTATGGAAACTTTTGTGTCCCGGGTGGAAGTGGCTTGTCAGGGACAGGGCGCAAGAAAGCGACCCCCGCCTAACCCCTTATTATCTGAAACCTCGGATTCAGACTCTGAGCCCATTTCTGCAGTTGCAGGTACTTCATCTGGGATTGGTGTCTCGGGTCCTGTCTCTTCAGACAGTGAGGAGGATGTTTCGGCATCCGCCATAGCCCGAGAGGAAGCGTTGGTAAACGCACTCATTGTATCTGTTCAAGAGACCTTAAGGTTACAGGGTATTCCATCGGAAATAGCTGAAACTGAAATCCCTTTTGGGACTAAAAAACGCATCAAAGTGGCGAAGGTTTTTCCATTGCCCAAATGTTTTGGCAAACCAATCGAAGAAGAATGGCGTCTGCCAAAACGCACTTTTACTATTTCTAAACGCATTGACAGGCGTTATCCGTTTGAGGAAACCCTTATTAAGAAATGGACAGAACCACCTGTGGTGGATTCACCAATTGCTAGATTGAATAAAGCCACGGTTATTCCTTTAGAAGACGCTCCGTCTTTTAAAGATCCAGTGGATCGCAAGATAGAAGCTATGTCTCGCACCATGTTTTCCTTGATTGGATCAGCTTTCAGACCTATAATAGCTATTGGTCTGGTTTCGCAGGCTGTAACTGAATGGACCAAGTGGTTACGCCGGGACTTAGAAGAGGTCCCTCAGGCGGTATCAGATTTGTTGGAACAAATGATACAGGGGTTACAGTTTGTGTGTGATGCGGCGTTAGACGCCACTCCATTATTGGCGCGAGCATCAGTCTCAGCAGTGGTTCTCAGGCGTACACTGTGGCTAAAAGGTTGGTTAGCCGACCAAGGTTCCAAAAAAGCATTGGCTAATATCCCCTTTTCAGGAGAGTGTCTATTTGGAGCCAACTTAGATGAGATCATTAAAGATCTCACGGGTGGAAAGAGCACCTTTTTACCGCAAAATTTTAAAGGTAGAGGAACTCGTCAAAGACGAGGGCCTTCTTTTTCTGCTCACAAGAGGTTTTTTCGTCCCGCGGGTGAAAAAACTAAGTCCTCCAAAGCTCCTGCAGGAGGCGTCAGGGGTCGTTGGTCGGGCAAGCAAAAGCCCGCCCCCTCCAGACCTGAAGATAAACCATCCAAAGCTTGAAGGTGCGCCCCCACCCATAACTGGGGTGGGGGGACGTCTTCGCCGGTTCCCGGATCCATGGCTTTTCAGAATCCCGGACAAGGAGTGGTAGTCCACGTTCCTTGGACAGAACGGTTTCAAGGGTTTTATTCAAACCTGTTTACAATACCCAGGAAAGAGGGCAAAGTGCGTCCAATTCTGGACTTAAGAGCACTCAATTCTTTCGTCAACATAAGAAGATTCAGAATGGAGTCCATTCGCACGGTAGCAGCCTTCCTGCATCCAGGGGATGTCCTAGCGTCCATAGACATCAAGGACGCCTATCTTCACATTCCCATTTTCGCAGGACATCAGCGGTTTCTACGCTTTTCCGTAGAGGAGAACCACTATCAGTTTGTGGCGTTACCTTTCGGTCTTGCCACGGCTCCGCGGGTCTTCACAAAGGTGTTGGCCCCAATGTTGGCACTTTTGCGCCAAAGAGGTATATCGATCCTTGGTTACCTAGACGATCTTCTACTTCATGCAGAGTCTCCTCAGACCTTGCTACAAAACATAGAAATTACTATGATTTCTTTACAGGAATTCGGGTGGCTGGTGAACCAGCAAAAGTCATTTCTGGTTCCCACCCAGAGGCTCGAATATCTGGGTCTAATTCTAGACACAGTCAGGACAAGAGTTTTTCTTCCGGTAGGGAAACTCCGAAAGATTCAATCAGCAGTCCATTTGTTACTGTCCAACAGCTGGTCTTCCCTTCGGACTTGCATGAGGGTTCTGGGGTTGATGGTGGCTTCGTTCGAAGCAGTCCCATTTGCCCAGTCCCATACCCGAATTCTTCAGCAAGAGATTCTTCTCAGATGGAATCGGAATCCGGAATCCCTGGACAATCAGATCCGATTGAGCAAACAGACCAGAGAGTCTCTGGTCTGGTGGCTTCGGTCTCCGATGCTCAGCCAGGGAAAGTCATTTCTGCCAATATATTGGACGATAGTGACCACGGATGCCAGTCTATCCGGATGGGGAGGAATTCTCGGTCAGCTATCTGTCCAGGGACTTTGGTCCCCGGAAGAATCCAGGTTACCGATAAATGTATTGGAACTGAGAGCGATCAGACTTTGTCTGATTCACTGGACCGAGCAGCTCCAGGGCAGCCCGGTTCGGATCCAGTCGGACAATGCCACGGCCGTGGCTTATGTCAATCACCAGGGGGGCACCAAGAGTGTCCGAGCGGCCAAAGAAGTGGCTTGCGTTCTTCGCTGGGCGGAACGATTTGTTCCAGCAATCTCTGCGGTGTTCATTCCGGGGGTGGAGAATTGGCAGGCAGATTATCTCAGCCGTCAGACCCTGGATCAGGGGGAATGGTCCCTCCATCCAGACGTTTTCCACCAGTTGTGCCTACGGTGGGGCACCCCGGATGTGGATCTGTTGGCATCACGATTCAACAGGAAAGTTCAGAGATTCGTGGCTCGCTCCCGCGATCCTCTAGCAGAAACCGCAGACGCACTGATCGCCCCGTGGGGGCAATACCAGCTAATATATGCCTTCCCTCCTCTCACGTTACTGCCAAGACTTCTTCGCAGGATAGAGGAGGAAGGAATCCCAGTAATCCTGGTAGCTCCGGACTGGCCTCGTCGAGCTTGGTACGCCGACATGGTCAGACTGGTGGCGGACGTCCCGTGGAGACTTCCTCTCAGGGAGGATCTACTGTCTCAGGGACCGATCTTCCATCCTGCTTTACGATCGCTGGCTTTAACGGCCTGGCTATTGAGACCCAGGTGCTGAAGGACAAAGGTTTGTCAGCTTCAGTTATTCCTACTCTAGTTGAAGCAAGGAAAGCGACTTCCAGAAAGATTTATCATCGCACATGGAAGTCCTACATTGCATGGTGTGAACCTTTGGGGTTCCGTCCTCGGTCTTATTCGATTAGTCGAATATTGGCTTTTCTGCAACAAGGGGTTGAGCAGAAACTGGCCTTGAGTACTATCAAGGGTCAGGTCTCAGCATTAGCCATCTTCTTTCAGAAGCCTTTGGCTACTCATTCCTTGGTGCGGAACTTCATCCAGGGGGTGCGACATCTGGCTCCGCCAGTGCACGCGCCGTTACCCCCCTGGGATCTTAATTTAGTGTTGTCGGTTCTTCAGAAACCTCCCTTTGAAGATATTAGGGAGATTCCTCTACCCACGTTGTCCCAGAAGGTGGCCTTCTTGGTGGCTATTACTTCTGCACGCAGGGTGTCAGAACTGGCCGCATTATCTTGTCGTTCACCATATCTGGTGGTTCATAGAGATAAGGTGGTTCTTCGTTCGAATCCATCCTTCCTACCAAAAGTGGTTTCAGAATTTCATCTGAATGAAGAAATTGTATTACCTTCCCTGTGTCCTAAGCCCAGTCATCCTCCGGAGTTTGCTTTACACTCCTTGGATGTGGTCCGGGCGATCAGGGTATACTTGAAAACGACAGACTCGTTTCGCAAGACGGATTCACTTTTTGTGATCCCAGATGGACCCAAAAAGGGGTTGCCTGCATCTGCCGCGACCATTTCCAGATGGATCAGACAGACGGTAGTACAGGCTTATTCTATTAAGGGTCGGGAGCCCCCGTTCCCTGTTAAGGCGCACTCCACTCGGGCACTTAGTGCGTCATGGGCCTTTCGCCATCAGGCTTCAGTGGTCCAGGTGTGCAAGGCGGCTACCTGGTCGTCGGTGCATACCTTTACTAAACATTATAAAGTTGATGTAATGGCATCGTCTGATGCCTCGTTTGGCCGCAAGGTTTTGCAGGCCGCAATTTGAGGAGACCAGTGGTCTACCTCGAGGGTTTTTTCCGTTGGAAAATTTTTCTTTAGTCTCATTCTTTGTTTATAATGAGCCTTTAAAACTTCTAGTTTGGCACCAGTTGGGCCTTCTAGATTGGATTTGATTTTGTCAATCCCACCCCTCATTTGTGGCACTGCTTCTGGATGTCCCAGCTCTTGAGAATCAAGAAGACTACGTCTGTCAATGAGCGATAGAGAAAAATGGATTTTTTGTAAGATCTTACCGTAAAATCCTTTTCTCTTAAGCTCATTGACAGACGTAGTACCCGCCCCTCTATCATTGAGTTGGGTTGGGTTAAATTCTCTGTACTGCTTTAAAACAGAACTGATTCCCTGTAGCAGAGAGAGGGAGGATATACCCTCAGGGACTGCCCCTAAGGTGGAGCCAGAACGTTTTGTCTTTCTGCCTAGTCCTACTCCTGCGGAGACAACATAACCCAGCTCTTGAGAATCAAGAAGACTACGTCTGTCAATGAGCTTAAGAGAAAAGGATTTTACGGTAAGATCTTACAAAAAATCCATTTATCTGCGTTTGTCAATAGAAAAATAATAGGCGCCGATAAAGGCATGCTGCGTCCATGGACTTCAATTCAAAATCACGTCCATTGACTTCAATGCAAAATCTCATCCGTTGACTTCAATGCAAAATCTCGTCTGTTGACTTCAATGCAAAATCACGTCCGTTGACTTCAGTGCAAAATCACGTCCGTTGACTTCAATGCAAAATCACGTCCGTTGACTTCAATGCAAAATCATGTCCGTTGACTTCAATGCAAAATCATGTCCGTTGACTTCAATGCAAAAATCACGTCCGTTGACTTCAATGCAAAATCACGTCCGTTGACTTCAGTGCAAAATCACGTCCGTTGACTTCAGTGCAAAATCACGTCCGTTGACTTCAGTGCAAAATCACGTCCGTTGACTTCAGTGCAAAATCACGTCCGTTGACTTCAATGCAAAATCACGTCCGTTGGCTTCAATGCAAAATCATGTCTGTTGACTTCAGTGCAAAAATCACGTCCGTTGACTTGAATGCAAAAAATGCCATCTATTGACTTGAATGCAAAAAACGCCATCTATTGACTTGAATGCAAAAACGCTCTTCAGGTGTTTGAAGGGGATTTCTTTCATTTTGGAGAGAATTTCTTTCAATTTCTGTTGTGTCTACTGGACAAGAAGTAAATATAAATTTCCCATAGGACACAGATGTCAAGAAAAACATCAGGGGTTGTATTTCTTTCTCATGTATCCAAAAAAGTATCCAAAAAAATAAAAATAAAAAGGCTCCATACTCATTCACATGGGGGAAAAATATTCCCATAGACACACTCCTAAACCTTGTGGACAGCCTTCCCAGAAGAGTTGAAGCTTTTATAGCTGCAAAGTGTGGGCCAACTCAATATTGAACCCTACGGACTAAGACTGGGATGCCATTAAAGTTCATGTGTGTGTAAAGGCAGGCATCCCAATACTTTTGGTAATGTAGTGTATCTGTAGCATCCCGCCATTAGAGATATGCGATAGAATTATAGACATTGATAGCAAGGAGATCTACAAATATCAACCAGTATGTCTGAGGTCCCTGGCTCCTCTTGATAACAGGTCTGTATGTAGATGCCCTACTGGTATGCAAAGTGCTGCTGCGGACTTCCTTGGATTCTTTAAAAGTGAAACTCCAGGATTTCCACCTTCACTTCCGTCACTCCAGGCAGATGTAATTAACACTAATGGGCCATACACACTATACAATTTTCTTTAGATTTTTTCCTTCAGACTTACCAAAACCATATAATATGAGGTTAAACCTAAACACTTTCAATTTGTATGCAATCAGGCAGGCCCTTGCACTACATAGAAAGGTAAATCTAAAGGAAGTCTGACAACAAAAGTTGTATAGTGTGTATCCAGCTTTAAGCCCCGTACACACGTACCGAATGTCGGCCGAACGATCGGCCGTCTTTTGTCCAGTGCTGTCCTGTCGGTTGAAAAGTGCTAAAGACTGCACACGAATATTGTCGGCC
Organism: Pelophylax lessonae; assembly: GCF_965119305.1. NCBI lineage: Eukaryota > Metazoa > Chordata > Amphibia > Anura > Ranidae > Pelophylax > Pelophylax lessonae. The sequence continues at coordinate 227,017,229 of NC_138777.1, forward strand.
AACAACAGCAGACTGCAGAAGTGATGTCATGTGATGGTTAACTTTCCGTGTGTTTTTTCTTCTCTGAGCATGCCCAGTCTTGCTCATCTGTTGTTTGTTGGACGAATTCTGTACTGACTGTGGAACAATCGGCCTTTCTGGTGATGGCCAACAAAAATATAAATGCCTGCACACCAGATTCTGTTCGGCCGAAAAGTCGCAGTCAGTTGTTGGAAGCATCATACTAACAAGCCGACAATCGGCCGATCGGTCGGTGGCCGAATATTTATGGCCAACAATCGCTACGTGTGTACGGGGCTTTAGGCTGGGTTTACACAGGTTTGGGATTGATCTGGCAAATTGTATGATCCAGTTGCAACGTGTGTTCACATATGTTTTCATGTGCTTGTATCCATTTCAGTGGAAACCTTCTTGAGTTAGCAGAGGTGTAATAGGCCCTAAATGAAACTTTACTTGGACAAATACTATGACTGCTTTTCTGACCACCCTCTAAAATGCTAGTTGCCTGACTGCCATGCTAACCCTCCTTGCTTCAATAATTTGAGCTGCCAGAGTAAGTACATAAATCAGGACTTCTGACTTTTCTGACCTCCATACTGAATGTGGATCAGGAATTAACAGAAGGGATGGCCAGATCTGCGTGGCTACATTCAGAAAACTGTGTATGCTTTAAGTGCAATTTTTTTTTTTTTTCATACAGTAAAACAAAGTCTATCCAAACACCAGAACACTGTAAACATAAAAATATAGGTGAATGAAAAACCCAGTGACCGAATACCTGTCTAATAACTAACAAACAGCCTAACTAGCAACTAACTATATACAATATATGTAATATGGGAAACACTGAAAAGCACAGAAAAGCCAGGGGTGCAGTGAGCAGATGGGAAAGGGGAACCAAAACTGTTATCACCAACAAGGTAGAGCAGGTACAACATGGTAGGCTACATGGTACAGCCTGTAGGGTAGGAAAAAAATAAGGACTAGCAGTGTCTGGCTGCAGCAAAACACTGGAGCCAAGAGGTACTAATTGGGGAGGACTTTATGTTGTTTGCCATTGATAACCTCCATCTGAAAATGTTGGTTAAATTTAAGATTTAACTTTAAAAAATTTGCTGACTGTCAGGACATGGATCACCTGTCGGTGGCACTGTGTTTCCCAGAGCGGAAGGTTGTAGTCACAGTGTCCACCAGCAGGCGTTTGCAGTATTTGGCAGAAGCAAAACACTGGAGTGGGAGGCACTAAATACCCTGCTAGCAGATAGCAGTAATCAGTTTCCACCTGATGCTGGCTGCTGGGAGGGTATTTAGGATCTTCCCTTTTAGTGTCTCCAGCTCTAGTGCTTTGCTGCTGCCAGATACTGCTGGGGCATACCCGCTGATGGACACCACAACTACAACCTTTGGGTGTGGGAAGCACAATGCCACCAGCAGGGGTTCCAATTCCTGACAGGCAGTGAATTAAAAAGTTTGAACAACATTTTTAGACAGAGGTCAACAATGGCAAACAACATTAAGTCCTCCCCAATTAGTGCCTCTTGCTCCTGTGTTTTGCTGCTGCCAAATACTGCTGGTAGACCTCCGCTGGTGCATACCAGAATGACAATCTTCAGCTCTGGGAAACATTCTGGTATCCCCCAGCGGATGTCTCCCAGCAGTATTTTTGGCAACAGCAAAACACTGGAGCAAGATGCACTAATAGGGGAGGACTTAATGTTGTTTGCCATTGTTGACCTCTGTCTAAAAATGTTGTTCAAACTTTTCAATTCACTGCCTGTCAGGAATTGGATCCCCTGCTGATGGCATTGTGCTTCCCACAGCCAAAGGTTGCAGTTGTGGTGTCCACCAGCAGTATCTAGCAGCAGCAAAGCCCTGGAGCTGGAGACACTAATAGGGGAGAACCTAAATACCCTTCCAGCAGCCAGCATCAGGTGGAAACTGATTACTGGTATCTGCTAGCTGCTAGCAGGGTATTTAGTGCCTCCCGCTCCAGTGTTTTTCTTCTGCCAAATACTGCCAACGCCTGCTGGTGGACACTGGAGCTATAACCTTCTGCTCTGGGAAACACAGTGCCAACAGTAGGTGATCCTGGTCCTGACAGTCAGTGAATTTTAAAGTTTGACAAACCTTTTTAGATGGAGGTCATTAATGGCAAACATTTCCAGAAGGCGTTCATCAATAGCAGACTCTTAGGAAAGGTTTGCTCTAAATCCTTGAAGTTGTCAGTGGTTATTCAAGGACAGTTTCAGATAATCCAGTTTAAAAATACAAACCCGAAAAGCCAATTTATAATATTACAAGTCTAGTAATAACAATGGAAATTCCTCTATCACCCGCGAGCTCTAGTTCTTCCTTCTGATGCCCTCATTGACTTCAAAAACTCGTTGTCGGAAACTCACGGCTCGTTATTGTAGCTGGAGCCAAAGCATCATCAAATTAAAAGTCGTCTAATTTAGCATCAAAATGATATAGTGGAAACAAGCCGTCTTTTCCTCAGTCTTTGATCTTCCGTATGCAGCATAAATTGGTCTGTTTTTCTGCCGCTTTCAAAGGGAAGAGCCTTCATTTTCTTCTAACAAATCTCGAATATTACAAGGAAACCTCAGATAGCGTGCAAAATGTTCTTTAATTCGGCGATGGAAAGCAAGGAGTTCTTTTTAATACATTCAGAAAGACGTAGGTGGGCGTTGTGTGGAAAATGGTGGAAGTGAGAGATCGGCGTATATGCATGCATATGTAAAGGAGGCCCTGGAGAGCAGTTAGATCAAGAGATAAAATAACATCCTATCTGGTGAAAAATAATTGGCTATTATAGGAGAGATGCTTCAAACTCATTCAGCATAGTGAAGGAAGCCATTTTGTCATGTTATCTGTTCGCTTAGTGACACCTAGTGATGTCTCTCTTAAAGAAATTGTAATGTTTTACAGTATATCTCTTTACTGACAAGCATTTAAAGCAGAAGTATGGACAAAGTTTGTTTTTTTGGCCCTACTTCTCCTATGGATCACTTCGTTCTGAACTCCTGTGACCCAGATTCACATCTAAAATCTGCTGTTGGCTGACATCACAGAGCCAGTCCTGACTCTGCAGGGATCCCGACAATAATGCCGGTGTCCTGTCAGAATAGCGCTACCCATCAGAAAATGTAACGGAAGTGGCGTTCAGAGCAAAAAAATGCTTACTGCCCATGCGCCATGCGTTTCAACATGGCCACTATGCATTCCGATAGGTTTCCTAATCTGACAGAACACGAAGGCAGCAGCGGGACATATTCTTACACCCAGGCAACTGTTCAATTTCACACTTATTTTAGCAGTAAACCCACCTTGTATACTGAAATACAGTATGACATTTTTATTATTAAAGAGTAACTCCACTTTAGTGGGGAAAGAAATCAGCAAATAAAAAACAATATAGCGTATACAATTGCGACACAAATCATATTGTAATTGAATGTTATCAAAAATTACCTTTTCCTTTTCAATCTGCAGCTGTTGTAATATTCTGAAAATGCAATATGGCCGCCTGGAGCTGTCTTGTACACAGAATGTATACTGACCACTAGGGATCGATAGATTACCGGCAAATCCGATATATCGAGGGCCGATCTGCACTTTCCCCGATATATCGGAATCGGCCCTGGAGGTTACCGATATTGCCGATATTTCGGGAAAGTGGTGTACCAGAGTGATGTCTGCAGCTAGAGGCATCACCCCTATACCGGCGTCCATAGCTGACAGTCTGCTGTTTTGTAATGACAACCGATGTGGCTGAGAAGCTGCTTGGCTGTCATTACAAGGAGCGGGAGGGGATGCCCCCCCCCCCCCTCCCGCCACCTTTCGCGGCTTGCCCGGCCGTCGAAAACCTGATCAAAGCCGCATTCGGCTCTGATGGGGTCTCCATGCAAAAACCCGGAAGTGATGTAGTGACATCACTTCCAGATACTGTCTGGCACCAGATTTAAAAAAATTACAGCATTCAAAACAGCCAAACTTGGCGTTTTGAATGCTTTTAGGTGTAGAGGAGGGGTTTGGGGTCTTTTAGACCCCCAAATCCCTCCACGAGAGTACCTGTCAAGAAAAAAAATAATAATTTTTTTTTTTTTTAAATGTACGAAAATATCGGCGCATATCGGCTGATACCGATGTGCATTGGCTAAAATATCGGTATCGGCAATGAAAAACCGATCTCGGTCGATCACTACTGACCACACCCCAGAAACATAATTTCCTGCTTGTGTGATTGGCTCACCAATTTTCCCAGAAGTCTACACTAAGATACAAGTCTGATTTCTGGCATCCCCTGCAACATAAATTTCATTTTTTTTTTTTTTCGAGATATTATGTCGAGATACTCCCAATAGGAACACGTCTAAAGGGATGCAGACCCAGCAGATTTCCTCATTAGAGCCCTGCAGCTGCCACAGCTGAGAGATAATTATGAAACCACTCCCATTAGACCCACTCAGCACAAAGGAACAAACAATGATTTCTTCAGAATAACAAAAGGTAGGAATCTGCAACAAAGTTTGTTAAAATCCCTGCAATGTACAGAGATCACCCAGAGGGGTTTTTTTTTTTTCTCAACAAAAGTGGAATTACGCTTTAAATTGTTATTAGTATTCTAGTAAATACAGCGACAAGTCTGCAGGCAGAAGGTGGCGACGGCCATCTTGGTACACCCCATACTGCTCAGCGCCAAACTGATTATATAGTGAAATAGTCTATTTCATCATATAAGGTGAGTTAACTGCTAAAATAAGTGTGCAATTGAAGAGTTGCTTGGATGTATGAAGATGTCCGCTGCCGCCTTCGTCTTCTGTCAATTTAGAAAACCTATTGAAACTCATAGTGTATGCGCAGAAAGCAATTTTGTTCGCAATGTCACTTCCGTTGCATTTTATGATGGGTAGCGGTATTCTGATAGAACCAATGAAATGCCGCTCTAGATGAGTAAACGACTCTAACACGTTGTGAACAGGAACCCAGGTTTGAGTAAGCGCTGACTTTAGCGCGAAATGCGCTACCTTTTATGTTCCTGTCATACCTGTGATGTGATTTTAATACTTCAATAAAGTTACCAAGGAGTGCAGCAATATTCTGGATTTTTGCATGTCTCTGTTTTGATTGAGCACCGGGATCCACCCAGATGCCTGATCTAAGAAGTGCACGCCTGTGACCCAGATTTATACAGCAGGCTAATGCCCGCTGTCAGTTGATGTCGCAGAACTAGTCCAGGTTCTTCAGGGATTCCGACAATGTCAGGATCCACCCAGATGCCTGAACGACAGCTGGCTCAGCCTCTCAGGCCACTGAGAGTTTTGCCTATAGTTCTACTTTAAACGAAGCATGGGAATTTTTTTTTATTTAGGTATCATACTTATGTAGATGAATGCAGCATCGGTCTGAGGTTGGATCTGTCCCCTGTCGGCTCGAACACTGAGAACCGAGCACTCAAACACCGCTGATTGCTTGGTTCTCAGAGCTCCCTGAGAAGAGAGCTGGTGACTCTGTCAGCAGCTCTGTGCTCTGCCCCCTGCACTCACTGGAGCACTGGGTTATGGAGGGGGTGGGAGTGGTGATGCGCTGAGAGCTTGTGCCGGATGCTTGGTCCAGGCATGTGAGTTGATCCCGACTGGTCGTGATCTTACCCGAGCCTGGACCGGCTCTGTGACATCAGCCGACAGCGGGCTTCAGCCTGCTGTCTCCTGAAAAAGGGTCACAGGAGTGCATGTGATCCACAGGAGAAGTATAGCCAAACTAGTCTTGGCCAGGCTTTAGATGAACACTGAAGTACTCAGTCCGAGTACTTCCATGTTCATCGTTATTGCAGTGTCAGGACAGGAGGAGATCGAAGTCTCTGTATCCCGGATCTCCAGCACACAAGGATGACCTCAGTAGTTTGAACTGTGGGGGATGCCTATTCTGACCACCTGAAAATGCTAGAGACGTAAATATTTTCTGAGTCACTGACCTGAGACAAGCATGTCACAAATTAAAGAACTTTTAATGGGCTTTGATGGGCATCTAGATTGGCTGCTTGGAAGGTATTGTAGTTAGAAATTTAGAGTGACAGCCATAAAACTAGCATTTTCAGTAGATGAGCATCAGGGAAAATCTCTGTTTATTGTATGTTTTAAAGTGGACCTGTCATTTAAAATAATAAAACTGGTAATAGAATTTCAAAGCAAGTAGAGAACCTGCATGTACTCTGACATGTCGTATATGTATCATCTTGTGTATCTCAAAAGCCCCAAAGTCCGGGGTCTGTTCTAATCTCAACTTCAGCATTCCTCTCCTGATACCAGTTTTAGAACTTCGTGACCAGCTTTATTTTAACTGAAAATAAAGTAGTGGGATTCTCCAACAAGCAGCTGCTTCCAAGCCCAAAGGCAGAGATTACTTAATTCTATTTGTGGTTTGCTGGCAGGTTGAATGGAATGCTGGGTTCTTCTAGCAGTCCGTGATTCCAGAAGGACTCGCCCACCACAATTTGCATTTCCACCAAATGTTCACAGCCAAAAATGATTGTCACGCTCCCCCAGTGGATTTTTATGTAATTGGAAAATCCGATTACCAAGCTGCAGGAAGGGGGCATTGGAAGCAAATTACTGTAAAATTTTTTGAGGTTCGCCCGATAGATGTTGAGTAGTAAGCTGCAGGAACATCAACCCATCCACATTCATCCAAAAGTCAAATACTAGTTTTGGGTGAAAAAACTTTATACTGCTCAAAAAAATTAAAGGAACCCTTTGAAAACACATCAGATCTCAATGGGGAAATATCTCATGCTGGATATCTAACATGGACTGGGTAATGTGTTAGGATCTATACTGGCATGGACTGGGTAATGTGTTAGGATCTATACTGGCATGGACTGGGTAATGTGTTAGGATCTATACTGGCATGGACTGGGTAATGGTTTAGGATCTACACTGGCATGGACTGGGTAATGGTTTAGGATCTATACTGGCATGGACTGGGTAATGTGTTAGGATCTATACTGGCATGGACTGGGTAATGTGTTAGTATCTATACTGGCATGGACTGGGTAATGTGTTAGGATCTACACTGGCATGGACTGGGTAATGTGTTAGAATCTATACTGGCATGGACTGGGTAATGTGTTAGGATCTATACTGGCATGGACTGGGTAATGTGTTAGGATCTATACTGGCATGGACTGGGTAATGTGTTAGAAACTATACTGATATGGACTGGGTAATGTGTTAGGATCTATACTGGTATGGACTGGGTAATGTGTTAGGATCTATACTGGCATGGACTGGGTAATGTGTTAGGATCTATACTGGCATGGACTGGGTAATGTGTTAGGATCTATACTGGCATGGACTGGGTAATGTGTTAGGATCTATACTGGTATGGACTGGGTAATGTGTTAGGATCTGTACTGGCATGGACTGGGTAATGTGTTAGGATCTATACCGGTATGGACTGGGTAATGTGTTAGGATCTATACTGGTATGGGCTGGGTAATGTGTTAGGATCTGTACTGGTATGGACTGGGTAATGTGTTAGGATCTATACTGGCATGGGCTGGGTAATATGTTAGGATCTATACTGGTATGGACTGGGTAATGTGTTAGGATCTGTACTGGTATGGACTGGGTAATGTGTAAGAAACAAAAGGATGCCACATCGTTTGATGGAAATGAAAACTATCACCCTACAGAGGGCTGAATTCAAAGACCATTTTGCTGAAATTTTATTGCAGCAACTCAAAACGTATTTGTTTGTATGGCCCCCACGTGCTTGTATGCATGCCTGTCAACGCTGGGGCATGCTCCTCATGAGACGATGGATGGTGTTCTGGGGTATTTCCTCCCAGATCTGGACCAGAGCATCACTGAGCTCCTGAACAGACTGAGGTACAACCTGGCGGCGTCTGATGGACCAAGATATATTATCCTAGAGAATGTATATTGGATTTAGGTCAGATGAGCATGGGGGCTATTCAGTGGTATCAATTCCTTCATCTTCCAGGAACTGGCTGCATACTCTCACCACATGAGGCCGGGCATTGTCATGTACCAGGAAGGAACCCAGGACCCACTGCACCAGTGTAGGGTCTGATAATGGGTCCAAGGATTTCATCCCGATACTTAATGGCAGTCAGGGTGCCATTGTCTAGACTGTAGAGGTCTGTGCGTCCCTCCATGGATATGCCTCCCCAGACCATGACTGGCCCACCACCAAACCGGTTGTGCTGAACGATGTTACAGGCAGCATAACGTTCTCCACCGCTTCTCCAGACCCTTTCACGTCTGTCACATGTGCTCAGGGTGAACCTGCTCTCAATTGTGAAAAGCACAGGGCACCAGTGGTGGACCTGCCAATTCTGGTGTTAATTTGCAAATGCCAGTCGAGCTCCACAGTGCGGGGCAGTGAGCTCAGGGCCCACTATAGGACGTCGGGCCCTCAGGCCACCCTCATGAAGTCTGTTTTTGATTGCTTGGTCAGACATTCACACCAGTGGCCTGCTGGAGGTAATTTTGTAGGGCTGTGGCAGTGCTCATCCTGTTCCTCCTTGGAGCAGATACCGGTCCTGCTGATGGGTTAAGGACCTTCTATGGCCCTGTCCAGCTATTCTAGAGTAACTGCCTCTCCTGGAATCTCCTTCATGATCTTGAGACTGTGCTGGCAGACACAACAAACCTTATGGCAATGGTAACGTATTGATGTGCCATCCTGGAGGAGTTGGACTGCCTGTTGCACCTTCTATAGGGTCCAGGTATCGCCTCATACTACCAGTAGTGACACTGACCCTAGCCAAATGCAAAACTAGTGATAAAACAGTCAGAAAAGATGATAGGGGAAAAAAATGTCAGTGGCCTCCACCTGTAAAACCATTCCTGTTTTGGAGGATGTCTGCGTTGCCCATCTAGTGCCCCTGTTAATTTCAACACCAAAGCAGCTCAAACTGATTAACAACCCCCTCTGTTACTTTACTGACCAGATCAATATCCCAGGAGTTTAATTGACTTGATGCTATACTCTGATTAAAAAGTGTTCCTTTAATTTTATTGAGCAGTGTATTTGTTTCAGCACATTTACATCTATATTGTACATTCACACCAGTCCCTTCGCTCAAGGAGCTTACAATCTAAGATCCCTAACTCACATTCATACATATACTGGGGCCAATTTAGATAGGAGCCAATTAACCTACCAGCATGGGAGGAAACCGGAGTATCTGGAGGCACAGGGAGAACATGCAAACTCCAGGCAGAAGTGGTAACCAATTAGCTGCCTTTATAATTACCTTTATGTGTAGCTCATGCTGTTTGCACTACCCGTGTTTTTTTTATGGGCTGGGGGCAGGAATCCCAGGTCACCGGTGAATTTAGTGTCGGCTGTGACAGATCTATCATTCTCTTTCACCCGTTTATTATCAAAGTGTCCAACACCCTAAAATCCCATTTTAGCCAACAACAAACCAATTATGTTTGTAAAACCTTCCTGCTGACGAGCGATAGGGATCACCGTGACTGCATAGAGGGAAGAGTGAATTATGTGACATTCAATTAGACGGGAAACCTCTTTCCACATTACCGGGTGGCTTTTAATAGGAGCGCTGAATACGACCGCATCGGTGTGACCGAACGGAAGCTTGTAAATTTTTATACAACTTTGGCACAGTGGAAGCATATGTTTTTGTTAACATACAAATACATTGTGCAAAAAAAAATGCACAATTTTGGCTCGTCTTTGTGTGCAACTTGGGTGTTTTATTTTTAGCTTTGCAGTTAGTTTTCTCTATTTGCTAATTAAAAAAAAAAAAAAAAATCATCAGTTGCATTATTTATGTTTTTCAGCTTTTTTAGCTTTTCCATCAGCTTTTATTTATTTTTTATTATTATTATGCATTTATTATTTTTGTTAGAGGAAGTCCCGGTTCACACTAGGGCGACCTGTGAGGCGATCGGTCGCCTCACAGGTCGCCGTAGGTCGCCTCCCATAGGGAAGCTGCGGACCCGTTCTAATAGGAGCGACACAAGTCGCTCCGACTTAGAAAAAGGGTCCGGAGCTTCTTTGGGGCGACCAGGAGGCAACCGCCATAGACTTCAATTTTATGAAGTCCGTGGCGGCCGCTCCAAGGTCGCGGCGCGCTGCTCGCATCGCGACCTCCGAGGTCGCGGTGCGAAGTAGCGTCGCTCGTATGTGAACGGGCACTTAAGGTTAGGTTAATTTTAGGGGTTGGGGATTATTTATTGTTTTGTTAGGGTTAGTGTTTCTGCGGTTTGAATAAATACACAAAAGAATAAAAATATTCATAAATAAAAACAATAAATGAATACTATGTAATAATAAATAAGTATTTAACCCCTAACCCTTAAAAAAATAAAATAAACACCCTAACTCAAAAGAAAGTGTTACAGTAATCCCCCGCTCCATCGCGGTTCAAATTTTGCGGTCCCGGTATATTGCGTTTTTTTTTGTAATGTTATTTTACTATATAAATCATTAAAAATGAAATATTTTTGTGTTTTCCATAGCTCTTGCTCTGTCTCTCAGTATCTTTTATGTGTTTAAATGAGTTTCTATTGTTTTAAAAGTGTGTTTAAAGACCTTAAAATGCTTCTACACGTACAGTGACAGTAAAAAAACATGCCTACAATGCATTTTAATAGGGTTTTTCTACTTTGCGGATTTTCACTTTTCGAGGCTGGGTCCGGAACGTAACCCCCGCAATGGAGGGGGGTTTACTGTATTAGTGTTATTATTATTATTGTATTTTTTGTTCTGGTTTTGGTATTTTTTATTATTATTATTATTATTATTAATAATAATATATTAATTTTTTTCAGGTTAGTTACATATTCATTCTTCTTTATTTATAACTATTTTTTATTTGTGTATTTTTTACATTTATATATTCAAAGATTACTATTTTTTTTTCTTTTACATTATTTTATTTGAGCAGAAAATAGTTCAAAATAGTGGGACAAAACATGCGAATGCGCAAATTGCACATTTTGGTTAATTTCATTGAGTATAAAAATGCGTAAGTCTGTCCAATTTGAGCTACTAAAAAAAACTCCAGAACTTTTTTGAGCTTTCAGCGTTTGGCTTTAGGGGACTTGTAGCGAAGATGTGAACCAACTCCATAGAGAATAATTGATTTTTTTTTTTCTTCTCAGCATTTGAGGTGTGAATGGGGCCTTAAACAATATCTAAACCCCCCCCCCAAGAAATGTAATATTTTGCAGAAAAATTGTCTTTTGATGTGGTGACGGCATTCATTTTTCTTTTTAGGCTTCTTAAAGCTTTTTTTTTTTTTTACAATAAAAAGTTAATTGTAAGGCCCCCACATCCATTATTTTATATAAATATAAAATTTAGAAAATATTATATATTTACTTTTATCTTCCATAACTCCCCACCGGACCGGTCCACCAAACGTCCACTGTCTGTCCTCAGTCCTCCTGTGTCTGCCGCACCCACCGCCCTAGAAGATCCAGCCTGCCCTGCGTGAGATGGAGTGCGCTGATGTCTGATATCATTGCTCACGCCACGATCATGTGAGGGACATTCCCCGGAGGAGACACTCCACCTCCTCATACTCATCAGTTTGCACTACGGGCGGCCGTATGAGATGGGGAAATGCCGCCCGTAACGCGCCGCAGACAGTTGACAAACAAAACTGCTTTAAAAGAAAATCCTGGGAGTCAATTTGCGGCCCCTTTTAAAGTTCTGCCTGGGTCCAATGGACCCTGCAGGACCCATGGTAGGGCCGGCCCTGGGTCGCTCTACTATGCAAACAGAAGGAGCAGTGCTATTACTCATACAGCTCCCCAATAAATAAGCTCCCGGGTGCCTCATCTACAGCCATTTAACTGAGTGCATATGGAGAAAGATGATCTGCACACTGGTAGTAGCTCTTAAAAAATCTTCATCTTTATTCAGGAACCACAGAACACAACTGCTGATCAGATCAGTTGATGCGTTTTTAACCTATAAGGCCTTAATCGCCCTACTATACCTTCCTATCGATTTACTAAGGCTGGTAGCTTGAGGATTAAGGCCCTTTTCACACTTGTGCGACTTGTCCTATATATATATATATATATATATATATATATATATATATGTATATATATATATATGTATATATATATATATATATATATATATATATGTATATATATATATATATATATATATATGTATATATATATATATATATATATATATATATATGGCTGGTTGTAAGCCTGCTTGGATTGGCTCTCCCTGCCTGCCCAGCCCTCCCTGTCTCAGAGACTATGATATGCCCGGGGTATGGAAAAAAGAGAGAGAGCGGCGATGTGACCAGAAAAACACGCCTCCTTTTACCCGTCTGGCCCACCCTTGTATCCTATTATGGTACCTTCTTCTCTGCATCTCCCTCCTGAGGACCGCAGTAAAGCGGTGCAGGCGCGCATGTGCGAGATCTGAGAGGCAGAGAAGAAGGTACGGTAATGGGATACAAGGGCGGGCCAGACAGGTGAAAGAGGCGTGTTTTTCTGGTCACATCGCCGCTCCCTCTCTTTTTTACATCCCCCGGGCATACCAGTCTCTGAGACAGGGAGGGCTGGGCAGGCAGGTAGAGCCAATCCAAGCAGGCTTACAACCCCGGGCATACGGTGGCCGTTTTTGAGCCCCCCACATATTCTCCAGTTTCAGCATCCGCACTATAAGACGACACCCGGCGTATAAGACGACCCCAGACTTTTGAGAAGATTTTCCTGGGTTAAAAAGTCATCTTATACGCCGGTAAATACGGTATATGTATATAAAGTACAGTAAAACTGCAGGAAAGGGCACTGGGGGGCAAAACTAATGTCAATTTATTTTATTTTGTATTGTAATCCAATAGGATTACAATATATCAGTGTGTTAGGTGTGTTTTACTTTTCAAATTTGCCGCCGGTTCCACCCCCCTGCGAGCGTCACGTTGCAGGAGACGGAAGCCGGGGCTCACAGCATTGGAAGGAAGATCTGGCCGCCGTATGCTGCAGGGACACATCGCAGGATCCCAGGGACAAGGTAAGTAACCTCATCCAGGATCCAGCGATGCTCCCTGGTGGTACCCCGAGTGTGACTTGGGGGTTACCGCCAATGGCACTGAAATCCCTCCCCGAGCCACACTCGGGAACACCGCCATGGAGGTTAAAGTAGTCCTTGCACTACTTTGGTCCAACTTTGATGCGTTTTGAGGTCCATAGACCTCAAGATGACACGGGCGTTGCTTCAAGTCCAGTCGGCGGCACAAAATTGCGTGACTTCTAGGTTGCACAAGCGTGAAAGGGGCCTAAAAGTAGTTCATGTTGGTTTAGGGAGTTTGGTTTCACTTTAAGCCACGTCCAATATTTAGTGCAATGTTGTCACGTTGACTTTTCGCTATGTTCACCACCGATCGTTTCTACGTTGAGTTGCCTCTGATTTTAAATAGTAGAGTTGGGAGGAATGCATTAACATATTAAAGCTTCCATGAGATTTCAGAGCTCGGGTTTACTCTTATTATAAAAGTCGGCACGTTTCTGTTTTGTGTTGAGTGATTGACTTTCGGCATTCTGTATTTTGATGTTTAATATGCGCGTGTCTTGTAGGAAACGTCCTGTTGTGTCTCGGCAGGGGGGCTAATCGGTTTTCTCCCATTCTCTTACACACTTTGCGAGGTGTAGAGATGAATAGTCAGCAGCTGGTGGAGATTTGTACAGAGGCTTGATTGTTGTGATTGCGAAGACTTGTCAAGGACAATGCCAAGTCATTGTTTGTCTCCTTCTCCATCGTTCTTTTTCACGGGAAGTTTGTGATTTATGCTAGGCTGCAGGAAGCTCCATTATACCTTCTAATGAATGGGAGAGCAGAGGTCAACGATCAGACATGGCTAAATTGAATGTCTGTTTAATATTTGATGACCCAACACTAGAAAGAAAATTCCTTTCAAATACATCCTTGTTAAGAAGCATGTTTTTTTTTTTTTTTTTTAGCACTATCAAGGCTCTTCTGTCTTCTCCTTAACTACTAGCCAATTACTGCTGAATCTCACCTGCAGCATAGGGCTGGAATAGGCAACAGCATCCCCTGTAGGCTGGTGTTGATATGGTGGCCTGGTATAGTGGTCTCCAGATTGCAGCACCTTGGTTGCCATTATTCAGCCCTTGGTGCAATATTCCACCCACTGATATGAGGCACCGTTCTTCCTAATGACACCAATAGTAGGGTCCAATTCCTTCCTCTGGCACCGAATACGGGGCACTATTCTTCCCACTAATAGCAGTGATGGGGCACTATTCCTTCCACTGACGCCAAAGATGAGGCCTATTCTTTCTACTGACACCAATGATGGGGCATTATTCCTTCTACTGACACCAATGATGGGACACTATTCCTACTATTGACACCAATAATGAGCCACTATTTCTTCCACTGACGCCAATGATGAGGCACTATTCTTTTTACTGACACCAATGATAGGAGACTATTCCTCCCACTGACACCAGTGACGGGGCACTTTTCCTCCCGCTGACACCAGTGATGGGGCACTATTCCTCCCGTTGACACCAGTGACGGGGACACTTTTCCTGTCGCTGACACCAGTGACAGGGGCACTTTTACTGCCGCTGACACCAGTGACGGGGGCACTTTTACTGCCGCTGACACCAGTGACGGGGGCACTTTTCCTGCCGCTGACACCAGTGACGGGGCACTGTTCCTCCTCCCACTGACACCAGTGACGGGGCACTGTTCCTCCTCCCACTGACACCAGTGACGGGGCACTGTTCCTCCTCCCACTGACACCAGTGACGGGGCACTGTTCCTCCTCCCACTGACACCAGTGACGGGGCACTGTTCCTCCTCCCACTGACACCAGTGACGGGGCACTGTTCGTCCTCCCACTGACACCAGTGACGGGGCACTGTTCCTCCCACTGACACCAGTGGCGGGGCACTGTTCCTCCTCCCACTGACACCAGTGACCGGGCACTGTTCCTCCTCCCACTGACGCCAGTGGCGGGGCACTGTCTCCCCCCCCCCCCCACTGTGCTATGTATTTACCCCCACTGACCACCAAACCTGAGGCATTTTTTTACTCCCACGTAATCTGGGATTTTTTTTACATTCACTGGCTATAATCCGGCCTCCCTGAAGTCTGAGGGACAGTAAACTGGCCCTTTGTTTATAACGTTTGGAGACCCTGGATATAGTAGATAGTCTGGAGTCTGGTTAAATGCAGAGCACTTCCAGAGCATGGTGGATGTCAGGAGAAGAACTGTGCTGTGGTTAATGTAAGGCATTGGCAACTCAAGAACATTAAGTGTGTGTGTTTTTTTGTTTTTTTATATGGAGAAAGCATATACAGTGGGACTCCTTGAGTGTCGGGTCACACTTATGCGATGCGGGAAGGCTGCGAATTCGCAGCCTGTTCCCGCATCGCAAACACACCCTTGGCAGTTCACACTGCCATATGCGATACGCTGGGGTTGTCAATGAAATGTTAACGACACCCCCAGTTTGATTGCATATCGCAGTGCGATCTTTACAGTTCGCACAGGATCGGATCGCACAAGTGTGAACCACTGTGCGATCCTGATGCAGCTGAAAAAAAGGGTCCTGTGCGACTTTGCTGCGGGTGCGGTGCGAATTTAGCCATACAAAGTGTATGGCTGAATTCGCACCGCACAGCCGATCGCATGTAATGAAGGAGCATTCTTCCTGATGACCATCACACTAGTGTATCATGATTTGTAGATAGTCATTTTTAGCTGGGGTTCCCTGAGACCGGAACATTATTTTAAGTGTTTCTCTGCTGAAAAGGTTGAGAGGCTGTTACAAAGCGGTTTTAAACACCCCCCCCCCCCCCAAAAAAAAAAAAAAAAAATAAAAATAATCATACTAGCACATTATGGCAGGCTTACCTGAAAACGAAGCCCATCTTCACCCGTCCTCCTTGGTCTGCAGGCTTTGGCCATATGAATGGCTGAGCCTCGATTACAACATCATTCCCGCACATGCACGCAGGAGTTACACAAAGTTCTGAATGGACGGCACAGTCCATTCAGATCCCAGTGCCCATGCACCAGTGACGTCACCGTCTGCTTCCAGACCAAATATCTCCTAATTGGTGCACGTTTGGGAGATATTTTGTGTAGCAATAGGTAAGCCTTATTATAGGCTTATTGTAGGTAAAAATCAAAGTGGTGACTATACTACCACTTTCAGCAGTGTAATGACTGCCTCCAAGTTAGATGACCGTTATGAGCCCGCTAAAGAACTGTCACACTGTAGTACAGTTAAAGGGAGCTTGTACTGGGAGATCTGGAGAGGCTGCCATTGTCCTTGTCATCGCTTTTTGGCACAAATCACTAAAACCAGAGATGGTATTTCCCCGGTGCCCGACCTGCGGCACATGGACCACACATCACCCTTTTGGCACTTCTGTGGACCCATTGTCCCCAGCACACAGTTGTCTGTTTTGGTTCTTACTCAAACTAGTAAAGAAATCACTTTTCAGACTGACTATTAGTAGATGATGGTTTGAGTTACTTTATTCACTATCTTATTTTTTTTTTACTGTGCCGCCCATCTTTTACTCTTTTTGTGGTTTATTTTTTTCCCTCTGATTTGTTACAAAGGATCTTGTTGGGGGGAAAAAAGTTAAGAGCCGGTTCACACTGCCACGACCACTAAAGTCGCCTCATAAGGGGCGACTTCTAGCGTGACCTTAGCGCAACTTCAGCGCGACTTGTGAATTATTTTACGCGAGACGACTTTGTAGGACTTTGTATTTGGCCAATCAGAATATGATGTGTTGTGACCTAATTTCCC
Organism: Pelophylax lessonae; assembly: GCF_965119305.1. Classification (NCBI taxonomy): domain Eukaryota; kingdom Metazoa; phylum Chordata; class Amphibia; order Anura; family Ranidae; genus Pelophylax; species Pelophylax lessonae. Next base: position 227,034,064 of record NC_138777.1, read on the forward strand.
TTTCCTTTTTTTTTTCTTTTGCTGCCATTTATCGCGCATTTTTTGGGCGTCTTTGGAAGCAGGCATGTCTTTAGTGTCTGGGGGGTCTAAAAAGTGTACCTGTGAAGTTTCATCTCTGTAGCATGTCCAGAACCAGAAAAAAAAGAGCATTTTTCTTATAATTTTTATGAGCACATGAATATGGCTTCTCTCCACCTGGGCGTTTTTCTTGCAGGCATTTATCGGGCATTTTTGAAGGCAGGCATGACTTTTTTTGGATTAGTGTCTGGGGGGTCTAAAAAGTGTACCTGTGAAGTTTTAGCTCTGTAGCATGTCCAGAACCCCAAAAAAATATAATTTTTCTTATAATTATTAATACAGCAGTGTGGCGGCTTCTCTACACCGTGCATTTTTTCTTGCAGGCATTTATCGAGCATTTGTGGAGGCAGGCATGGCTTTTTTTGGATTTAGTGTCTGGGGGGGTCTAAAAAGTGTACCTGTGAAGTTTCAGCTCTGTAGCATGTCCAGAACCAGAAAAAAATGAGCATTTTTCTTATAATTTTTATTAGAACAGGAATATGGCTTCTCTGCACCTGGCCATTTTTCTTGCAGGCATTTATCGGGCATTTTTGGAGGCAGGCATGACTTTTTTTGGATTTAGTGTCTGGGGGGTCCAAAAGGTGTCCCTGTGAAGTTTCAGCTCTGTAGCATGTCCAGAACCAGAAAAATATGAGCATTTTTCTTATAATTTTCATTCGAACAGGAATATGGCTTCTCTCCACCTGGCCGTTTTTCTTGCAGGCATTTATCGGGCATTTTTGGAGGCAGGCATGACTTTTTTTGGATTTAGTGTCTGGGGGGTCCAAAAGGTGTCCCTGTGAAGTTTCAGCTCTGTAGCATGTCCAGAACCAGAAAAATATGAGCATTTTTCTTATAATTTTCATTCGAACAGGAATATGGCTTCTCTCCACCTGGCCGTTTTTCTTGCAGGCATTTATCGGGCATTTTTGGAGGCAGGCATGACTTTTTTTGGATTTAGTGTCTGGGGGGTCCAAAAAAGTGTACCTGTGAAGTTTCATCTCTATAGCATGTCACCAAGCAAGTTGCAATCTATCCATACAATCTCTGTCCAACCAACTTTAAAAAATCTCTGAATATGAGGAACTACCTAATCCATCCAATTGGATAGACCCTTGTACTTCCATAGATGTTGATAGATCTAAAGCAGGGGTCGGGAACCTGTCGATCGCGGGTAAGTGATGGGTAGATTGCGTCCCTTCCTTGCCGACCCCTGTGACCTGGACAGGAGCCGCGGCGACATTCACAGGAACCGACCCCTTTCCTCCGACAGGAATCGATCTCGTTACTCCTCCTTTCCCACCAACTGGCATTCAGCTGCTGCCAGGGGAAAGGGGATTGGTTGCAGTTAATGCCGCCCCTGCCGCCGCTCCTGTCCAGGTTTCCCTTCTTTCTGCTTCCTGGGTCCCTGTGTGCTCCCCTGAAAAAAAAAACACTGAATTCCAGTGATCTTTCATGTTGGTAAAGTAGATCTCCACCTCTCAAAGGTTGCCTACATCTGATCTAAAGCAATTGTACAATGATATTGTATTGTGTTTGCCTTTCTGCCTCCTGAGATATGTCTCCAATTTCCAACAACTCCTACAGCCTGTCTGCAGTCTGTGGCCATCTCTTGGACAACATTCTATATAATAACCTTCACTGAATATTAGGGATGCACCAATATGGATACTTTTGGTCAAGCACTGCAAAGAATTGCATGCAATTTGAACAGGAATGCGGTAAGTTTCCTGTCCGAATCGCATGCGGTTTCCCTCACTGCACTGACACCCGCTGCTATCCGATCTGATCCTGTCCGTGAAATCCAGAGGGATGGAAACCCTATTTTCCATCCGTCTGGAGGATCGGATGAAAACGGACAGGCGGTCCATTTTCATCTGATCTCCTATAGAGGAGAGCGGGAATCTGACAGCTCCATCTCAGCAAAGTAAGCGGAGACGGAGCGGTCAGCCTCCTGCTCAGCGGGGATCGACGGATTGATCCCGCTGAGCAAAATGGAGTTCCCTGGGCGGAAAGCCCGTGTGAAAGGACCTTAACTGTCCAGGCATCCAGCGCTGTCTTCATCTGACCTAATTCTTGAATCGTCCCTCAGGTGCTGGCGCCACCATCTTGGCTAAGGGAAACCGGTTTCCTACTGCACATGCCAAATCGCACTGCACTCTGCGAATGGGCCAGCTGCAGGGGGGAGGAGGGGGGGGGGGTTGTGAACTTCCGGCTCACTTTGCCGGTGCGAACTGAGCCGGAAGTGGAAGCAGGTGCCTGTCAAAACTGCTCCCCCCAAAAGGTGCAAATTGGGGGAGGAGGCAGACAAGTGGAGCTTCCCCTTTTGGGTGAAGCTCTGCTTTAAAAACAATCACTTTCAAGTTTGACTGGAGCGCTCCTTTAACATTTTGGGAAGGCAGATTGCGAGCGCCACAGTGTTCAGCCTATATAAAATTCACAGCGATGTCCAAGAGATTCTCTACACTGCGTTGAATTCGTTCCATACTTTTCCCGTCGTCTAATTTGTCTGTCAGGCCAGGCACCGAGTCAAGTTTACTTTAAGCCGTCGGATGTTTGTTGCTAGGAAGCCGGCCCACGATTTGAGCAGAAATTAAAAAGGCAATTAAAATATTAATAGAAAGGCTTTAATTCCTCCAGAACTAATGAAGTGGTGCATTTTTATGAGGCAGACTCTCACACGAAGGAATAATAATTCACTCCGAGCCGCACAAATCGGAAACAAAAAGGAGTCTTTAGCTTCATCACGCTAACTGCAGTATGAGAAAGATGCTGCTGATTTCTCCATCCTATGAATTGAGGGGTACAAAAACAAAGATTTTTTGGGGGGGTTTGCAAATGTGATCAGCTTATTGGTAAAGTCCATGTCGATGCACATCCCCACCCCCTAGCTGTGCGAGATGCTTTTTGCCTTAAACTTTTATTTTTATATTGCCTATTTCTGTTGTCTTCTGGCCAGTCATTTGACATGCTGGCTGGGTCCTCTTCCTCTTTGATCTTCTACCTGTGGTGAGCGGTTCTAGATGATTCAGAGAGTGCTGTTCACATGATGGCAGCATCGATGCTCAGGGGGAAAGTCTGTGTTGTCCTGTACTCAGGGTATGTCCTCAGTCTGTGTTGTCTTGTACTCAGGGTATGTCCTCAATCTGTGTTGTCCTGTACTCAGGGTATGTCCTCAGTCTTCTCCACCATGCAAGCAGAAAGACTGAGGGCATCTTGTGGAATTTAGGAGGTACTGCAGGGGGATTGTGAGGGGTTACAGCCCTAAACAGGTGTGTTTTGAAACCAGTGCATAGCCGTAGGAGCTATCCCACCAGGAAGCGGCCACTGCTGATAGCCAGTAATAGGCAGCCGAGGCGTTCTGAAGCTGCAAGCATACGCGGCTATTATAGAAGTGTGGCTGCGGGGCGGAGAATGCCTCAGTCGCTTATTATTGGCTCTCCGCAAGGGATAGCTCATGCTAGGTCAGGCTCATGTCCTAACAGCCTGAGTTCATCCCTTCTCTGGATTAAAGGTAAGTATTGCAGCCAGAGGTTAAAAACCTCCAGGGGAACATTAAAAAACAAAACACTTGCCGACCAGCTGCCGCAATTATACGGCGGCAGGTCTGCAGATTCCTGGGGAATCCGCCATACCTGTACAGGGATTCTCTGGAGCGATCCTGTGGGCGAGATCCTGTGGGTGCCTGCGCCCACTCGCCAGCGGGGAAGCTGAGGCGCGGGAGCCGGCAGCCGTGATTGCCGCGGAGGCGCGGTAGACAACGGCCATGATTGCCACGGGATCCAGCGGCCTTTATTGCCGACGAGGCATGGGATCCAGCAGCTGTGATTGCCGCCGAGGCACGGGGGCCGGCGTCTGCGATTGCCCCTGGGCACCCGCAATCGCTCCCCGTGGAGACAGAACGGCGGTCTGCTGTTGTAAACACGGCAGACCGTTGTTCTCTCAGGAATCAGCACAGAGCTCCTATGTTCCTCCTATAAAGGATCACAGGTCTCTGTGTTGATATTACAAGCCCCTCCCCCCACAGTTAGAAAACACCCCCCTAGGCTCACACTTAAACCTTTTGATCGCACCTAGGTTAACCCCTTCCCTGCCAGTGTCGTCATTACAGTAACCGTGCATATTTTTAGCACTGATTACTGTAGTAATGTCACTGGTCCCCGCAAAAGTGTAAAAAATGTCAGTTAGGGGTCCGATCTGGCCACCATATTGTCGCAGTCCTGCTAAAAATTGCAAGTCACTGCCCTGATTAGTAAAAAAAAAAAAGACAAATCTTTCCCCTAGTTTGTAGACGCGATAACGTTTACGTAAACCAATCAAAATGCGCACCAAAAAATATGTAGCAGAATACAAATTGGCTAAAATGATGAAAAAATTTGATTTATATAGCAGAAAGTAAAACATATTATTTATTTATTTTTCCAGAATTGTCGCTCCATTTTTTTGTTTATAGCGCAAAAAATAAAATTTGCAGAGGTGATCAAATGCCACCAAAAGAAAGCTCTGTTTGTGGGGAAATAAGGACATCATTTGTATTTAGGTACAGCGTCGCACGACTGCGCTATTGTTCGTTAAAGTAACACAGTGCAGATTCGCAATAATTGGCCTGGTCATTAAGGGGGAAAATCCTTCCGGTCCAGAACTGGTTAAAGATCTTGTTGCAAAGGCTTAAAGTGACATTAACCCTTTCGCTGCTAGGCCCTGCGCTCCACTTTTACACTTAGCTGGCCACACCATTTTTGGAATTTTTCCATTGCCTTTTTTATTTTTCACTTCTAGCTTTCAGAGTTTGTAAAATACCCCCCCCCCCCCCCCCTCCAAACGGTATATTTTCTGAAAGCAAAGGACCAGAAGAATAAAAAGGTGCTACTGTTATTTTTATTTTTTTAAGGCCCCACGATATTTGCGCAAATGTTTATCAAAACAATATTTTTGCTAAAAATACACTAAAACCATTATTGGCAGATAAAAACACAGCAAATTTTACAAAATTCCTACGAAATATAAAAGCTTAACCTGTATTGAGTTATTAAATAACAAATATTTGTAACTTTTAAATATGCACCTTTTTGCGAATTGGAGAGACATTGGGTATAAAGAGACCTCTTTTCTTTTTTTAAACTGAGAATAGGACTAAAGACACCCCTTTCTCTGCAGCCTGAGCCTGCACTGTATATATGAATGGATAAGAAGTCTGTATAGGCTCCTATCCATTCATAAAATGAAACATTGTTTCACTTACAAACTGACACATAGTAAGCACAGTTTACTATATGTCAGTGATGAATGCAGGAGCGGTCTGTAATGATCACTGCATTCTTTTAGGAAAGGAAGGGGGCTGATAAAAGATATGTTTACCACCCCCCCCCCCCCTCGCAACAGCCCCTCCCCCCTCCATGCTGACTGCGATCTGTCAGCAGCTGCAGCCAGCGGGAGGGAAGGAGGGAGAGCCGGCTAGCAGCATGGAGGGGATGCCCAGACATTGGGGAGGTGAAGAAGCACTGAAGGGGGGCTCGGAGCAGCAGGGGGTGTACTTAAAAAAAAAAAAATCGCTCTATGCCTTCTCTGCAGCACGGAAAGCCAGCGGGAGGGGGAGGTGGGAAAGCCGGCTAGCAGCTGCAGGGTAGGTGGCACCTGGACTTTGGAAATGTGGGGGCGGGGGGTCCGATCAGCAAGGGGTGTCTCTATTTTCTAGGTGATCCCTCTATCGCTGCCCTGCAATACAAAAAGCCGGCGGGAGGAGAGGAGGGAATCTGACAGCTGCAGCACAGCCACAGAGGGATCGGAGTTTGTAAGGTGGGGGGTTTCGGTGCTGGGGAAGAGGGGGATCAGCGCAGGAAGGGTAAGGCAGGGTAAGGGAGAGTTAAAATGAGGGTGTGGGGCACTGTAGATGTCAGCATAGACAGCCACAGAGGGATCGGAGTTTGTAAGGTGGGGGGTTTCGGTGCTGGGGAAGAGGGGGATCAGAGCAGGCAGGGTAAGGGAGAGTTAAAATGAGGGTGTGGGGCACTGTAGATGTCAGCATAGACAGCCACAGAGGGATCGGAGTTTGTAAGGTGGGGGGTTTCGGTGCTGGGGAAGAGGGGGATCAGAGCAGGCAGGGTAAGGGAGAGTTAAAATGAGGGTGTGGGGCACTGTAGATGTCAGCATAGACAGCCACAGAGGGATCGGAGTTTGTAAGGTGGGGGGTTTCGGTGCTGGGGAAGAGGGGGATCAGAGCAGGCAGGGTAAGGGAGAGTTAAAATGAGGGTGTGGGGCACTGTAGATGTCAGCATAGGTGAGTGGGAGGGGTGGTAAACACAGCGGCAGAGCAGCAGTGGCAGGGGGGTGTCACATTTTAGGTCAATTACTCTGATCGGTGACCATGAGCTTATAGCAGAAGAAGAAATGAGGTCCGTACAGCATACGTACCTGGCCAGCTGTAAGCAGTGCTGTAGGGCCATACGGACCTGGCAGTGAAAGGGTTAAAGGCAAATTATTATTATTTATTTTTTTAAATTTAAAAACATGTCATACTTGCTCTGTGCAGTTCCGATCCTCCTGTTCTTGGGTCCCCCCTCCCTGTTGAGTGCCCCCAGAGCAAGCAGCTTACAATGGGGGCACCCAAGCAGGCAATGCTCCCTTTTGATGTTTTCAGGACGCTGTGTAAAGCACTCAGCCGGCCCCTCCCACCAGCCATAATTTTCCTGCAATGCATATGGAAGTGCAGAGATGCAGTGATGACCTCACTGGGTCTAAGACAAAGTAATTCAGTGTAATGTATGCACAGAGATCCAGTGATTGGTCTAAAATAAAGCATGACACGAAAACCGGTTTTATTTTAAAAATATATTAGCATGGTGATGAGGGCAGAAAAGGGAAATCGGGGAGGGAGAAAAACTTCAGCTTTAATGAATACATAGCGAAGCGGAAATATATTTTGTTTATTCCGTGGCTTTAAAAAATTCAATAGTAAGCGTGTGTAGATCCTGGAACTCGGGCGCAGAGTTTTGTTCATCCCCGAGAAATAGAAGACGCTGGTTGGTGGTTTAGCTCTCCGGCATCCGCAGAGAACGAGGAGATGTCGGTTATCGGCTGAAGTCAACTCCTTGTAATTTAGGATCCTGTTTTTTCTCTTCCGGAGAGACCTCTGCAGCAGAATCTCTGATATGATACTGTGTGTATATATATATTTTATTTTTTCTCCATTGATGATAAATTTAGTTTTTTACTTGATGAAAACACAGTGATACTCTGTAGAAAATGCAATTGGCATCATCAGTGCGGTTAATGAAAGAGACAACAACTTACTAGGCCGTGTGATCATTTTTATTATGTTGATTGGGTAGATGAGATGCTTTTATCTTCTCTCATTCTTCTTTTTTTTTTCTTATTATTTTAGCCTCTGTATATGAACCTCTAAAAAGCATCGACCTCCCGAGGTCAGACAATGAGAGTCTGTGGGATAAATTGGATCGTTATTACAGAATTGGTAAGTAGCAGATTTTAATTTTGGTCTTGATAAGGAGTCTCATAGCTCTTGTTGTGGCAGCAAGGAGTCTTGGTTCTTTTGCTGCAACTTTTCAGTGCACCTGTTGCAAAAGAATTTAATCATTTGCAGTCCACCCCATAGCAGATTTACTGCTACAGGGAGGCTATATATATATATATATATATATATATATATATATATATATATATATATATTAGGGATCGACCGATTATTGGCACAGTTAATATATCGAGGGCCAATATGCACTTTCCCCGACATATATAGGAATTGGCCCTGGAGGGGGGTGACCGATATTGCCGATATCTCGGAAAGTGCTGTAGTGGAGTGATTCCTGCAGCTATAGGCATCACCCCGGTACCGGCGTCCATAGCCGACGGTCGGCTGTTTTGTAATGACAACCGATGTGGCTGAGAAGCCGCTCGGTTTACATTACAAGGAGCGGGAGGGGACGTCCCCTCCCGCCGCCTTCCGCAGCTCGCCTGGGTCTCCCATCCCACCGAGAGACCCGGGCAACCAGTCTGCACGGCCGCCGAAGACCCAATCAAAGCTGCATTTGGCTCTGATCGGATCTCCATGTAAAAACCCAGAAGTGTCAAGACATCACTTCCGGGTACTCGGCGCCAGATTTAAAAAATGCGAGCATTCAAAACAGCCAAACTTGGGGTTTTGAATGCTTTTAAGTGCAGAGGAGTGGTTTGGGGTCTTTTAGTACCTGTCAAGTGATAAAAATAAAAAAATAAAACATTTTTAAATGTACGAAAATATCGGCCGAAACCTATGTGCAATGGCCAAAATATCGGTATCAGCAACGAAAAACCGATATCGGTCGATCACTTATATGTAATGTGTGTTTGTGTGTGTTTATGTGTGATATATATATATATAGTGTGTGAATATATAGTGTGCTCCCGCATGCTGCAACTGTGGAAAAACTTGTCCAACTACCTACAGATTATTGGGTAATCCACCAGGAGATCCTTTTTCCCGCCAAGGACTCACACCGTTGCGATTGGCTGGTCCAGGCTGTGCCATTATGGCTGACACTCAGCAGACACAATAGGGCCTGTTGGGTAGTTTCGGCCAGATTGTGGGTATACTGCTCCTTGGGAGTCATTCCATATCTTGGAGTCCGTCTGAACTTGAATTTATGTGTAAATGTGTCCACAGGGTATGCATAATAGATGAATAGAATTTCCCACTCATTCCTGATGAAGCAATTTCCGGTATATCAACCCGCGAAACGCGTTGAATGAGAGGATCAAGTATTATTACTCATCTATGCATTTTTGTATGCTTTGCAACATTGTATTGGCTGTATCAATTGATGCTTGTTTTTATGTTTTTTGTAATAAAATTATTTTTTATATATACGCTTACCGTACTATGTTACCTACCCGGTAAAGTCCCACTCTCCAGGATCCTACTGGTTACTGGGACCAGAGGTTCTAACCTTATTTGTTCTAATGTCAATGAGGGATGTGGGTAGGTTTCTAGGGACAGCACTGAAACAATAATCAAATATATATATATATATATATATATATATATATATATATATATATATATATATATATATATATATGTATATATATATATATATATATATATATATATATATAAATAGTTGGCAAAAAGTATTTAATCAGCCACCAATTGTGCATGTTCTCCCACTTAAAGAGAGAGGCCTGTAATTTTCATCCTAGGTAAACTTCAACTATGAGAGCTAGAATAGGGGGGAAGAATCCAGGAAATCACATTGTAGGATTTCTAATGAATTAATTGGTAAATTCCTTGGTAAAATAAGTATTTGGTAACCTACAATCAAGCAAGATTTCTGGCTCTCACAGACCTGAAATGTCTTCTTTAAGAGGCTCCTCTGTGCTCCTCTGTCCTCCACTCGTTACCTGTATTAATGGCACCGTTTTGAACTTGTTATCAGTATAAAAGACATATGTCCACAACCTCAGTCACACTCCAAACTCCACTATGGCCAAGACCAAAGAGCTGTCGAAGGATACCAGAAACAAAATTGTAGACCTGCACCAGGCTGGGAAGAAATCAACTGTGGGAGCAATCATTAGAATATGGAAGACATACAAGACCAATGATAATCTCCCTCGATCTGGGGCTCCACGCAAGATCTCACCCCATGGGGTCAAAATGATCACAAGAACGGTGAGCAAAAATCCCAGAACCACACGGGGGGACCTAGTGAATGACCTGCAGAGAGCTGGGACCAAAGTAACAAAGGCTACCATCAGTAACACACTACGCCGCCAGGGACTCAAATCCTGCAGTGCCAGACGTGTCCCCCTGCTTAAGCCAGTACATGTCCGGGCCTGTCTGAAGTTTGCTAGAGAGTATTTGGATGATCCAGAAGAGGATTGGGAGAATGTCATATGATCAGATGAAACCAAAGTAGAACTTTTTGGTAAAAACTCAACTCGTGTTTGGAGGAGAAAGAATGCGGAGTTGCATCCAAAGAAACACCATACCTACTGTGAAGCATGGGGGTGGAAACCTCATGCTTTGGGGCTGTTTTTTCCGCAAAGGGACCACGACGACTGATCCATGCAAAGGAAAGAATGAATGGGGCCATGTATCGTGAGATTTTGAGTGAAAACCTCCTTCCATCAGCAAGGGCATTGAAGATGAAACGTGGCTGGTTCTTTCAGCATGACAATGATCCCAAAAACACCGCCTGGGCAACGAAGGAGTGGCTTCGTAAGAAGCATTTCAAGGTCCTGGAGTGGCCTAGCCAGTCTCCAGATCTCAACCCCATAGAAAACCTTTGTAGGGAGTTGAAAGTCCGTATTGCCCAGCGATAGCCCCAAGACATCACTGCGCTAGAGGAGATCTGCATGGAGGAATGGGTCAAAATATCAGCAATAGCGTGTGAAAACCTTGTGAAGACTTACAGAAAACGCCTGACCTCTGTCATTGCCGAAAAAGGGTATATAACAAAGTATTGAGATTAACTTTTGTTAATGACCATATACCGTATTTATCGGTGTATAACATGCACTTTTTTTCCCTAAGAATGGAGGAAAAAGCAATAGTGCGTGTTATATGCTGATATTAAAAAAAAAGGCCGGGAAGCAGCACAGAGAGCAGAAGGGGGCGTGCCGGGCCGAGGAGAAGGGAGAACGAGCTCTCGCTGTCATCAGAAGTCCCGCCTATGATAGACGTCACACGTCTCGGCCGAGGAGGCGGGACTTCCGATGACAACGAGCGCTCGTTCTCCCTTCTCCTCGTCCCGGCACGCCCCCTTCTGCTCTCGGCGCTGCTTCCCGGTTCGATAAAACACACAGACCTGCCGGGCGGTATGGGTGAGCTGGGGGGCCGCTGTGGGGGTGGCCTGGGCTTCTGTGGCACCTTGGCGGTGCCGCGAGTTGGTCGCCTCCGTGCTGGGCCGCATTGACGCGGTGGTTCGTGCCGGGGTGTTGGGTGCGTGCTGTTTACATAAGTCAATTGGACTGATCTAAGCAAGGCTGCCCAATGCACCTCGTGTGAACGAGTCCTTAATCATGGAAAATCTAGTCTTCCAGTTCACAGGAAATATTGTGGGCTAGGAGGATCCCACCCAAAACTCAGTGTACCTCTCAGACTTTATATAGCCTAACATCACCATTTATAACAGGTAATATCTCATTTTTTTCACATGCTTTTTAATGAAAATGTTGGACCAGCTTCAGAAGCCGGTCCACCCCAAAGCGTTCTTTCAGGTCCTACTGAATTCTTTTAACTACTCCGACTCCTGCAGTTTTCCTGCATGATTTATAATATAAAATGAGTGAAGGAATTCAGCAGGCAGAGATAAATCTTCTTAAAACAGCATCAAGGGGTCAGCTAAGAAATTCAGTGCTCTCACCACGGGCGGTGATTCTGAGGAGGTCTCAGAAGCCACTCATTGAGTCAGACCAGCGGGGGCCTCTCCTGAACTGAAATATCTATTTTGGATAAACCTATCTTTTCTGAATTTTTTAAAAGAAACCGGCAAATCTCGTCTCAGCTGCAAAGTTCAGACTTTTTATTTTTTTGAGGTCGGAGATTACATGGAGAACTTAAACGTAGCGGCCCTTCATTTTCCACAGAGCGCTTAAATTGCCTTTTCATTCTTCGGGTCATTCTGCTCTGTTCCCATTGCTCAGTCAATGCCAGGAGACGTACCGCTGTGTGATTGCTCTTTGTGTTCACCGCGCTTGGCTCACCGCTGAGCGCAACACACGCAAAAACATCAGTGAAATCTTTTTTTTTTTTTTTTCCCTTAGGAGTCATGCCAACAAAGATTTACTGCACCTGCATGAAATATCAACCTGACCTCACCGGTTATTTGTTTTCCTACAAACTGGAGAGAAGCTGGCTTGAATTTCGGATGATTTCTGTTGAATCGGCTGAAATTCTAGATCAGGGGTCTCCAAACTATGGCCCTCCAAACTATGGCCCTCCAAACTATGGCCCTCCAAAACTATGGCCCTCCAAAACTATGGCCCTCCAAAACTATGGCCCTGCAAACTATGGCCCTGCAAACTATGGCCCTGCAAACTATGGCCCTGCAAACTATGGCCCTCCGAAACTATGGCCCTCCGAAACTATGGCCCTCCGAAACTATGGCCCTCCGAAACTATGGCCCTCCGAAACTATGGCCCTCCGAAACTATGGCCCTCCGAAACTATGGCCCTCCGAAACTATGGCCCTCCGAAACTATGGCCCTGCACACTATGGCCCTCCAAGCGATGGCCCTCCAAGCGATGGCCCTCCAAGCGATGGCCCTCCAAGCGATGGCCCTCCAAACTATGGCTCTCCAGTTGTTCAGGAACTACCATTCCCATCATGCCTAGTCATGTCTGGGCATTTCAGAGTTTTACAATGCCTCATGGGATGTGTAGTTCCGCAACAGCTGGAGGGCCGTAGTTTGAGGATCCCTGTTCTAGATGTTGTTGGCTCCGGCTTAACAAAGATTGACCTAAATATCGGCTGCCCTGGGTGGATGTTTATGACAGTGACTGCATCCAGTCATATGCGGTCACTATAGTGTTTTCTGGCAGCGTCTTTCTGATTACAATAGCCATCACTGAAGATTCCTCTATCCATGCTAAAATCCATGCACGATTCGAATCTGGGCTGGATCATCAGGAACTAGCTGAGTTTCAAACCATTAACCAGATGTCAACCGCACATTTACTGCGGCAGGGCGGCCACTCTGGGCAGAATCACTTACCTGTACGTGTTTCTGCACTTCCTGGTCAGGGCTCTGAGAAAGAGGCTAAGCATCGAAATGTGTCAGCCATCATTCATTAAGGACAGTGGGCACCGACGCAGACTGCTCCTAAAGTTTGGATTGTATATGCTGTTTTATTGCCATTGTTTGTGAGTGGTTACTTTTTTCTTGCTTATAAAGCTTTTATTGAGGATAATATGCTGGGCCAGTGCGCCCTTTGTTTGTCTTTTTGTTGGTGCGCCGCCAATCAGTGGGTCCGACAGACACAATGTCTTCCTGGACCCGCCGATCATTCGGGAGACGGGAAGAACAGCGAGCTGCCTTCTTTACATCGTGACATGTGACAAGAGAAGGCTGTGATCCTGTGTTCCTACTAAGCTGGAACACGGTTCCATGCCTTCCCACAGTACAAGCACCTCCCACGCAGTTAGCAAGCACTCCCTAGGAACACATTTAAACCTTTGATCAGACACTTTTTTTGGGGACCAGTGACACTAATATAGTGATCAGTGCTAAAAATATGCACCGTCACTTTACTAATGACACTGGTAGAGATGGGGTTAACATCAGGGGCGATCAAAGGTTTAAATGTGTTCCTAGGGAGTGTCTTTTTTTTGTTTTCTTGCAACCTGTGCAACAAAGTTTGGTAAAATCCTTGCAACATACAGAGATCACCCAGAGGGAATGTTTTTTTTTTTTTTTTTTTTAAAAGTGGAGTTCAATTAAAGTGGAACTCCGCCCACAAGGGGAAGGACAGGGAGGGACAGGCGAGTGGCTGTTTTTTTTAGAAGTCAGCAGCTATACTTTGTAGGTGGCTGGAGCTCCTCTTTAAGCTTTGACAATAAAGCTCCATTCACTCTTGTGCAACTTGTGATGCGACTCTGGATGCATAGGGATTGATTTACTGAAACTGTATAGTGCAAAAGCTGGTGCAGCTCTGAATAGAAACCAATCAGCTTCCAGTTTTTTTTTTTCAAAAGTTTAAAGTTGAACAAGCTGAAGTTTGAAGCTGATTGGCTACCGTGTACAGTTGCACCGGTTATCTTAGCAGCCTTAACAGTGTTGATAAACATTTGCCAGGGCCCGGCTCAGTAAGAATCGCGGACAAGCGGTTTTAAATCGTGAGGTGGGGTAAATCGAGATCGCGTTTTTTTAACGATTACCGTATATACTCGAGTATAAGCCGAGTTTTTCAGCACATTTTTTTTTGTGCTGAAAACGTCCCCCTCTGCTTATACTCAAGTCATAAAAAAAAACATGTCACCGCGCATGCGCCACCGCCGCTTGGGAAAGGCCGTACACGTTCCGCTATTCCCGGGAATAGCCGAACGTATACGAGCTTTCCCGAGCGGCGGCGGTGTATACGCAATGACGTGAGGGCACCGGGCGTCACCATTTTTAAATCTAAGGCGCCTCAAACAGGTAAGTGAGACTTCTCCACAGTACCTGCCATTATGCGGGGCTGCAGGCATACTACAGGAGATGCAGTGCTGCGGGCATGGTACACCTGTACCATGCCTGCAGCACTGCATCTCCTGTAGTATGCCTGCAGCCCCGCACCCTCTTGTACTATGCCCACAGCCCTGCATACTCCTGTATCATTGCCATGCCCACAGCCCTGCATTCTCCTGTGCCATGCCCACAGCCCTGCATTCTCCTCTGCCATGCCCACAGCCCTGCATTCTCCTCTGCCATGCCCACAGCCCTGCATTCTCCTGTGCCATGCCCACAGCCCTGCATTCTCCTGTGCCATGCCCACAGCCCTGCATTTTCCTGTGCCATGCCCACAGCCCTGCATTCTCCTGTGCCATGCCCACAGCCCTGCATTCTCCTGTGCCATGCCCACAGCCCTGCATTCTCCTGTGCCATGTCCACAGCCCTGCATTCTCCTGTGCCATGCCCGAAGCCCTGCATTCTCCTGTGCCATGCCCGCAGCCCTGCATTCTCCCGTGCCATGCCCGCAGCCCTGCCTTCTCCTTTACCGTGCCCGGAGCCCTGCCTTCTCCTTTACCATGCCCGCAGCCCGGCATTGTCCTGTACCATGCCCGCAGCCCGGCATTGTCCTGTACCATTCCCGCAGCCCTGCATTCTCCTGTACCATGCCCACAGCCCTGCATTCTCCTGTACCATGTCCCCAGCCCTGCATTCTCCTGTACCATGCCCGCAGCCCTGCATTCTCCTGTACCATGCCCGCAGCCCTGCATTCTCCTTTACCATGCCCGCAGCCCTGCATTCTCCTGTACCATGCCCGCAGCCCTGCATTCTCCTGTACCATGCCCGCAGCCCTGCATTCTCCTGTACCATGCCCGCAGCCCTGCATTCTCCTGTGCCATGCCCGCAGCCCTGCATTCTCCTGTACCATGCCCGCAGCCCTACATTCTCCTGTACCATGCCCGCAGCCCTGCATTCTCCTGTACCATTTCCGCAGCCCTGCATTCTCCTGTGCCATGCCCGCAGCCCTGCATTCTCCTGTACCATGCCCCCAGGCCTGCATTCTCCTGTACCATGCCCGCAGCCCTGCATTCTCCTGTACCATGTCCGCAGCCCTGCATTCTCCTGTACCATGCCCGCAGCCCTGCATTCTCCTGTACCATGCCCGCAGCCCTGCATTCTCCTGTACCATGCCTGCAGCCCTGCATTCTCCTGTACCTTGCCCGCAGCCCTGCATTCTCCTGTACCTTGCCCGCAGCCCTGCATTCTCCTGTACCATGCCCGCAGCCCTGCCTTCTCCTGTACCATGCCCGCAGCCCTGCCTTCTCCTGTACCATGTCCGCAGCCCTGCCTTCTCCTGTACCATGCCCGCAGCCTTGCCTTCTCCTTTACCATGCCCCCAGCCCTGTATTCTCCTGTACCAGGCCTGCATTCTCCTGTACCATGCCCGCAGCCCCTTTTTTGAGTCTCGTGGTGGACCAGTTGGGTCCAGTAGCTGCTGCATTTCCCACCCTAGGCTTATACTCGAGTCAATCATTTTTCCCATTTTTTTGTGGTAAAATTAGGGGCCTCGGCTTATACTTGAGTAAATATGGTAATTGTGCAGCTCTAATGAGGCCTTAAGATCGTGATTGCGATTCTTTTAACAATCGTGCAGCTCTAGGTGACAGGGTCTCTTTTAAGACCCACATTGCTCTGTTTTATGAAACCTCCTCCATGTTTTCTCTCTTGTTTGGTCTGCACTCCCCAGGTATGAATAATTAAATAATACATTTATTTCTTTTAAGGCTTTTTTTAATAACCCTTCTCATGCTTTGGAATCTAATCAGAGCTCATTGTGTCCGCCGGTGTCTTTGGTCGGATACGTTAGCTTAGTTTGACAACTCATTATCGAGAATTATAAACCGCAATTAAGAACCAATTTAAGCGGCATTCAGTCCTTTCACACATAAATCCATAACTGGTGCTTTATTTTCATTTTGTTTAAGAGGCAATGTACTCTCAAGTGAAAATGAGACTAGTATTTTACCAAACTGTGGAAACTTGTATGGTGACACTTGTGAGTTTTCTTCCCGAAATGTTTTAATTTGTCAAAGCATTTACATTTTAAGTGGACTTAACATTACATCAGTTGGGCATGTGTCAGTATTAACCACTTCAGCTCCAGAAGGTTTTACCCCCTTAACCACTTAAGCCCCGGAGGATTTGGCTGCTAAACGACCAGGGGGTATTTTGCAATTCGGCACTGCGTGACTTTAATGGACAGTTGCGCCGTCGTGCGACGCTGTACCTAAACTAATTTGACGTCCGTTTTTTTCCACAAACAGAGCTTTCTTTTGGTGGTATTTGATCACCTGTGCGATTTTTTGATCACGCGCTATAAACAAAAAAAGAGCGTCAATTTTGCAAAAATAATATTTTTCACATTTTTTTATATGAAATTCCCCCCAAAAAAATTTAAAAATCAAAATTTGTTAACATTTTCAGCCAATTTGTTTTATGCTACCTATGTTTGGTAAAAAAAATCTCAAAAAGTGTATTTTTATTGGTTTAGCGCAAAAGTTATCGCGTTTACTAACAAAGGGAAAGATTTATGTAATTTTTGTTGTTTTTTTTTTAACGCGTAATGGCGGCGATCTGCGAATTTTTTTTTGTGGTACTGCGACATTGCGGCGGACAGATCGGACCCTTGACTGAAATTTTTGACACTTTTGGGGTTACCAGTGACATTTCTACAGTAATCAGTGCTATACATATGCACTGTTACTGTAAAAATACACTGGTAGTGAAGGGGTTAACTTTGTTTGAGAGGGAGGGGCTGTGTGTGTCCCTAGGGGCGTGATTCTTACTGTGATTGGCTGTGGCTTTAGCTGTAGGGACACTGATCAACGGTTCTACATTGTAGAACCGTGTGATCAGTGTTTTTACACCGAGGAGAATGACAGGTGGCTTGTTTACACAAGCCGCCTGACTTTCTCCCTCTCCCCCGACGATCGTCGAGTGACCGGCGGACATCGGGTCCGCCGGTCACACGCGCGGGGGGGTCCGTGACCGCGCGGGAGCGCGCCCGCTCCCCAGAGCCTCACAGGCTAGCGACGTAGACCTACGTCGCTCTGCCTGTGAGGGGCTGACTGCCGCAGTAAATATACTGTGAGCAGTCGGCAAACGGTTAATGACCAGGCCATTTTTTGAGATTCAGCACTGCGTTACTTTAACGAAAAATTGCGCAGTTGTGCGACACTGTACCCAAATACAATTGATGTCCTTTTTTTTCCCCACAAATAGAACTTTCTTTTGGTGGTATTTGAACACCTCTGCGATTTTTAGATTTTGCGCTATAAACAAAAAAAGAGCGACAATTTTGAAAAAAATACAATATTTTTTACTTTCTGTTATATAATGTTCCCCAAAAAAAATTTTTGGGATAGCGTTTACAAACTATGGGATAGATTTTTACAAACTATGGGATAGATTTTTGGACTTTTTATTTATTTTTTTTTTGTTTTTATTAGTAATGGTGGAAATCTGCGATTTTTAGCGGGACTGCAACATTGCGGCAGACAGATCGGACCCCTAACTGCAATTTTTGACACTTTTTGGGGACCTGTGACATTAATACAGTGATCAATGCTAAAAAATATGCACTGTTAATGTATAAATGACACTGGCAGGGAAGGGGCTAACACTGGGGGTAATCAAAGGGGTTAATGTATGCCTGTTGGTGCTTACTTACTGTGGGGGGATGGGCTCTGTGACGGACAGAGAGATCGGGGTTTGTAGCATAGCTGAAACTCCTGATCTCTCTCTGCCTGTGTGACAGAAGACTCGCCTGCTTTGTTTACATAGGCAGGCGGGTCTTCTGTCAGTTTCTCTGACGATTGCGGGAGGCCGGCGGTAATGGTCACTGCTCCACCCGCTGCCTGACTCCTGCTGTGTCTAATCACAGCGGGAGCGCGGCTCCGATGACGTGCGCACGCCACCAAGACCATGTGCACGTAATCGCGTAGATATACACCGTGCCGCAGTATATCTGCAGTCGGCAACTGGTTAACCAAATATTATTTTGAGTATGGATGCACTGATGCCGTTTTTTTTTACCGGAGATACTGATACTTCCAGTCCAGTACTCACCGACACCGAGTACCAATACTTTTGCAGTGCGATTTGCTTTCCTACAACATAAATGGTCTGCTGAGAACTGCATGTGATTTGAATAGGAATACGGTGTGATTCCTGTTCAAATCAGATGCGGTTTCCTGCACCGCGCCCATGTGAACCCCCGGATGGTCATGGTGGCTTGGAGCCTGAGTTCATACAGGATCAGTGCGGGAAACTTCCCTGCATGAGAGGTTCCACCATTTCTGGCTCACAATCCTACTGTGGACATCAGCGGCTGCAGCTTGGGCTCCTGCCTCACCCATGGCTCTCTTCCTCCAGCGGCTCCAGCCAGATGTGACTTTTGAAGTTTTACATTCCTGTCTATGGCACTCAAGTAGCATGAAAGTTGCAACAAAGTAGCGCAGGGACCCTTTTTAAAGTTGCTGCAAATTTTAATCGCATTGATTTGAACAGCTTCCATTGAAAGGCATGGGTTGCGACTTGTCATGCGGCTTTGTGCCCAAAGTTGCATGACAAGTCACATAAGTGTGACTGAAGCCTTATTGTCAAAGCTTAATTGAACAAGCTGAAGTTAGAAGCTAATTGGCTGCACCAGATTTGGCTCTCTCCAGCTTTAGTAAATACAGCGGTCCCGCTGTACCAGATTAATGATCCCCCGTTGTCAGAAAACGAAAAGCTGCTTCACAGGTCTAGGGATTTCAAATCCCTGCGGCTTTCTCTCCTTTCTTTGCAGTGCTGACAGTACGGCTAGACTGTTTCCGATTGGTCAGACGGATGGCTGGAGCAGCTGGAGGGAGAGAGGCAGGAAGAGCCCAAGTACATACTGACGTAAAAGATAATCCTAGGGCATTGGAGTTGCAGTTGGAGACAAAATCATCTACTAATGTGTGTGGGCCATCCCAGATGATGATAATGTCATCAATATACCTGCTGAAAAAGTAGTTTCCAGAGAATGGGTTGTTGGCCCAGATGGATTGGGGTTCCCACAATCCCATGGTAAGGTTGGCAGAACTTGGGGCAAAGTTTGCCCCCATGGCTGTTCCCTGTACCTGCAACTAGCAGTGGCCGTCAAATGGAAAATATAGTTATGGGTGAGATGAAAGTGTGTAGCACTTTTCCTTAAGATGAAGTCAGCCTGCCTCAGGTTGATGTACAGGTCTTGGAGGAGAAAGTGGTTAACAACCTGAAGTCCAACTTCATGGGTAATGGAGGTATATAACGAGTTCACATAACGAGTTCACATCTAGAGATAACCATAAGTAGGTGGATTCCCAGGTGTATTTGTTTAGAGTGTCCAAAAGGTGTATGCCATCTCTTAAATATGTTGGTAGTTGCTGGGCTGGGGGCTGGAGAACATGGTTGATGTACATAGTAAAGAAGCTGGTGATGCTTTCCATTGCGGCCACTATGGAGCGTCCAGGTGGATTTGGTAGAATTTTGTGGATCTTGGGCAGATGGATAAAAGTATGGTGTAGAGAAAGGAGACTTCTGTTTTATTGATGATCTCATCAGTCAGTGCCTGGGTGAACAGTGTTTTGGCTTTGTCACTAAATCGAGGCAGTGGGTCACTCCGTAGTCGGGCGCAGGTGCTCTGGTCAGAGAGTAGTCTATGGGCTTCTAAGAGATATTGATCTCTGTCCTGTATCACTATCCCTTTGCCTTTGGCAGCCGGTTTGATGATGTTGGAATATTGCAAAAGGTTGGTGAGGGTTGTTTTCTTCATGGATAGTGAGGTTGGTATGCATACAAGAGTGGTTGCCGGCGGACTTGCGTTACTTTAACGGACAATTGCGCGGTCGTGCGACGCTGTACCTAAATAAAATTTATGCCCATTTTTCCCACAAACAGAGCTTTCTTAAGGTGGTATTTGATCACCTGTGCCAAATCAAACATTTTTAGGAGATTCTGAGAACAGGCAGCAATTTCAGAAATGATTACATTCATAAAGTACATTAATTAGTTCATCAGCGAGATTGGGACAGGTCTAATGACAGGCACGGCGATGGGATCATAATTAGGCTGCAATTACCATGATTAACATTTATTTTTATCTGACACTCCAAAAGCTTGTTGACATTTGACATAACTTGGCTGCCAGTTATTAGAATGACATTTTTATTTATTGGTGTTTTCATTTTGGCATATTAAGTAGCTGCTGTTCAACTATTTTGGAAGTGTGATGTGTGTTACTAGCGGGTTTAGAATTGGCAGAACTTTTTCTAGTGCAATTTTGGTTTTTCAGAAAAGCTGTATTTCATAAAGAGTCTTTGCGGTCCGCTCAGCTTCACAGTCCTATATAATCTACTAGAGCACGATTCTGGATAAAATGAGAATCACAATTTTTTGCTTTAGAATAAAGATCATGATTCTCGGCATAACATCATCTTTTACATTATGAAATAAAAAATTGGGCTAAATTTACTCTTTAGTGGTTTTGTATATTCATTAAAGTGTGTTTTTTCCCAAAAAAATGTGTTTTGAAAAACTTTTTCTCAAATACAGTGTGACATAAAAGATTGCAACGATCTCCATTTTATTCTCTAGGGTCTCTGCTAAAAAAAATATATATATAAATATAATGTTTAGGTGTTCTAAGTAATATTGTAGCAAAATATACCGATTTTTAACTTGTAAGCAGCAAGTGTCAGAAAAAGGCTTAGTCTTTAAGAGGTTAAACTGCCCTCCTTTACAGACGGAAGTTCATTCCTTTGATCTGATTTCCAAAGTTTGATACCCCCCAGTAGAGCTGCACGATTAATCGTATGAAAATCGCGATCTCGATTCACCCCCCCTGACGATCTAAACCTGACATATGCTCGATTCTTTGCATAGCAGAGAGAACAGCTGTGGGAAAAAAAAAAAAAGCCTCCCGGCAAACGCCTATCAGCATTAACTCCCAGTAACTATAAACAAAATGATTACATTGTATCTTTTCCTTCCCTCTGCCAGGGAGAAAGGAAGTTTAACCTCTTAAAGACTAGACCTTTTTCTGACACTTGTTGCATGCTAGTTAAAATCATTTTTTTTTGCTAGAAAAGTACTTAGAACCCCCAAACATTTTATATATTTTTTTTTAGCAGAGACCCTACAGAATAAAATGGCGATTGTTGTAATATTTTATGTCACACTGCATTTGCGCAGCAGTTTTTCAAACGCAATTAATAGACTTTAATGAATAAAAAAAAAAAAACCTAACAGTAAAGTTATCCCAATTTTTTTTTTGTTACACAGAGAATCAAGATCTTTATTCCAAGCTAAAAAATCGTGATTCTCATTTTGGCCAGAATCATGCAGCTCTACCCCCCAGAGACCTGCACCTTTAACCGGTTGCCAACCGCCCGCAGCAGTTATAATACGGCAGGCAGCCGTTCCTGCGCAAACCGACATAGGTCTACGTCGGTCGTGTGCCTGCAGCTAGGGGCCGAGCGCACGCCGGCGGCGGCGTGCTCCTGCCCCCGCTCGTCAGCTGGGAAGCCCATGCACGGGTCAGACGGCTCCGATCGCCGCCTGACACCCACGATCGTTTCCCGCTGAGAGAGCAGAATGGTCAGCTGTTGTTAACCGGTTGCCGACCGCCCGCAGCAGTTGTACTGCGGCAGGCAGCCGTTCCTGCGCAAACCGACGTAGGTCTACGTCGGTCGTGTGCCTGCAGCTAGGGGCCGAGCGCACACCGGCGGTGGCGCGCTCCTGCCCCCGCCTGTCAGCAGGGAAGCCCATGCATGGGTCAGACGGCTCCGATCGCCACCTGACACCCACGATCGTTTCCTGCTGAGAGAGCAGAATGGTCAGCTGTTGTAAACACAGCTGACCATTCTTCTCTCTGGAATGATTACAGAGCTCATGTGATCTTGCTATATAGGAACACAGGTCTCTGTGATCATTTCACAAGCCACGCCCCTAGGTACCCATTTAACCCCTTGATCACCCACAATTGTCGCTCTTTTTTAGTTTATAGCACAAATAATTAAAATTGCACAGGTGATCAAATACCACCTTAAGAAAGCTCCGTTTGTGGGAAAAATGGGCATAAATTTTATTTAGGTACAGCGTCGCACGACCGCGCAATTGTCCGTTAAAGTAACGCAGTGCCGAATCACAAAATATGGCCTGGTTATTAAGGGGGAAAATCCTTCCGGTCCAGAACTGGTTAAAAACAAATCCGCAATAGCAGTTGCCGTAATTCTGTCCGACAGTTTTCTTCAAAGACTCCATTAATGGTTTTTGCATATTTCTGGGTTTGTTTGTCCAAGCCGTTCCCTGCAGGAAGAGCGAAGTCTGCACAATGCAGCCCGCTAACCTTGTGCTGATTCACGGCTATTTCTTTATGCAAGTGCTACATCTTGATTGCAGAATATGTTTTGTCTTCAGTTTTTAACACCTGCTGGAGGTTTGTTAGTTTTTTTTTGGTTTTTTTTTTGCAGGTTTAGAATATAAATCTAAGGCGTTGTGGATCCTTAATAGCTATATACCTTGAAGCAAAAAAAAAAAAAAAACTTCTTTTATAATATGATAATAGCGACGTCTGCATTGCAAATGAACTGCTTGTTTTCATAGAGGCTCTGATACCACGCTGGTTCAAGGCGTGTTACAGCCTGGTGCCTAAAGCAGTTTCCATAGTTTGCACGCTCTATTGATTTACATGTTAATTTCTTTACCACGTTTTCTAATATTAGAGTGTTTTTTTCTGTATTTTTAGCGATAGGATGGGGCTTTCTTTTAGAGTTTATTAGTTGCAGTGACGCTGTCAGGTTGCCCATTCAGGTAATGCGACCGTGTCTACAGGTGGCCCACACCCTCAGGCTTGTATACACTATATTGTCAAAAATATTGGGACGCCTGCCTTTATACGCACATGAACTTAAATGGCTTCCCAGTCTTAGTCCGTAGGGTTCAATATGGGAGTTGGCCCACCCTTTGCAGCTATAACAGCTTCAACTCTTCTGGGAAGACTGTCCACAAGGTTTAGGAGTGTGTCTATGGCACGTGTGTCAAACACAAGGCCCGCGGGCCGAATGCGGCCCTCTAGGCCATTTCATGTGGCCCTCACACCTCTCCTGCAGCTACCCCCTGACCTCTGTCCCTAACTTGTCTCAGCAATCGGCAGCAGAGAGGAGGACAAAACTCCTCCTACAGATTCTGTACCTCTCTGTTCAGCTGCATCACCACCTCATCTCTGCCTCGCCTGGTCTCTGAAAGTGCAGGGTCTGGAGGAGGACCAGAGGAGGGCGTGGGCCGAATGCGGCCCTCAAGGCCATTTCATGTGGTCCTCACACCTCTCCTGCAGCTACCCCCTCACCTCTGTCCCTAACTTGTCTCAGCAGTCGGCAGCAGAGAGGAGGACAGAACTCATACAGATTCTGTACCTCTTTGTTCAGCTGCAGCACCACCTCATCTCTGCCTCCCCTGGTCTCAGAAAATGCAGCGTCTGGATCAGGACCAGAGGAGGGCTGGAGTTTGCTGAATGCTGTTTCTCAGCTCCATCCCCAGTTTCTACCAGGAAGCAGCAAAAGGTAAAGAGGGTGCACTGTGATGTAAGGGAGGGTGGGAGCCTAGCGGGGGGCTCTTGACTTCTGATGTAAGGGGGAGCGGGTGCTCCTGACATTTAGTCTTACAGATACAACTGGCCCTTTGAGGGCAACCATAATGCTGATGTGGCCCACGATGAAATTGGGTTTGACACCCCTGGTCTATGGGAATGTTTGACCTATCCTCCAGAAGCGCATTTGTGAGGTCAGGTACTGATGTTGGACGAGAGGCTTGACTCGTAGTCTCCGCTCTAATTCCTCCCAAAGGTGTTCTGTCGGGTTGAGGTGCAGGCCAGTCAAGTTTCTCCACCCCAAACTCGCTCATCCATGTCTTTTTGGACCTTGCTTTGTGCACTGGTGCGCAGTCATGTTGGAACAGGAAGGAGCCATCCCCAAACTGTTCCCACAAAGTTGGGAGCATGAAATTGTCCAAAATGTCTTGGTACGCTGACACCTTAAGAGTTCCCTTTACTGGAACTAAGGGGCAAAGCCCAACCCCTGAAAAACAACCCCACACCATAATCACCCTCCACCAATTGATTTGGACCAGTGCACAAAGCTAAGAAAATCACACAATCTATGGCCTGCCTTAGTCCAGCGAGGTGCATGACACCTCCTGGGCTTAGCTCTATTATTTATATCTCACAGCTTTATAATACTCACATAAGTCCACTATTGCTGTAATTATGGGAGAGCGACACTGATCTTCTAAGCTCTGCATCTTGAACAGGGGAGTTGCTGCAACTGCTTTGCCCCCCCCCCCCCCCATCCATTGTTCGACTTGGGTACAACCATCATGTCAGATAGCTAGCATGCGTTTTTTTGCCAACGGTTATAGCTGCTAGCAATGATCATTGTGTTCTCCTGGCAGGAACAGCTCCCTCGCCCCCACACAAAGAACACAGTAACTCCACGGGAGTATTGATGGGGGAATCAAGCTATTTTCTTTCCTGCACCAACAAGGTGCATGACACCTCCTGGGCTTCTCTTTAAATCTGACTGCTTTAGAGTGCTCCTGGAAGACCGCTATTGCTGTAGTTCCGGGAGAGCGACGCTAATCCTTCTGAGCTCTGCATCTTTGACAGCCAAGTTGCTGCAACTGCTATGCCTGCCCCTCCCCTCCTCCTGCCCAATCACAGAAGCCTTGGTGTTATGTGAACACATTCATCTATTCTAAACTATACACATTCTAAGTTCCCAAAAACATGGTCTCCGTGGTTGGATTATTACCTCAACATCAAAGAGGAAATAAACTCTTCCTTTTTTTTTTTTCTTCCCTGCAAAGTAAATGCATAATGTGCTAGTATGCATTGCATACTAGCACATTATGTGACACCTCCAAACGAAGCCCTCATTGTCCCCGCTGGCGGCCGCATCGATCTTCATCCGGCTTCCTTCCTGGTCTGCGGACTCGGGCTATTCTACTGGCCGGGAGCCGCCTGACGTCACTCCCGCGCATGCACGTGGGAGCTGCCAGCCGCGGCACAGGGCTCTGAAGGAACGGCACGGGCGGCTGTTTCTTCAGAGCGCATGCGCAGATGATGTCATCGGCTGCATGAAATGTAAATCTCTCCTAAATGGTGGGAAATTTAGGAGATATGTACATTACCTATAGGTAAGCCTTATTAAAGGCTTACCTTTAGGTAAAAGTTATCAGAGTGGGTTTACAACCACTTTAAATCTAGTCTACACAATGAAACGCTTTGTTGACGTCATCACGCCAGAACCAGAAGTTGCATCACGTAAAGCGGTTGTATCCTCAAAAAAAAAAACAATCCCTGCAGGACAAAGGCATGATGAGCTAGTATGCATCACATAGTAGCTCATTATGAAATACTTACCTTACAACGAAGCCCCCGACGCCCGGACACCGCTGAGGCAGCTGACATCTTCCCTTGGCGTCTCTTCCGGGTTGGGCAGCTCCGGCACTGTGAGTGGCCGGAGCCGCGATAACGCATGGGAGTTGACTTTCCGGCAAGGAGATCTGAAGGTCCGCGGCTGGTGTTAGCGGCTGCATGCAGGGCGAATATCTCCTAAACCGTGCAGGTTTAGGAGAGATTAATTTTACCTACAGGTAAGCCTTATTATAGTTAAAAAGCGGAGTATACTACCACTTTAAGTATAGATGAAAGTGTTGGATGTACCATTATTCATAAATGATCTTGAGGAGGGGATATCTAGTACAATCTCAGTATTTACGGATGATACCAAACTAAGCATGCCAATATCTTCTATGCAGGATGTGGAAACCTTAAAAGCGGACCTGAACAAAATAATGGGGTGGGCAACTACATGGCAGATGAGGCTTAATGTTGAAAAATGTAAAGCAATGCACTTGGGTACCAGAAACCAGAAAGCAAGCTACTCACTGGGGGGGAACCTCTGGGTGAGTCTAGGATGGAAAAAGACTTGGGGGTACTGGTAGACAACAGGCTTGGCAGTGGCATGCAATGCCAAGCCGCTGCAAGCAAAGCCAACAGAATACTGGGATGTATAAAAAAGGGGATTCACTCCAGAAATAAAGAGATTATTCTCCCTCTCTACAAGACTCTGGTCCGGCCACATCTAGAGTATGCTGTCCAGTTCTGGGCACCGGTCCTCAGGAAGGATGTGCTGGAACTGGAGAGAGTCCAGAGAAGGGCAACAAAAATAATTAGGGGAATGGAGGACATCAGCTATGAGGAAAGACTACAAGCACTGAAATTATTCTCTCTGGAGAAGAGACGATTGAGGGGGGATATGATATCAATGTACAAATACTGTACTGGAGACCCTAGCATAAGGAACAAACTATTCAGAGAAAGGGAATACAATAAGACACGTGGCCACTCACTAAAACTAGAGGAAAGGCGGTTTAACCTTAAAGTACGAAGGGGGTTCTTCACTGTAAGAGCTGTAAGGATGTGGAATTCTCTTCCACAGTCGTATCAGCAGGGAGCATTGATAGTTTCAAAAAACTATTAGATGGACACCTTAAAGACCACAACATACAGGGGTATACAATGTACAACATACAGGGGTATACAATGTACAACATACAGGGGTATACAATGTACAACATAGAGGGGTATACAATGTACAACATAGAGGGGTATACAATGTACAACATAGAGGGGTATGCAATGTACAACATAGAGGGGTATGCAATGTACAACATAGAGGAGTATGCAATGTACAACATAGAGGGGTATGCAATGTACAACATAGAGGGGTATGCAATGTACAACATAGAGGGGTATACAATGTACAACATAGAGGGGTATACAATGTACAACATACAGGGGTATACAATGTACAACATAGAGGGGTATACAATGTACAACATAGAGGGGTATACAATGTACAACATACAGGGGTATACAATGTACAACATACAGGGGTATACAATGTACAACATACAGGGGTATACAATGTACAACATACAGGGGTATACAATGTACAACATACAGGGGTATACAATGTACGGTTAACAGCAAACAAACACACATCATAGGTTAAACTGGATGGACGGATGTCTTTTTTCAACCTCACTAACTATGTAACTATGTACCATGGTGCACATTATCTATTGCTTCACAACATTTCAGGCAAGCTGGTCACCAAGCCTTTCCGATGTTTGGCGTGTATAAATGAAGGAGACTTGTTTCCGCTCTGACCTAGTAAGATCACAATGATAGTTTTTTTTAATTGGATAAGGTGCAGGTTATTATACAAATGATTCCATTGCCGTGTATTATGACACATCGGGAATTTATTCATGCAGATGTGAACATTTACTCAAAGGTCCGCTTTAAGCTTGACATCACAAGCCAGAATCTAAGCCAGAAAATTAAATATATTACATTTAGAAGCTACGTTGAGTTACCTTAATTGCATGAAACTGACTGATAAATAGGCATAAACACTAACAATGAGATCATTTCCTATTCACCTTTAATCCGCGGTGACATTTGAGAGCTCCCGAATGGTTCGGCGTCATTTTGACTTTCAGAAGACATGCCGTTTTCCAGAGAGCGCATCGAGCCGAAGTTTGAAGACAGGGAGGAATAATTATGCCTTCATGGCTCAGTAAGCTGGCACAGGCACCCATGACTGATGCCCAGAAAGTTGTGCTGAGAGAATGTCTACAGCCTGGTGGAAGTGTTGCATTCAGGAACAAAAAAAAAAAAAAAGCAGCGGCCGCACTGAATGCTAATTATTTGCGCGTCTGCCTGCGATAAATGAGCTGTGATAGCAATAAACGTTCTAATTCTCTATTAGCACAAGCAGCTGATCATGTAAACAGTCAAATGTTTATTAGGCTTTCCAGCCCACTTGCTGGAGCTTTGCATTTTAGCTTTACACTTTTTTTTTTTCTTTTTATGTTTTTCGGCTTAGTGAGTTCTCGTTTTTAAATGACTTTTTTTTTTTTCTATATAATGGTTTAAATTATTACTTTACTGCTGTTTTTTTATTTTAATAATTGAATTAATTTTATTTTATTTTCTGCAGTAAAGGTCACTGTGCTGAATTTCCAAAGCCCAACGACCGGCCTTTTCCCGACCAACACTGTCGGCGACTGCAAGAATGCTAAAGTCCACGACAGCCTGTACTGCGCTGCCAGCGCCTGGGCCTTGGCACTGGCATACAGGTAAGCAATGCCAACTTGGCTTAAATTAGGTTCACATCTAGATTACCTGTCCAGGATTGGACCTCCTTTAAAATCATACTAGAGGCAAAGAAAAACACAGAAAGGGCGCACCGACCTAGCGCATTATCCTCATTAACAGGCTTTATTCATGCAACATATAAAAATGGCTACTCACAAACATAGGTGAAAATAGATCATATCGAGCTCAGTTGCTCAAATGTCAGGAGTAGTCCATAAATTAGTCCATATCCGATAAGATGACGGCTGACACGTTTCGAGGCTTAGCCTCTTCCTCAGAGCCACTGTTTCATGACTTACAAGTCATGAAACAGTGGCTCTGAGGAAGAGGCTAAGCCTTGAAACGCGTCAACAGTCCTCTTATCGGATATGGACTAATTTATGGACTACTCCTGACATTTGAGCAACTGAGCTCGATATGATCTATTTTCACCTATGTTTGTGAGTAGCCATTTTTATATGTTGCATGAATAAAGCCTGTTAATGAGGATAATGCGCTAGGTCGGTGCGCCCTTTCTGTGTTTTTCTTTGCTTCTGGTATCGTTGGACTACCCCAGTCCGTTTTTGGGCAGCAAGACCTTAGCCATCTGAGACGCCAGTTGTGAGTCCCGTGGGGAGTGTGGTCGGGGGGCTTGGGAGCATGAGACTCTTAATCTCAGGGTCGTGGGTTCGTGCCCCACGTTGGGCGCCATTAAAAAAAAAAAAAATCATGTGATGCTGATCAACAGCACTGAGATTCAGACCTGTTTTAGTTAAGGCATGCTGAAGAGAAGCAGCTTGTCGATTGGTAAAACTGAACTAGTGGTAAAACCGCTAAATACACAGATCAAATATGTATATGGCAGTGGTTTCTAAGCTGTGTCCCCGTGCCTGCCTTTATCTGGCCCTTGGAGCACTACTCCACCAGCTGACACCAATGATGGGGCTCCCTGTAGTGTCACGCAGAGGAGAGGAGCCCGGAGCACTGGCAGGGGACCTCAGAAAAAGCAGGTCTACTCTGTGCAAAACCATTGCGGGTAAGTATGACACTCTAATGAGCAGTCTCTGCTCTAATTCATCCCAAAGGTGTTCTATCAGGTTGAGGTCAGGACTCTGTGAAGGCCAGTCACGTTCCTCCAGCCTGAAGTTGCTCATCCATGTCTTTGTGGATGTTGCTTTGTGCACTAGTCCAATCGTTTGGTGGAGGGGGGATTATGGTGTGGCATATTTTTTCAGGGGTTGGGCTTGGCCCCGTAAGCCCCGTACACACGTACCGATCGTCGGCCGAACGATCGGCCGTCTTTTGTCCAGGGCTGTCGTGTCTGTTGAAAACTGCAAAAGACTGCACACAAATTTTGTCGGCCAACAACAGCCGACTGCAGAAGTGATGTCATGTGATGGTTAACTTTCCGTGTGTTTTTTCTTTTCTGAGCATGCCCAGTCTTGCAAATCTGCTGATTGTCGGCTGAATTCTGTACTGACTGGCGAACAATCGGCCGTTCTGGTGTTGGCCAACAAAAATTTTAAAGCATGCACATCAGATTCTATTCGGCCGAAAGTGCGCTGTCGGAAGCATCATACTAACAAGCCTACAATCGGCCGATCGGTCGTCGGCCGAATATTTACGTTCAACAATCAGTACGTGTGTACGGGGCATTAGTTCTAGTGAAGGGATCTCTTAAGGTGTCAGCATACCAAGACATTTTGGAAAATTTTTGCTCCCAACTTTGTGAGAACAGTTTGGGAATGGCCCCTTCCTGTTCCAACATGACTGCGCACCAGTGCACAAAGCAAGGTCCATAAAGACATGGATGAGTGAGTTTAGGATGAAGGAACTTGAGTGGCCTGTGAAGAGTCTTGCCTTCAACCCGATAGAATACGTTTGGGATGAATTAGAGCGAGACTACGAGCCAGGCTTTCTCGTCCAACATCAGTGCCTGAACTCACAAATGCACTTCTGGAAGAATGGTCAAACATTCCCATAGACACACTCCTAAACCTTGTGGAGTGCAGAAGAGTTGAAGCTGTTATAGCTGCAAAGGGTGGGCCAACTCAATATTGAACCCTACATACTAAGACTGGGATGCCATTAAAGTTTATGTGTGTGCAAAGGCAGGCGTCCCAATACTTTTGATAATATAGTGTATTTATATTTGAGCTGGTGGCTCTCTTGGGTTCTGTTTTATCTTGGTGTCCTTTTCCTTCCTCTCTCTTTCTTGTCTCATAACTAGCGTGATTGCGCAGAGGACAGCGACCCGCACACCAGGATGCAGCTATTGATCGAGCCTGTTTAATGATTCGCTAAAACGTCGGTGTTGGTTAGGGGAGATCGTCTTTCTTGCAGACACCAGATAAAAATGAAGCACAGTTTTGTATCTCACCCTGTGGCTCTGCATGTCGATGTTTTTATTGTGAAATTGCAGAGACACATTTTAGGTCTATAAAACTGACCACACCTGATAAGCTTTGTCTTACAATCCGTCTTTTCCGTGCTTCAATGGCAAGGCAGGCCACACACAGCCGTAAAGTATATGTCTGTGGGGGGGGGGGGGGGGGGGAAAGAAACATTTAGTACATTTGCACACTGCAGGTGCTGAAAATACAAACCCAGAGTTCTCCTAACGCCCTGGTATCCAACATGTGGCCCTTTGGTATATGGTGTGCGGCCCTCAGATCTCAGCAGTCTATAGTGGGATTAGAGCAGGGCCCGACAAACCCCAGGTTGCCATGGCGACAAGAAATTTCTTCCTGGCGCCTGGGCTGCTGCCTTGAATGCTCCACACACCTCCGTATCCCTGGATCCGCTTGCCCATCTGCAGGCCTGGGACCGGCATAGCGGGTGCCGCCGGGTAGAGAGGAGAGCGGACACACGTCCTTTTCTCCCTCACTGGAGCGCTATGCACACAGTTAAACTTTTGATTGCCCCTGATGTTAACCCCTTCCCAGCCAGTGTCATTAGTACAGTGACAGTGCATATTTATTTAGCACTGATCACTGTTTTAGTGTCACTGGTTCCCACAAAAGTGTCAGTGTCCGATTTGTCCACCGCAATATCACATTCCCGCTATGAGGGCCGGTTCACATGTGTGCAATCACAGAGATGCCATGTAATTCAGAGCGCACTGCTCCTAAATTACATGCGATCTCTGCGGTGTGAATTTCAGCCATACAGTTTGTATGGCTAAATTTGCACCGCAATCGCACTAAGGCTACGTTCACATCTTGGTGTTGCTATTTACAGGCGTTTTTTTCGGGCGTTTTTATGGGCGTTTTACAGGCGTTTTACAGGCGTTTTTCTGCAGGCGTTTTTAGGTTGACTAGTAACCAATGGAAAAAATTAAAAAAGCCTGTAATCTGCCCAAAAAGAAGCTCATGTACTTTTTTGAGCGTTGGGCGTTTTGCTTAAAACGTCAAAACACTCAGATGTGAACAGGGGCCATTGAAATGAATAGGATTTGTCTTGTTGGGCATTTTTTGAGCTGATCCTAGAGCAGAAAATCTCCCCAAAAACGCCTACATGTGAACGGAGCCTAAACACGCACATGACCCTTTTTTTTTATTCGCAGCAGAATCAGATTGCATAGTG
Source organism: Pelophylax lessonae (assembly GCF_965119305.1). Lineage (NCBI taxonomy): Eukaryota > Metazoa > Chordata > Amphibia > Anura > Ranidae > Pelophylax > Pelophylax lessonae. Next base: position 227,066,122 of record NC_138777.1, read on the forward strand.
GTTCACACTTGTGCGATCGGATTCTGTGCGAACTTGCAGATCGCACTGCGATATGCGATCGCAACTGGGGGTTTTGTTAACTTTTAATTGACACCCCCTGCGTATCGCATATGTCAGTGTGCCTGCGGTGCGGATGCAATGTGGGATCGCATCGCACAAATGTGAACAGGGACTCAGTCTCTAATCACCGTCATTACTAGTAAAAATAAATAAAAATGTAATAAATCTATCCCATAGTTTGTAGACGCGATAAACTTTTGCACAAACCAATTCATTTACGCTTTTTGGGCTTTTTTTTTTTTATATCAAAAATATGTAGCAGAATACAAATTTGTCTAAATTTATAAAGAAAATCGATTTTTTAAAAAAATTTTTAATATGTTTTATAGCAGAAAGTTAAAAAAAAAAAAAAAAAATATATATATATATATATATATATATATATATATATATATATGTATTCTATCTTCAAACTTGTCGCACTTTTTTTTTTTTTTCGTTTGTTTTTTGAGAATGTCATATAGCAGAAGGTGAAATATATATATATATATATATATATATATATATATATATATATATATATTTTTTTTTTTTTTTTCAAACATGTCGCTCTTTTTTTGTTTATAGCGCAAAAACTAAAAATCGCACAGGTGATCAAATACCACGAAATGAAAGCTCTATTTGTGGGCAAAAAAAAAACATGCATTTTATTTGGGTACAGCGTCACACAACCACACATTTGTCAATTAAATAAACTCTGTGCCCTTTTTCAAAAAAATAAAAAAATGTTGTGGTTGTGTATATGCATATATGTATTTGTGTGTATGTGTGCATATATATATATATATATATATATATATATATATGTGTGTGTGTATATATGTATATGTGTGTGTGTGTGTGTGTGTATATATATATATATATATCTGTATGTTTGTATATGTGAATATATATATATATATATATATATATATGTGTGTGTGTGTGTGTGTGTGTATATACCCCCCGCGCCAAATGGTGTGTGTTAATATTGATGTAACATTGCAATTATCAAATATTGCACATATTGCATTCATTTTGATACTTAAACTATCTATTATTGATTACACTTAGCACTTTTATTTGATTGCACAAGTCACATGAGAATTTGAGAACTTTATTTAGCAAGCACTGTAGATAGCCCAAATCCCAAGGCCATTTCCTACACACACACACACACACATATATATATATATATATATATATATATATATATATATATATATATATATATATATATATATAATATATATTTTGCTATGTTTGTTTTTCACTAAGTGGAGTTACCCTTTATAATGTTACTAAACCCACAACCGTAAAATCAGTCTGTATATGCAGTAAAGCATGCTTTTTATTTTATACTCGCTACCGGCGGCGCGCGCTCGCCCCCTAGCTGCAGGCGCGCGACCGACGGTTCGCGCAGGAGGGGCTGCCTGCTGCTGTAAATCAGCGGCGGGCGGTCCGGAATTAATTAAGGGGGGTAAAACCTTCCGGAGCTGAAGTGGTTTAAAAAAAATGTCCTGTGTTTCTGCAAAAAGCATGAAAAAAAAAATCACATGTGAATGGAGCCTAAAAGCCAGTGCAGCGGCCTAACCCCCCACCCCCCTGGCTTAAACATTTTTCTTCAGTCTTTTCCTTGCTGTCTACATTTCAACAAATGCGATTACCGCGTGGAAATCTATCATTTCAGGCATGTCTTTCAGGATAATACCTCCGGGCTCGGATCATTCCTTCACCTAACCTATGATTCTGTTAATTGAGGAATATGGATTGTGCAGCTATAATGATCCCGAATCTCCGCTCTTGTCTGAATTATAATTTAACTCCCAACAAATTATTTTACTTGTGTGGTGAGCTTTAGAGTGTTCGCAGTAATCCATGGAAAGTGACATTCACGTGTCTTTACAGCTGCCCAGCAATTAAGGTGCTTAACTCAAATTTGCGCTTATTACCATATTACCGCCATTTTTTCCTTTGTGCTCGGCGTCTCTTGATGGTTTGAAATGACAGTAATGGAGGGGAATTGAAATTATGGTGCAAAGAGGATTTAAAGTGTAACTAAAGGTAAAACTTTTTTCCTTGTTTTAGAGGTGGAGACGGATTAGAACTTGTGATCGACCTATATAGTTTTTTTACTGCCGATGCCGATATTTTGGTCATAGGATATCAGTATTGGCCGATATTTTCGGACATTTAAAAATGTTTTTTTATTTATATTTTTATTTTTCACAGGTACTCTTGTGGAGGGATCTGGGGGTCTAAAAGGCCCCAAACCCCTCCTCTGCACTTAAAAGCATTCAAAACGCCAAGTTTACATGGAGACCCAATCAGAGCCGAATGCGGCTTTGATCGGGTCTTCTCTTCGGCGCCCGTGCAGGTCGGATGCCCAGGTCTCCTGGTGGGAAGGGAGACCCAGGCGAGCTGCGGAAGGCGGTGGGAGGGGGGCGTCCCCTTCCGCTCCTTGTAATGACAGCCGAGCGGCTTCTCAGCCACATCGGTTGTCATTACAAAACAGCTGACCGTTGGCTATGGACGCCGGTACCGGGGTGATGCCTCTAGCTGCAGGCATCACTCCGGTACAAGCACTTTCCCGAAACATCGGTAACCTCAGGGGCTGATTCCGATATATCGGGGAAAGTGCATATCGGCATTGCTGATGATCAGTCGATCCCTAATTAGAACGTCTGTCAGGTTTTTATTGCGGTCTGTGCCCCCGTTAGGGATATTCACCCTCTCTATTTGTTCTGCTTACCATTATCACCGAAGGTGAAAGAGAACGAAAGTCTTAAATTTTGGGTTGTCCCCAGATCGGGAATGGAAATCTTCAACAGGAGAAGTTAGATCTACAGGTGTAATATATCCAAAAATACAGGATGCACTTGGCTGAAAACCAAAAACCGAAAATACGTTTTTAAAAAATATATACAGTATCTCACAAAAATGAGTACACCCCTCACATTTTTGTAAATATTTTATTCTATCTTTTCATGTGACAACACTGAAGAAATGACACTTTGCTACAATGTAAAGTAGTGAGTGTACAGCTTGTATAACAGTGTAAATTTGCTGTCCCCTCAAAATAACTCAACACACAGCCATTAATGTCTAAACCGCTGGCAACAAAAGTGAGTACACCCCTAAGTTAAAATGTCCAAATTGAGCCCAAAGTGTCAATATTTTGTGTGGCCACCATTATTTTCCAGCACTGCCTTAACCCTCTTGGGCATGGAGTTCACTAGAGCTTCACAGGTTGCCACTGGAGTCCTCTTCCACTCCTCCATGACGACATCACGGAGCTGGTGGAGATTAGAGACCTTGCCCTCCTTCACCTTCCATTTGCGGATGCCCCACAGATGCTCAATAGGGTTCAGGCCTGGAGACATGCTTGGCCAGTCCATCACCTTTACCCTCAGCTTCTTTAGCAAGGCAGAGGTCGTCTTGGAGGTGTGTTTGGGATCGTTTGCATGTTGGAATACTGCCCTGCGGCCCAGTCTCTGACCAGAGGGGATAATGCTCTGCTTCAGTATGTCACAGTACATGTTGGCATTCATTGTTCTCTAAATGAACTGTAGATCCCCAGTTCCGGCAGCACTAATGCAGCCCCAGACCATGACACTCCCACCACCATGCATGGGTGCCATTCCTCCCACTGACACCACACCAACAATGGGGCGCCACTCATACCACTGACGCCAATAATGGGGCGCCATTCCTCCCACTGACACCAAGGATGGGGCGCCGTTCCTCCCCCTGGCGCCGGCGATGGGGCGCCGTTCCTCCCCCTGGCGCCGGCGATGGGGCGCCGTTCCTCCCCCTGGCGCCGGCGATGGGGCGCCGTTCCTCCCCCTGGTGCCGACGATGGGGCGCCGTTCCTCCCCCTGACGCCGACGATGGGGCGCCGCTCCTCCCCCTGGCGCCGACGATGGGGCGCCGTTCCTCCCCCTGGCGCCGACGATGGGGCGCCGTTCCTCCCCCTGGCGCCGACGATGGGGCGCCGCTCCTCCCCCTGGCGCCGACGATGGGGCAAATTTGTCAAGCCCTACTTTATTGCATATAATTTATTAAGGTAATAAAAAAAAAACCTTGAGGCATTAATACCCCTTTAATGTCTATTTTAGACACACCAACACTATTTACATTATGATGACCTACTTCACATGTATTGAATAATATAGAAAGTGACTCCAGCTCCTTCATCTGGCAGATTATATGTTGACTCTCCAGCAGAAAATGTGCAGCAATTCCACCAAATTACAGCCACCAAAACCGATCTCACTTGTGTTGCATTTTTATATTTTTTTTACATTTCAACACAAACGTCTGTTATTTGGAGCAGCCCAGGAACACGTTATCAGAATCATCATTTTTGCACATTTTATCTCGTGCGTTTTTCTGCCCGTTGTTCTGCTGCCGGCTCTATTTTTGGCTCCTTTTCGGGAAAAAAAATATATAAAGCATTTATCATTGTGCTGACCCTGTTACATTATTCCAGCACCTTCCCTGGCTAGGCCTGTAATGAGATCAGTGCTTTGCGCTCGTGGCGGAATAAGTACATTTAACACAAAGTGACGTGTGCATAATACGGGGTGACGGTGGCGATATCTGAGACGGATCTGTGGGTTGTTTAAGATTCGGAGCAGGATCCTCGTCTCTCTCCGCGCTAAGCTGCTCCTAACAAGGTATCTCGTCTGTACATCAATATGACTGTGAAGTGGGCCCAGCTCGTTAGATTCTTCTAAATGCGAATCGCGATGGCGTGACAGCGAGTTCTCTCCTTCCCTGCACTCCTGCCTTGCCTGCAGGCGTAACCAGCAACCTTTCCAACGGGTTAAATAAATCATCTACGTATCTGCTTTGCTTTTAAAGGGCGAGGGCAATAAAAATATTATAAAGCTTACCCGTAGCAGCAAGGATTTATTTGATTCTTCCTCCCCGTTGTACTAAAAATGGTGGGGGTAGCTGGTTGGTAGGTAGTTGGGGGTAGCTGTTAGGTAAAAATAGCTGTTAGAAAATGAGAATTCCCTAATTTTCACCTGAATCCAAGGTCACATGGCAAGCCAGGTCCCATGCTTTCTCTCTTCATGTGATACTTGCTGCTTGGTGACCTGGACATGTCCCATTGGGTCCATTGGTGGGGTACTCACAAGGTCCTGAAGTCTTAAGGGGCAATGTGATGTCACAATAAACATTGGTGACGAGACCAATTTAAGGAGCATTCTGCCCACTGACCTCCAATGTAAGGAACATTGTTCCCACTGATCATCAATATAAGGGGCATTCTTCCCACTGACAACCAATGTAAGGGGCATTCTTCCCACTGACAACCAATGTAAGGGGCATTCTTCCCACTGACAACCAATGTAAGGAGCATTCTTCCCACTGATGACTAATGTAAGGAGCATTCTTCCCACTGACCACCAAAGTAAGGAGCATTCTTTCCACTGACCACCAATGTGAAGGCGCATTCTTCCAAATGACCACCAATGTGAAGGCGCATTCTTCCCACTGACCACCAATATAAGGAGCATTCTTCCCACTGACCACCAATGTGAAGGCGCATTCTTCCCACTGACCTCCAATGTAAGGAGCATTCTTCCCACTGACCTCCAATGTAAGGGGCATTCTTCCCACTGATCACCAATGTAAGGGACATTCTTCCCACTGACCACCAATGTAAGGAACATTCTTCCCACTGACCACCAATGTAAGGAACATTCTTCCCACTGACCACCAATGTAAGGGGCATTCTTCCCACTGATCACCAATGTAAGGAGCATTCTTCCCACTGATCACCAATGTAAGGAGCATTCTTCCCACTGATCACCAATGTAAGAAGCATTCTTCCCACTAACCACCAATGTAAGGGGCATTCTTCCCACTGATCACCAATGTAAGAAGCATTCTTCCCACTAACCACCAATGTAAGGGGCATTTTTCCCACTGACCACCAATGTAAGGGGCATTTTTCCCACTGACCACCAATGTAAGGAGCATTCTTCCCCCTGATCACCAATGTAAGAAGCATTCTTCCCACTGACCACCAATTTAAGGGGCATTTTCCCACTGACCACCAATGTAAGGGGCATTCTTCCCACTAACCACCAATGTAAAAAATTATTTCAGGGGTTCCTCTAGGGCAGGGGGGTGTCGAACTCCATTTCAAAGCGGGCCACATGAGCAATATGGTTGCTCTCAGAGGGCTGGTTGTATCTGCAAGACTAGATGTCCAGAACACCCCACCCTGCCTTACATCAGATGTCATTATCCCCCCCACCATCAGAAGTCAGGATTCCTCCCACCCTCCCCTACATCACTGTGTACCCCCCTTACATCGTGTGCTGCTGAAGAAGTTTGGAGCAGAACTGAGAAGCAGAAAGTGCCGGGTCTGAAGGAGAACCAGAGAGGGCAGGAGTTTGCTAAATGCTGAGACCGGGGGGACGTGGTGATGAGAATATGTTGCAGCTGCACAGAGAAGAGCAAGCTCTGTAGGAGAAGTTCTGTCGTCCTCTCTGCTGCCAATTGCTGAGATGTTAGGGGACAGGAACAAACCTCTCTGCGGCTGCCTAGAGAAGAGCAGGATCTGGTGGAGGAGTTTTGTCGTCCTCTCTGCTGAGATGTTAGGGGACAGAAACAAACCTCTCTGCGGCTGCCTAGAAAGAGCAGGATCTCGTGGAGGAGTTCTGTCCCCTCTCTTCTGCCAACTGCTGAAACGTTAGGGGACAGAGACAAACCTCTCTGCGGCTGCCTAGAGATGAGCAGGATCTGGTGAAGGAGTTCTGTCATCCTCTCTGTTGAGATGTTAGGGGACAGGAACAAACCTCTCTAATGCTGCCTAGAGAAGAGCAGGATCTCGTGGAGGAGTTCTGTCCTCCTCTCTCCTGCCAACTGCTGAGACGTTAGGGGACAGAAACAAACCTCTCTGCGGCTGCCTAGAGAAGAGCAGGATCTGGTGGAGGAGTTTTGTCGTCCTCTCTGCTGAGATGTTAGGGGACAGAAACAAACCTCTCTGCGGCTGCCTAGAAAGAGCAGGATCTCGTGGAGGAGTTCTGTCCCCTCTCTTCTGCCAACTGCTGAAACGTTAGGGGACAGAGACCAACCTCTCTGCGGCTGCCTAGAGATGAGCAGGATCTGGTGGAGGAGTTCTGTCATCCTCTCTGTTGAGACGTTAGGCGACAGAGACAAACCTCTCTGCGGCTGCCTAGAGAAGAGCAGGATCTCGTGGAGGAGTTCTGACCTCCTCTCTCCTGTCAACTGCTGAGACGTTAGGGGACAGAGACAAACCTCTCTGCGGCTGCCTAGAGAAGAGCAGGATCTGGTGGAGGAGTTCTGTTGTCCTCTCTGCTGCTGGCTGCTAAGACAAGGTGGAGATGGAGAAGAGGGAGTGCCGCAGCTGGTGGAGAGGTGCGAGGGCCACATGAAATGGCCTGGAGGGCCGGATTTGGCCTGCGGGCCTTGTGTTTGACATGAGGGTGAAAAGGTTGAGAGATGTTGGTCTAACACTTCCTTTCTGTATGTATTACACAGTATATAAAATAAACAATTGCCTTTACATCAGCTGCCATGCGTTTGTTTATGTGCAGCTTTACCTTCATGTAATTGATTATTATTATGACTAATGACATAAGTGTATTCATCTCGCAGCCTTCATACCCCGTGCGTGACTTCCTTGATATCTTGCTGGCGGATAGAGATTTGAATGAATAAATAATTGCTTACTTGCATTTATAAATACATCCTTTTAGCCTGATGTGCATTTCCTAATGGTGTCAGTAATATGCCTTGCTGTCACTTCTTGACGTTTGGCGATATAGTTGTCTGTGGCAAACCTCCAATATACTTTGATTATTTTATCAGTGCTCTGATTACCATACAGAGGGGGATTAAATCTAATGTTGGGAAAGTAGCCCACCCCCTGGCAGATATAAAAACATTACTTAATCCAGTTATGTGGAGTGCAGAGGTGGGGAGGCAGCATCTTCAGCTAATCAGGGCTGCTGTGATTTTCACATTGCTTTTAGTCTCCTGCTGAACATACTTACAGGAGGGTAAGTGCCGCTTCACATATATGCGATGCAGGAACCCTGCAAATCCACTGCAGGGTTCCCTCATCGCATTCAAATCGCAGCTCACACCGCCATATGCAAATCGCTGGGGATGTCAATAAAAAGTTAACGACACCCCCCAGATCAGTTTGCATATCACAGTACAAACTGTCAGTTCAGACATGAATCGGATCGCATAGGTGTTAACAACCAGGCGATCCGATTCTGGTGCGGACCCAAAAAAGGGTCCTGTGTGCGTGTTATGTCCGAATGCGATGTCAATTCAGCCATACGATCTGTGTGGCTGAATTTGCATTGTGCAGACATCACATGTGATTTTCAGAGCAGTGCGCTGCGAATCACATGCGATGTCTGTCATCCCTGCACAACTTCTGGGCATACCCAGAAGCTGTTTAGGAATGACGCGCCTGCACCGGAAGTGATGAGTGACACCGGTGCAGGCGCATTGACTCCTGGGATCGATGACGCTCATCTCCCAGGAGTCAATGCAAGCAGGAAGTAACGTCGGTGGCCGTGTCTCCCCAGAGGGAGGAAGAGGAAGGAAGGTGAGTATATTTTCTTTAAAAACAAAGTAAGTGAATCAAAAAAAAAAATTTAATTATCCAATTCTTTTTCAGGTAATTTAGAGCAAGTGGATGGGGGAAAGGTATTTTTGAGGGTGGAACTCCGCTTTAACCACTTGCCGACCAGTCACGTTGACTGTACTGTGGCAAAGTGTCTCGTTGACGTCTTACGTCACCAGACATTCCCATGTCTCGGCGGCGCTCGCGCGCCGCCGGAGGCTCGCTCCCTCTGTATTCAGTTACAGCGGGAGTCGGGCTAGGGGAGGAGCACCGGTGATCACCGCTGCTCTTCCCCGATCGTCGGGGATCGAGTGTGGAAATCCGCCCGCTTGTGTAAACAAAGCGGGCGGATCTCCTAAGTGACAGGCAGGGTCAGATTGCAGGATTCAGCATAGCTGAACCTGCGATCTGTCCCTATGTAACACAGTCCCCTCCCCCCACACACGTCAGTAAGCACCAGGCATACATTAACCCCTCCCTCTCCAATAAGAATTAACCCCTTCCCTGCCAGTGTCATTTTTACAGTAACAGTGCATATGTATAGCACTGACTACTGCAGTAATGTCACTGGTACCCCCAAAAGTGTCAAAAATATCAGTTAAGGGTCCGATCTGTCCACCGCAATGTCGCAGTACCGCAAAAAAAATCGCAGATCGCCGCCATTACTCGTAAAAAAAAAAAAAAAAAACACCAAAAATGACAGAAATCTTTCCCTTAGTAAACGCAATAACTTTTGCGCAAACCAATTAAAACACGCTTATTGTGATTTTTTTTTTTTTTTTTTACCAAAAATATGTAGCAGAAAACAAATTGGCCTAAAATGATAAAAATTTTTGATTTTTACATTTTTTGGGGGGGAATTTCATATAAAAAAAATGTGAAAAATATTGTTATTTTTTCAAAATTGTCGCTCTGTTTTTGTTTATAGCGCAAAAAGTAAAAATCGCACAGGTGATCAAATAACACCAAAAGAAAGGTCTGTGTGTGGGGAAAAAAATTGATTTGGGTACAGCGTTGCACAACTGCGCAATTGTCCGTTAAAGTAACGCAGTGCCGAATCGCAAAATATGGCCTGGTCAGGAAATGGGGTAAAACCTTCGGTCATAAAGCGGTTAAAAATACGCTCATTGAGAATTTTTTTGTCAAAGACATGTAGCTAAATACATTTTGGCCTACATATATGACAAAAATTGAATATATTGGATATTTTTTAACTGTCAAAGTAGAAAAATATTGTTTTTTTTATGTTTTTAATTAATATCGCAAAAAATGAATATCGCACAGGTAATCAAATACCACCAAAAGAAAGCTCTCTTTGTGGGGAAAAAAGGGACGTAAATTTCTTTTGGGTACAGTGTTGCATGACCGCGCAATTGTCAGTTAAAGTCGCACAGTGCCGAATCTCAAAAAGTGGCCTGGACGTAAGACAGCAAAATCCTCCGGTGGTAAAGTGATTAACCTTAAAGGAAATGATTGCAGCCACCACACCTAAGGACGGGCAAGCTGCAATCTATTCCTTTTTTTGTTCTTGGGTTTAGTTCCCTTTTAATGTCTTCTTTGTAAGCAGGACTTGTCTTCAGCTGTGCGTCCGTTTTTTATGCAGTGCTGAAGAAGCTGAAGAGTCTGCGGGATGAAGATGGGTGCGGCGGCCTGACGAAACACGTGCAGGTGCGGCGTGTCTACCGTGGCAGCGGAGAAGAGCGACTTGTACTGCTGAATAATTTACAGCATATTGACAGACAGTATAATACATTGAGATTATAATCACTCTTCCCCGCCACAAATCCTCTGGCTGCGAGAATTTCTCTTTTCTGCATCCACACAAGAGCTAATTAGAATTCATTGAAATACGGAATATTTTATTTTCATCCAGGTCTGCGTATGAGATTTCTGCCTCTGATAACTAGCTAACAAATGTAAGCGCGTCGTATTTGCAGCGATAATGCAAATGTTCCTTTTTCATGTTTGGGCCCGTTGGCTGTTCATGCGTTTGAGTTGCTGAACTGACACAGCTGCCTAAATTTAAACTATTGACTGTTTGCAACAAATAAATACAATATATTGTCAAAAGTATTGGGACGCCTGTCTTTACACGCACACTTTAACCATTTCAATACCGGGCACTTTCACCCCCTTCCTGCCCAGGCCAATTTTCCGCTTTTAGAGCTGTCACATTTTGAATGATAATTGCACGATCATGCAACACTGTACCCAAACAAAATTTTTATCATTAAAATTATTATTATTATTAAAATTATCATTTAAAATTTTTATCATTTTTTTTTCCTACAAATAGAGCTTTCTTTTGATTTGATCACCTTTTGGGTTTTTTAATTTTTTGCTAAACAAATAAAAAAAAGACCTGAAAATTTTGAAAAAAAAAAAAAAGTTTTTCTTTGATTTATGTTAAAAATTTTGTAAATAAGTAAGTTTTCTTCTGCACTGACGCACTAAGGGGCACTGATAAAACTGCACTGTTAGTCATCGATGAGGTGGCACTGATGATGAGGCACTAATATGTAACACTGATGGACACTGATAGGCGGCACTGATATGCAGCACTGATATGCAACATTGATGGGCACTCATAGGCCGCACTGATAGCGGCACTGATGGGCACTTATAGGCGGCACTGATAGATGGCACTAATAGGCAGCACTGATGAGGCACTGACAGGCGTTGCTAATAGGCACTGATTGGAATCCCTAATAGGCAGTGATTGGCATCCCCGGTGGCCATGGGTTGGCATCGCTAGTGGCATGGGTTGGCATACCTGGTGGGCTCTAGTGGGCATCACTGATGGGTCCGCACAGATAAACAATGCGCTGATTATCAGTGCAGACCCCCCCCTCCCTGTTAGGAGAGCCCCCGATCTTTGGCTGACAGCTGATCACCTGGTAAATGGCCAGAATTGGCTCTTTACTCCGATCTGTGATCAGCCGAGTCCCAAGAACTCGGCAATCACAGAGCGCGCGGACAGCGTGAGCTCGGGAGGATGTCCATGTATGCTCTCCCGGCACTGCCCACCTGTTCGCAGACATTGACTGAGCAGCAGCAAACTGAGTCAGTAATCTTTATGCTCTCTCCTCCTGTCAGCATGTTCCTTATCAGCACATGTGTATGAAAAAAACCTGATTGGCTTGCAGCTTTCCAAATTTGAATGCTGCGGTGTCGGGGATTTCCGGTGGCTGAATTCTGTACTGTCTGTGCTGGCATTTCATTGGCCACTGCAGACATGGCTACTATTACCTAAACCGTATATTCCATTGGCAGCCCACAGAGCTGAATACCATTGTAGGGGTTTTCAGGGGATGTCTCCATTGCATTTACATGATTGCACAGAGACTCCTGTTGCAGAGAATAACATTATCCAGGAACTTTTTGTATGCGATGGGCTCTCTTTAATGGTGTTTGTAGTTTTGTGTGGATGTAAGCAGGATTTGCAGTAATCACAGAAGGTCTGTGTGTGTGTTTTGTCCTTCATGTTCTGTCTGACTCACAGCTTCTTCCTCTGGTCTGTCTCTCCCTTTCCAGACGCATTGACGATGACAAAGGGCGGACGCATGAACTGGAGCATTCTGCAATCAAATGCATGAGAGGGATCCTGTACTGTTACATGAGACAAGCCGATAAGGTAAATCACTCAGCCTGGCTCAGCCGTGCCACTCATGACTTTCTACTCAACTTCTTGGGGACAGCAGTCGTTCTGTATGAAATAACAGCGTAGAAGAAATTATATCTGTTAAAGCTGAAGTTTTAAAGTGTAAAGCCTTAATATATATTATCCTAATGCATTCTCTGCATTTAGTTAACCACTTCTGGACCAGAAGATTTTCCCTCTTAACCACTTAAGCCCCGGAGGATTTGGCTGCTCAAAGACCAGGGCCTATTTTGCGATTCGGCACTGCGTGACTTTAACGGACAATTGCGCGGTTGTGCGACGCTGTACCCAAATGAAATTGATTTCCCTTTTTTCCCACAAACAGAGCTTTCTTTTGGTGGTATTTGATCACCTGTGCGATTTTTACTTTTTGCGCTATAAACAAAAAAAGAGCGACAATTTTGAAAAAATTATATTTCTCTGTCGCTCATTGACAGACGTAGTCCTCCTTGATTAATATCAACTCGGGTTATACTGCCCTCTACAGGAGTAGGACTAGACAGGAAAGAAAACGTTCTGGCCACACCTTAGGGGCAGTCCCAGAGGGTATATCCTCTCTCTCTCTGCTACAGCAAATCAGTTTTTTTCTGTCTAGTTAGGAGTAAGGACCTAAGTTCCTTGCTGGGATCTTTGGTCCTGGCAAGATTTTTTAGAAATACTTTTTTAGGCAGCTTTTCTTCTCCGGTGTTCCTGTGAGATCTTCAAGCAAGTACGCTGAAACTGGGCGACGGGCTGGATGTTGAGATCCAGTGGTCACCCCAGTTCAGCCTACGAGCGCGTGCAGGCCATAGCTCCGCGCTGGGTTGGCCGCGACATAGTCCCACTGGACGGGGACTGACCCTGCGAGTTAAACGTCTCGCCTGGACGCCAATGACCAGTTGCAAACTGAGTCACGGCGTCCGTATTGGTCGACAGCCCCCCCACCCCGGTGGAGAGGGGTACTGTCAGGAGTTGGCGCCCGCCTGGTTCCGGTATGGTGAGTAGAATGTTCCCCCTCTCCCCCTGTCGGGTTTGTTGGTGGACGCGGGCCCCTCTCTGGGATGGTCGGACACTCAGTTTCTGGGTCCCCCCTCTATCCTATAACAGGTCACAGATCCCTCAATTTGAGTGTGATTTTGTGAATAAGAAACCAGGAGGCTTGTTTTGGGAGCTGACTATCTAAAGTCACTATATGACTGTAAGGGTGACTGAAGTCAGTGGCAGACTACTAAAAGGCATTACTATTGAGGTAAAGAGGTATCCTACCTGTCTAGTGTGTATACAGGCCGATGCCTATGCCTGAGTTACTGCATCCGCAGGTCGCCATCCCTCCAGAAAGCCGGTCACTTCCACAGGCCGCACAGCCTCCCGTTGGCCGCATAGGCCGAGCGCACATTCCTGCAGGCCGCACAGGCCGAGTGCACACCTCCCGCAGGCCGCTGCTAGCTTGCAAGCCGCCGCTATCCTACACAGGCCGCCGCCATTTTCCTGCAGGTCGCACGGGGCCGCCATTTTGGCGTAGCCTCGTGTCTCTAGCATGGGGGCGGCCATGTTTGAGGTGACCAAACACTTCGAGGAGCAATTGGGAGGCGCCGGAAGGCGTGTAAAGGGGCGGAGCCGCCTCCTTTTACCCGGGAAAGCAAAGCCAAAGACTTCCTGTCTGTAACAGACAGTGCTGGAACAGGTTGTATTGAAACTTCTGAGCATCAAGTGGTGAGCCTTGGGGTCTCTCTCTCTCTCTCTCTCTCTCTCTCTCTCTCTCTCTCTGTAGGGGTCCAAAAACAGGTAACACTGAGGGGCGCTGCTGCGCTGGGGGACTAAAGAAAAAAAGTTTTATTTTTTTTTTTTTATTGCAATTATTTTTTTCTGGCAAGTGTCTTGTATAATCATGGACCCTGCCGCACATGTATCCCCACCTGATCCCCTCGAGGTGGCCGCAGGACCCTCCAGTGCCTCACAGAGTATGGATGCATTTACAGCAGTTTTGGAGTCTTTGGTATCCCGGGTGGAGATGGCCTATCAGGGACGGGGGTCAAGAAAGCGACCCCCGCCTACCCCTATTTCATCTGATACTTCAGATTCAGATTCTGAGATGGTCATTGCAGCTGCAGGTCCCTCTGCAGGGGCTGTTGTCTCAGGTAATGTTCCCTCAGATAGTGAGGAGGACGGTTCTACCTCCGCCATAACACAAGAAGAAGCATTGGTGGACGCACTAGTTGTGTCTGTCGGGGAAACCTTAACCACTTAAGCCCCGGAAGATTTTACCCCCTTCCTGACCAGGGGGTATTTTGCGATTCGGCACTGCGTGACTTTAATGGACAATTGCGCGGTCGTGCGACGCTGTACCTAAACGAATTTGGCGTCCTTTTTTTCCCACAAACAGAGCTTTCTTTTGGCGGTATTTGATCACCTGTGCGATTTTTTGATCACGCGCTATAAACAAAAAAAGAGCGTCAATTTTGCAAAAATAGCAATATTTTTCCCTTTTTTTTATATGAAATTCCCCCAAAAATAAATGTAAAAATCAAAATTTTTTAATATTTTCGGCCAATTTGTTTTATGCTACCTATGTTTGGTAAAAAAAATCGCAAAAAGCGTATTTTGATTGGTTTGCGCAAAAGTTATTGCGTTTACTAACAAAGGGAAAGATTTTTGTCATTTTTGTTGTTTTTTTTTTTAACGCGTAATGGCGGCGATCTGCGATTTTTTTTGCGGTACTGCGACAATGCGGCGGACAGATCGGACCCTTGACTGACATTTTTGACACTTTTGGGGTTACCAGTGACATTTCTACAGTAATCAGTGCTATATATATGCACTGTTACTGTAAAAATACACTGGTAGTGAAGGGGTTAACTTTATTTGAGAGGGAGGGGCTGTGTGTGTCCCTAGGGGCGTGATTCTAACTGTGATTGGCTGGGGCTTCAACTGTATGCAGAGTGATCAATGGATCTACATAGTAGATCCATGTGATCATCTCTCATACAGAGAGGAGAATGACAGGCAGCTTGTTTACACAAGCTGCCTGACTTTCTCCCTCTCCCCCGCCGATCGCAGAGTGGCCGGCGGCGATCGGGTCCGCTGGTCACACGCGCGGGGGGGTCTGTGACCACGCGGGAGCGGGAGCGCGCCTCCGGCGGCGCGCGCTCGCTCCCTAAACCCTCACAGGCGAGCGACGTAGCCCTACGTCACTTTGCCTGTGAGGGGCTGACCGCCCACGTAGATAGTCGTGCGGCGGTCGGCAAGTGGTTAAGACTTCAGGTTACACCGGCAGAGATAACCGAGATGGAAATTCCTTTTGGTACTAGTAAGTGTGCCAAGATGGCGAAGGTGTTTCCCTTACCCAAGTGTTTTGGTAGTAAGATTAAAGAGGAATGGGATCATCCGAAACAAATCTTTACGGTTTCCAAACGCATTGCTAGACGCTATCCGTTTGAGGAATCCCTCATTAAAAAATGGACGGTACCACCAGTGGTGGATCCACCGATTTCCAGACTAAATAAAGCCACTGTTATCCCGTTGGAGGACGCTCCGTCCTTTAAGGATCCGGTGGATCGAAAAGTGGAAGCGGAATCCCGCACTGTTTTTTCCCTGATAGGGTCAACCTTTAGACCGGTGGTTGCCATTGGTTTAGTTTCACAAACATTGACAGAATGGGCGAAATTCTTACGCCATGACTTAAAGGGGAGAAGTATCCCCCAGGCAGCGTCTGATTTGATGGAGCAAATTATACAAGGACTACAGTTCGTCTGTGACGCAGCCCTGGATGCCACTCCCTTGTTAGGGCATGCATCGATGTCAGCAGTAGTCCTCAGACGTGTGCTGTGGTTAAAGTGTTGGTCGGCGGATCAAGGTTCCAAGAAAGCTTTGGCTAATCTCCCTTTTCAAGGGGATCGCCTATTTGGGGCCACCCTAGATGAGATCATAAAGGATGTCACTGGGGGTAAGAGCACTTTTTTGCCGCAGACTGCTAAAGCTAAAGGACCTCGTAACAGGCGAGGACCTTTCTTTTCCGCTCATAAAAGGTTTGTTCGCTCCGCTGGGGCAAGCGTGAAGGGCAAAGCCCCTTCAGGAGGTTTCAAAAGACGCTGGTCGGGTAAACAAAAGGCCGACTCAGCCAAACCTGAAGATAAGGCTAATACAGCCTGAAGGTGCGCCCCCACCCAGCTCAGGGGTGGGGGGATGTCTTCACCGGTGTTCAGATCCAGGGCTTTCCTGAATCCCGGACTAAGGGGTTCAGGAGATCATACGATCAGGATACAAGATCGAGTGTCGATCACTTCTACCGGTGCGATTCTTCCCTTACAACATTTATATGCTACAAGGAGCGGTAGTTCCCGTTCCTTGAGCAGAACGTTTTCTTTACCTTTTCCAAAGATCATTCCCAGTTCCCTCCAGGAATTGGATCCGGTTGAGCGAGCGGACCAGGGAGTCTCTGGTCCGGTGACTCTGGTCTCTAAAGCTCAGCCAGGAGAAGTCATCACTTCCGATAGGAATCAAGTTTCTGATAAATGTGTGGGAACTGAGAGCGATCAGACTTGGTCTGATTGCCAGGTCCAAGCAGCTCTAGGGCAGCCCGGTTCGGATCCAGTCAGACAATGTCATGGTGATGACTTAGGTCGATCGCCAAGGATTTCACCAGCTGTGTCTTCAATAGGGCATTCCGGAGGTGGATCTGTTGGCATATCGGCTCAACAGGAAGGCGCAGAGGTTGGTAACTCGCGCCCGCGATCCTCTAGCGGACGCAGCAGACGCGCTGAATGCCCCATTGGGGCAGTATCAGCTACTATATGTCTTCCCCCCTCTTAAGTTGCGGCTGAGATTTCTCCGCAGGATAGAGATGGAGGGAACTCCAGTTATCCAGGAAATCTCGGGCTGGCCTCGTCAAGCCGGGTACGTCGACTTGGACAGGCTAGTCGCGGACGCTCCTTGGAGACTTCCTCTCAGGGTGGATCTGCGGTCTCAAGGACCGATCTTCCATCGGGCTTTACAGTCGCTGGTTTTAACGGCCTGGCCATTGAGACCCAGGTTCTGAAGGACAGAGGATTGTCCGCTTCAGTTATTCCTACTCTAATTAAAGCAAGGAAAGCGACTTCCAGCAAAGTCTATTATCGCACATGGAAGACTTGTATTGCGTGGTGTGAATCTTTGGGATTTCCCCCACGTACCTATTTGGTGACCCGAATTTTGGCTTTTCTGCAAAAGGGGGTTGAGCAGAAACTATCCTTGAGCACCATCAAGGGTCAGGTTTCAGCATTAGCAATCTTCTTTCAGAAGCCCCTGGCTACTCATTCCTTGGTGTGGAATTTCATCCAGGGGGTGCGGCACTTGGCTCCACCAGTGCGCGCGCCCTTACCGCCCTGGGATCTTAATTTGGTTTTGTCGGTTCTGCAGAAACCTCCCTTTGAAAATATCAGGGAGATTCCCTTGCTTACATTATCCCAGAAGGTGGCCTTCTTGGTGGCTATCACTTCTGCATGCAGGGTGTCAGAACTGGCTGCATTATCATGCCATTCCCCATATCTAGTGGTTCATAGGGATAAGGTAGTACTTCATCCGAATCCATCCTTTCTTCCTAAGGTGGTTTCAGATTTTCATCTGAATGAAGATATTGTGCTACCTTCCTTGTGTCCTAAGCCCAATCATCCTCGGGAATGTGCGTTGCATTCCTTGGATGTAGTTCGGGCAATCAGGGTATACCTGAAGACTGCGGAATCGTTCCGTAAAACGGATTCACTTTTTGTGATCACGGATGGCCCCAGAAAGGGGTTGCCTGCATCTGCTGCGACTATCTCCAAATGGATCAGACAGACGGTGGTACAGGCTTATTCTATTAAGGGTCGGAATCCTCCGTTCCCTGTTAAGGCGCACTCCACTCGAGCGCTCAGTACTTCCTGGGCCTTTCGCCATCAGGCGTCAGTGGTCCAGGTGTGCAAGGCGGCTACCTGGTCGTCGGTTCATACCTTTACAAAATTTTATAAAGTTGATGTGATGGCATCGGCGGATGCCTCATTTGGCCGCAAGGTTTTGCAGGCCGCAATTTGAGGAGACCGGTGGTCTACCTCGAGGGTTTTTTCCGTTGGATTTTCAGTTGAGTCTCATCCTTTGATTGATGAGCCTTGAAAACTTCTAGTTGGCACCGGTTGAGCCTTCTAGATTGGATTTTGATTTCCATTATCCCACCCCTCATTTGTGGCACTGCTTTGGGACGTCCCGAAATGATATTAATCAACGAGGACTACGTCTGTCAATGAGCGACAGAGAAAAATGGATTTTTGTAAGATCTTACCGTAAAATCCTTTTCTCTTAGCTCATTGACAGACGTAGTACCCGCCCCTCTGTTTTTGAGTTGGGTTGGGTTAAATTCTCTAAACACTGCTTTGTGACATAACTGATTTGCTGTAGCAGAGAGAGAGAGGATATTCCCTCTGGGACTGCCCCTAGGGTGTGGCCAGAACGTTTTCTTTCCTGTCTAGTCCTACTCCTGTAGAGGACAGTATAACCCGAGTTGATATTAATCAAGGAGGACTGCGTCTGTCAATGAGCTTAAGAGAAAAGGATTTTACGGTAAGATCTTACAAAAATCCATTTTTTTCAAAAAATTTTATATGAAATTCACGAAAAAAAAAAAAAGTAAAAATCAAAGTTTTTTTAACCACTTTACCACCGGAGGATTTGCTGTCTTACGTCTGGGCCACTTTTTGCGCTTCGGCACTGTGCGACTTTAACGGACAATTGCGCGGTCGTGCGACGCTGTACCCAAATGAAATTGACATCCTTTTTTTCCCCACAAACAGCTTTCTTTTGGTGGTATTTAATCACCTGTGCGATTTTTACTTTTTGCACTATAAATAAAAAAAGAGCGACAATTTTGAAAAAATAACATTTTTCACATTTTTTTATATGAAATTCCCCCCAAAAAATCAATTTTTTTAACATTTTAGGCCAATTTGTTTTCTGCTACATATTTTTGTTAAAAAATAAAAATCGCAATAAGCGTATTTTGATTGGCTTGTGCAAAAGTTATTGCGTCTACAAACTACGGGAAACATTTATGTCATTTTTATTGTTTTTTTTTCTTTTACTAGTTATGGCAGTGATCTGCGATTTTTAGCGGGACTGCGACATTGCGGCGGACAGATCGGACCCCTAACTGACATTTTCTTTTTAAACGGTTTTTATTGAAGGCAAAAGAAACATGGTACAGTAACATGCAGTGGAAACATTAGGTACATGCCGTGATAAAAAAAGTCACATTAAAATACAGAACTGCAGCATATAACATTCAAGTAACAGGTAACCATGTGATACGTATATGGAATCGACCCGGCGTCCCGTCTGAGAAGCAATGAGGGTACGCTCTAACTGTAGGTGTGGCCGAGGTCACAATGCGTGGATGGACCCCCCACACAGAAGGGGTCTCAACCAATACAAAGGGGCCGAGTGGGGGGGGGGGGGGGCTGGATTGGCAGGGTTGGGAAGAAACAGGGTACCTAACTGACATTTTTGACACTTTTGGGGGGACCAGTGACATTACTACAGTAATCAGAGCTAAAAATATGCACTGTTACTGTACTAATGACACTGGCAGGGAACCAGAAAGCAAGCTACTCACTAGGGGGGGAACCTCTGGGTGAGTCTAGGATGGAAAAGGACCTGGGGGTACTGGTAGACAACAGGCTTGGCAGTGGCATGCAATGCCAAGACGCTGCAAGCAA
The DNA here is from genome assembly GCF_965119305.1 of Pelophylax lessonae. Lineage (NCBI taxonomy): Eukaryota > Metazoa > Chordata > Amphibia > Anura > Ranidae > Pelophylax > Pelophylax lessonae. Next base: position 227,086,145 of record NC_138777.1, read on the forward strand.
AGCCAACAGAATACTGGGATGTATAAAAAAGGGGATGCACTCCAGAAATAAAGAGATTATTCTCGCTCTCTACAAGACTCTGGTCCGGCCACATCTGGAGTATGCTGTCCAGTTCTGGGCACCGGTCCTCAGGAAGGATGTGCTGGAATTGGAGAGAGTCCAGAGAAGAGCAACAAAAATAATTAGGGGAATGGAGGACATCAGCTATGAGGAAAGACTACAAGCACTGAACTTATTCTCTCTGGAGTAGAGACGATTGAGGGGGGATATGATATCAATGTACAAATACTGTACTGGCGACCCTAACATAAGGAACAAACTATTCAGAGAAAGGAGATACAATAAGACCTTAAAATGCGTAAGGGGTTCTTCACTGTAAGAGCGGTAAGGATGTAGAATTCTCTTCCGCAAACAGTTGTATCAGCAGGGAGCATTGATAGTTTCAAAAAACTATTAGATGGGCACCTTAAAGACCACAACATACAGGGGTATACAATGTACAACATACAGGGGTATATAATGTACAACATACAGGGGTATACAATGTACAACATACAGGGGTATACAATGTACGATTAAAAGCAAACACACACACACATCATAGGTTGAACTGGATGGACTGATGTCTTTTTTCAACCTCACTAACTATGTAACTATGTAAGGGGTTAACACAGTAAGAGATCAAGGGATTAAAGTGTACCTAGGGACATGTTTCTAACTGTGGTGGGGGCGTGGCTTGTGAAACGATCACAGAGACCTGTGAGCCTATATAACAGGATCACAGGCGCTCTGCGATCATTGCAGGGAGAAGAACGGTGCAGATGATGTCATCACTGTACTATGACAATACTATGCAGTGCAGTACAGCTTGATTGACTGAAAGTGGCTTAAAATATTCAGATCCCATTGAAATTATCCACATTTTGTCATGTTACAACCAAAAACCTAAATGTATTTTATTGGGATTTTATGTGATAGACCGGCACAAAGTGATACATAATTGTGAAGTGGAAGTAAAATGTTAAATGGTTTTCATTTTTTACAAATAACTGAGAAGTGTGGTTTGTATTTAGCCCCCTTTACGCTGATATAAATAACTAAAATTTAGTAGAACCAATTGCCTCCAGAAGTCACCTAATTTGTAAATAGAGTCCACTTGTGTGTAATTGATTCTCAGTGTAAATGCAGCTGTTTTGTGAATCCCTCAGAGATTTGTTAGAGGATCTTAGTGAACAAACAGCATCATAAGGGCCAAGGAACACACCAGACAGGTTGTGGAGAAGTATTAAGCAGGGTTAGGTTATAAAAAAAAAAATCTCCCAACCTTTAAACATCTCATGGAGCGCTGTTAAATCCATCATCTGAAAATGGAAAGAGTATGGCACAACTGCAAACCTACCAAGACATGGCCGTCCACTTAAACTGACCGGCTGGGCAAGGAGAGCATTTGTTCAAGAAGCAGCCAAGAGGCCCATGGTAACTCTGGAGGATCTGCAGAGATCCACAGCTCAGGTGGGAGAATCTGTCCACAGGACAACTATTAGTCGGCACTCCACAAATCTGCCCTTTATGGAAGAGTGACAAGAAGAAAGCCATTAGAAGGCCCATTTGCAGTTTGAGATAGGCCATGTGGGGGACACACCAAACATGTGGAAGAAGGTTCTCTGATCAGGTGAGACCAAACCTGAACTTTCCAGCAGAACAACGACCCTAAAGATACAGCTAGAGCTACAATGGAATGGTTTACATCAAAGCATATTCATGTGTTAGAATGGTCCAGTCAAAGTCCAGACCTAAATCAAGTTGAGAATCTGTGGCAAGACTTGAAAATTGCTGTTCAAAGATGCTCTCCATCCAATCTGACAGAGCTTGAGCTATTTTGCAAAGAAGATTGGGCAAACATTTCACTCTAGATGTGCAAAGCTGGTAGAGACATCCCCAAAAAGACTTTAAGCTGACATTGCAGTTAAAGGTAACCCTGCAAGGTATTGACTCTGGGGGGTGAATACAAATGCATGCCACACTTTTTACATATTTACTTGTAAAAAAAATGTGAAAGCCAGTTATTCTTTTCCTTTTTCTTCACAATTATGTCCCACTTTGTGTTGGTCTATCACATAAAATCCCAATAAAATACATTTTACGTTTTTGGTTGTAACATGACAAAATTTGGAAAATTTCAAGGGGTATGAATACCTTTTCAAGGCACTGTACAGTGCCAGTCTGCTCTTACCTAATGTTAGTCCTGAGTGACGTTGTGTTTGCTTTGCTTCGCTTTGTGTAACAAAAAATACTACATGACGCTTTCTTGCTGCTTCAAAGCCTCCATAAAAGTTTGATAACGCTTGCTTACAGTACCTGTAGCTTTTAACCGGTTGCCGACCGCCGCACGACTATATACTGCGGCGGTCAGCCCCGGCCAGGCAGAGTGATGTATCGGTATGTCATTCGCCTGTCACTGACTTGCGAGCCAATTGCGGGCGGGCGCGCGCCCGCCGCGGCTCGTTCACAGACAAGTCAGTGCGTGTGACCGGCGGACTCGATGTCCGCCAGTCACACTGTGATCGCTCCTGTGAAGGGAGAAAGACAGAGTGGCTTATGTAAACAAGCCGCCTGTCAGTTCTCCCTGTGTAAAAGTGAAGATCTGACCGTTCTACTATGTAGAACCGTGGATCTTTGCTTTTACACCAATAGCAATGTCCCTGCACAGTTAGAAACACGCCCCTAGGACACACTTAACCCCTCCCTGTCCAATAAAGTTAACCCCTTCCCTGCCAGTGTCATTTTTGCAGTAACAGTGCATATGTATAGCACTGATTACTGCAGTAATGTCACTGGTACCCCCAAAAGTGTCAAAAATGTCAGTCAAGGGTCCGATCTGTCCGCCGCAATGTCGCAGTACCGAAAAAAAATCGCAGATCGCTGCCATTACACGTTAAAAAAAAAAAACACCAAAAATGACAAAAATCTTTCCCTTTGTTAGTAAACGCGATAACTTTTGCGCAAACCAATCAAAATACGCTTTTTGCGATTTTTTTTTTACCAAACATATGTAGCACAAAACAAATTGGCCGAAAATGTTAAAAAATTTTGATTTTTACATTTTTTTTTGGGGAATTTCATATAAAAAAAATGTGAAAAATATTGTTATTTTTGCAAAATTTACGCTCTTTTTTTGTTTATAGCGCATGATCAAAAAATCGCACAGGTGATCAAATACCACCAAAAGAAAGATCTGTTTGTGGGAAAAAAAGGGCGTCAAATTCGTTTAGGTACAGCGTCGCACGACCGTGCAATTGTCCGTTAAAGTCACGCAGTAAAAAATCGCAAAAAAAAACCCTGGTCTTTTAGCAGCCAAATCCTCCGGGGCTTAAGTGGTTAAGAGACTTTTATTCAGTTAGATTTGCTTTGTTTTGGGGGTATTGTAGGTATGTGATATTCCAGGATGCATTGGAAAACTAACAAGCAACCTTGAAAGAGGTAATTAGCAGTCACTTCCGGTTCTTTTTGTATATATTCTGGAAGTGTCTACTGCAGATGTCACACCTGGTATGCAGCAGGACGGTAAGCCGGGTCCGGAATGGAGCGAAGCAACTAGTAGATGCAACATGGGAATGCTATAGCATAATATGCAGAAATTCAGACATGAACCCAAATGTCTTGGTGCCTCATCTCATGTATTGAATGAACAGAAATGGAAACGGAAACAAATGTTAACCCTCAAAAAATGTGGTGGGACTTTATAGGCATCCACTAGTTAATCTTACAGAAAACGTACAATCTTTAGTGGTTGCTTGTTCGTTTCCCAATGCATCCTGGGATATCTCATACTTACAATACCTCCAAAACAAAGCAAATCTAACTCTGAATAAAAGCCTCTCAAAAGCTGCAGGTACCGTAATGCCCTTAGACACGATCCTCTGTACTCATGATACTGCTTTCCAGGTTCTCCAGTGCCTCAACTCCTTAAGTCAGCTCTTCTGGACCTCTGGGTTCAGCTCCTCACTTCTGGCTCACCAGACCACCTGCCTGTGACCGTACTCCAACCACTGCAGAAGAGGAGGCAGCCGCCACCCTCCTTCCGCGACTCTGCTCATCAGCCAAAGACCCCAAGCACATGTGCCCCTGGCTTTATATACCACACCCCACAATGCACCGGGATAGCAGTCTGTGCCAACCACTGGGGCTGTATCAAAAGCCTGTATACTCATTGGTCAGGTTTCTGACTTTGTCCGAAAAAAAAAGAAATGCTCCTGCGCTTCAGGGGTTGTTCATGCGTCTTGGATCGCTGGACACGACCTTGGCTGGAATTGTCGTTTTTCCGGCTGTGCTGCCACTCATAAATGGTTGGGGAAACCACAAGTGAACTAAAAAGAAAAAATACAGAGGGCGCACCACCTAGCACATTACCTTAAAAACTGTTTATTGTTAAAAACATGTATACATCATACTCACAAAAATGGATGGAACATAGGCACAAAATAGAGATCTTGAGTCCACCAAGGAGGTCTACTGGGTATGCAGGTACAGACCCTATAGGGATGTGGAACCTCTAAATGCCGCTTACGTGTTTCAGGGGCGTACCCCCTTCCTCAGAGCTAATTTGAGGTGCCCGAGGAAGGGGGTATGCCCCTGAAACACGTAAGCATTTGGCTGTTTTTGAATGCTGTCATTTTTTTGTAATTTGGTGCCGAGTACCCAGAAGTGAGGTCATGACATCACTTCCGGGTTTTTGCATGGAGACCTGATCAGACCCGAATGTGGCTTTGATCGGGTCTTCAGTGGCCATGCAGGCTGGTCACCCGGGTCTCCCGGTGGGATGGGAGACCCGCGGAATGTGGTGGGAGGGGGGGGGGGTTTCCCCCTCTTGCTCCTTGTAATGACAGCCGAGCGGCTTCTCAGCTGCATCGGTTGTCATTACAAGAAAGCCGACCGTCGGCTATGGACGCCGGCACTGGGGTGATGCCTCTACCTGCAGGCATCACTCAGGTACAGCACTTTCCCGAAATATCGATAACCTCCGGGGCCAATTCCGATATATCGGGAAAAGTGCAAATCGGCCCTCAATATATCGGTCAATCCCTACACTCTAGCACCTATCTAGGAGGATGCTACACAGGGCTATTGATTTTTATTTTTTTTATTTTTTTTTTAGTTCTGCAGTTGAGTTTTTATTCCTGGAGCTCAGATTTAAAAGTTTAAATGTGCATAAACCGTCACTCTGTAGCGATGTCACTCTTGCATCTGATTTTTTGCATTAGTATACAATAAAATTTACTTTAATACTAATACAAAAGATATGTAAAGACACAAATCTCTAGACAGTTGGCAAATTGAGCTAATTTAAATAATTTTTTTTCTTTATTCACTTTAAAAATATGAATTCCTATAACAGCTGGTATCATAAAAAAAAAAATGAATATCACAAAAATAAAAATCTAAAAAGCAGATGGTATGCAAAATATACAAGATAAAGGAGGACAAGCTGAATAAAGAATTACTGGGATAATACTAAGCTGAATTGGACCAAAGATTAGCTGAAGTTGATAAAAATGAATAAGTGGTTTTCTGTATTTTAAGCCAAAAATGATAAAAAAAAATATTTCTGGAGAAGGCTGTGCACTAATGTATTATAGTTGGATACAAAACCTTTTCCAAGGACAAACAATCAGAAGAGTGCTGCATCAAATCCTCCAAATCATATGCTATTTATAAAGATCTGCACATGTGCCGCAGTGCGACCCAAAATGACTCCTTACAGAAAAAGTCTGCTAAAGAAACAATAAAGGGTAACTACACTTTCATGTGTGAAAATAGCAAAAAATAATACAACATACACAATTGCTACCCGTACGTCGCTTCGCAAAAGCGATCATGGGGAGAAGGCGCACGCCCATTCGCCAGCGGGTAAGCTGATCTGGGGGGGGGGGGGGGCGCGACGGCCGAGTTTGCTGTCGGGGCACCTGCAATTGCTCCCCATGGAGAGAGAACGGCGGTCTGCTGTTGTAAACACAGCAGACCGTTGTTCTGTCAGCAATTAACACAAGCATCTGTGATCCTCCTATTTAGGAACACAGGTCTCTGTATTGATTCCATAAGCCCCCCCCCCCACAGTTAGAAAGCACCCCCTAGGCATACATTTAACCCTTTGATCGCCCCTGTGTTAACCTCTTCCCTGCCAGTGTCATTAGTACAGTAACAGTACATATTCTTAGTACTGATTACTGGAATCATGTCACTGGTCCCACAAAAAGTGTCAAAAAAGGTCAGTTAGGTGTCCGATCTGTCTGCCGCAATGTCGCAGTCCCGCTAAAAATCCTGCTAAACATCAATTACTAGTAAAAAATAAATATGACATAAATCTTCCCCCTAATTTGTAGACTCTAACTTTTGTGCAAACCAATCAAAATAAGTTTATTGCTATTTTTATTTTAATTTTTTTTCCCCAAAAATATGTAGAATACAAATTGGCCTAAAAGTATGAAAACTTTAGATTTTTATTTATTTGGAAATGCTATTCAACAGAATGTGAAAAATATTTTTTTTCAGAATTGTCACACTTTTTTTTGTTTTATAGCACAAAAAATAAAAATCGAGGTGATCAAAACCCACCAAAAGAAAGCTCTATTTGTGTGGGAAAAAAGGACATCTATTTTTTTTAGGTACGCACGACCGCGCAATTTTCTGTTAAAGTAATGCAGTGCCGAATCGCAAAAAATGACCTGGTCATTAAAGGGGAAAATCCTTCTGGTTAATGCCAATTTGCCCGAATGCGCTCTAAAGAGCGTATTGCAAGCAAACCCGACAACAGGAGCCATAATGACAATCTAAATCAGGGATCCTCAAACTACGGCCCTCCAGCTTTTGCGGAACTACACATCCCATGAGGCATTGTAAAACTCTGACATTCACAGACATGACTAGGCATGATGGGAATTGTTAGTCCTGAACAACTGGAGGGCCATAGTTTGATGACGCCTGATCTAAATAAAACAGATGCTGAAAAATGTCCACACTAATGCTAATAAAATTTCCTCAACAGGGTCCAACCCAGTACTAGCAAGGTGCACCTAATAAAGTGTATATCTAAAAAAACTGTAAATATTGAGTTTGAAACGTTACTAGCTTATGACTCTTTATATATAAGAACAATTATTTTACGGCTAAAAATTAGTGGTATATGACCTTCATATTATCCATGACCCACTGCCTTGTGTTCCTCTCCGCCATGGTCTGACTTTCACTACGTTGGAAGCAAAGCCATGCACGGACGATGAAGGATCTTTCTTCAGAGCTGCTTTTTGCTTATCTCTCAATTTTAGATATTTCCATAAAGAATCCTTTCTCCCTTTCTTATTGTCATTTAATTATTTTGTCCCTTTTTTGTTCTCCTCCAGTACAGGCCATTAATCGGGAAGCTCACACAGAGCGACCTCCTGAGTAGTTTTTGAATTTGTAGCTCATAAAAGCTACAGAAAGGCGAACTGTTTGGATGCGCCCACCTTTTTAACATTCTAAAACTTCCCGCTGAGGCCGGATCCACTGAGTGTAAAGGGAAAATAAGTCTTTATAGTTTTTTTTTTTGGGCAATGATTTGAGAATAAACCAATAGACCGTTGTATATTCTTGAGAAACTAACAACAGTGGCCATCAGACCCCATGCAGGGAGCTGTTTCTGGTCCCTACTAAATAAAGGATTTCTAAATCCGAAAAATGTAAAATACCATATATACTCGAGTATAAGCCAACCTGAATATAAGCCGAGGCACCTAATTTTACCACAAAAAACTGGGATAACTTATTGACTCGAGTATAAGCCTAGGGTGGGAAATGCAGCAGCTACTGGACCCAACTGGACCACCACGAGACCCAAAACAGGGTCTGCGGACATGGTACAGAAGATGCAGGGCTGTGGGCATAGTACAGGAGATGGCTCAGGCATAGTACAGGAGATGGTTCAGGTATGACACAGGAGATGGCTCAGGTATGGCACAGATGGTACAGACATGGTACAGGAGATGCAGTAGTGCTGCAGGCATGGTACAGGAGAATCGAAAAGGGGGCAGTGCTATATATATATATATATATATATATATATATATACATACAAAATATAGAAAGAGGGAGGAAGAATTTATTCTTATCCCACCAAAATTGGGCTTTTAAAACGGTCATACCCATAAAAGAAAAAAAATTATACAAGTACAATAACCTGATTAAAATGTACAAAAATATTTTTCTCTTGCGTCCTCTGACAGTCGCTGCCCACTCATACAGTCTTCACCAATGGGTATTGACCTCTTATCCACAGGAGCAAGCTAGGCATAAGACTTGTTAAAAACAAAGCAATTTACATAGACACACCTGTAGGGGGCTGTCCCACTGGTCCAATACCCCCCTGCTATCAGCCTTCCCAACTCAGTTTGTCTTCTGCCTAGTTAGGAGTAAGATAGGCTATCCCTGTGCTGGGGTTACATTTCTCAGCCTTTGTTCTGTTTTATTACTTTTATTTTCTGCAAAAGTGTTTTCTTTGCACTACTAGCTCTTTATTTGTTCTGCGCTTAGTCGATCTTCGGAAGACTACAGCGTTTCCGGAGCTATTTATTCGACATCAAGATTTATATACATAATGTAACTCTAAATTGGGCCAAAAAAGAGAATGGTGTGGCCCATACATATATTATACAGACAGTGACATCAATAGTGTATGCTGGAAACAAATAAATACAAAATATGCCATCATGTTTTGCGGTGTGAATGTTCTGCTTCTTCAGGGCTTTTGCTGTCTGCACGTATTTCATAGATGCCACAGATTGGAGAAAAAAGACGCCAAAGAAATCATTATATAAGCCTGTTGTCGGATGTGTTCCAGTCAGGGGGAGACCAGACAAGTTTTAAGCATCAAACGTCACAGATGCCCAGGTAGTAGTGCCCAATCCAGAGGTGCATTGAAGCTCCCAACTCTGAGACATGGGATAAATTATACTATACATCACCAAGAGATGAAACAGCATGTCCTCCACTCAATATATGAATAAGTAGGCAGTATATAGGTGGGGCAATGGCACAATGCCTGGGTCTCCAGAGATCCCATGCATCAGGGCGCGATCACGCTGCTACCTTTTGACTACCGATCATGCAAGTAAGGGCATTTTAACAAAAGGGGGGTTTGGGCAATCAATCTTTTTAAACTGTATTTTTTTTTTGTTTCTAGGGTTTACAACCGCTTTAAATAATGTACTTTTATTTTCTCCATCAACTCATTCCCCACCATCATCACCTTGTATTACTTGACTTTCCCTCTGATTCCTCCTGTATTGAATTGTGTTGTAACTTCACTGTCTGCCATTGTGTTGTAAAGCGCTGCACAAACTTTTATATATCTTGTATAATATTAAACATAATAAAATGGGATACATATAACAAACCTGATCTAACCATTCACTCTCTATAACCGGGTGGTCAGCCACAGAAAAAAAAAAGAAATATAGTAACCACATTGTTTTTGATAGCACCCATCTTTCTTTTCATTTTCCCAGGGTAACTAATATCCTCTTTCTTTGGGTTACTAGTGACATTGTCATTGATTCTCTCCTAGGTGGAACAGTTTAAGCAAGATCCAAGTCCCCAGAAATGTCTTCATTCTATTTTTCATGTTGACACTGGTGATGAAATCCTATCGTATAAGGACTATGGCCATATCCAGGTAAGATATTTTATCTTTTGATCCCTAAATAAAGATGTTTTTTGAAGGTAGATCAATTTTCTTACCCATAGGAAAAAGGCCACTGGTATGTACTTTATAAACTATGTATCCAGGGAAGGACTACCAAAGGGGGAAGAAGTTCTGCCATGTGAGAGCCAACATTGGCCCATGAAGCGGTCCACATTTATTTTTGAACAGAGTTTTGGGTGTGGCCCATCATTGGTTTTAGTTGGAGGAATAGTGCCCCATCATTGGTTTTAGTAGTAGGAATAGTGCCCCATCATTGGTTTTAGTTGGAGGAATAGTGCTCCATCATTGGTTTTAGCTGGAGAAATAGTGCCCCATCATTGGTTTTAGTTGGAGGAATAGTGCCTCATCATTGGTTTTAGTTGGAGGAATAGTGCCCCATCATTGGATTTAGTTGGAGGAATAGTGCTCCATCGTTGGTTTTAGTTGGAGGAATAGTGCCCCATCATTGGATTTAGTTGGAGGAATAGTGCTCCATCGTTGGTTTTAGTTGGAGGAATAGTGCTCTATCGTTGGTTTTAGTTGGAGGAATAGTGCCCCATCGTTGGTTTTAGTTGGAGGAATAGTGCCCCATCGTTGGTTTTAGCTGGAGGAATAGTGCCCCATCATTGGTTTTAGTTGAAGGAATAGTGCCCCATCATTGGTTTTAGTTGGAGGAATAGTGCCCCATAATTGGTTTTAGTTGGAGGAATAGCGCTCCATCGTTGGGTTTAGTTGGAGGAATAGTGCTCCATCGTTGGTTTTAGTTGGAGGAATAGTGCCCCATCATTGGTTTTAGTTGGAGGAATAGTGTTCCATCATTGGTTTTAGTTGGAGGAATAGTGCTCCATCGTTGGTTTTAGTTGGAGGAATAGTGCCCCATCATTGGTTTTAGTTGGAGGAATAGTGCTCCATCATTGGTTTTAGTTGGAGGCATAGTGCATATAGGCATATGCGAAGCATACTAGCACATTATGTATTTGCTTTTAGGGGGGGAAAAAACAGGAAGAGTTGACTTCCTCTTTCAGGGCCCTTTCACACTTGTGTGACTTGTCCTGCAGCTTGGGACTGCATATTTACATTACAAGTCATACTCCATTATTTCCAATGAGTACCGTTCATATCTGTGTGACTTCAAGTCACAACGACTTCAAAATAGTCCCTGCACTACTTTGGGCCAGTTTTAATGCGTTTTGAGGTCCAAAGACATGGGCATTGCTTCAAGTCCAGTCAAAATGGCGATAACATCGCGCAACTTTTAGCAGAAGTGTGAAAGGGGCCTTATGCATGCAATTCATTAAGGTGAAAAACCCTCAGACTTTACAACTCCTTAAATGCATAGAATACATAAAGGTAAAACTCTGGTCTGTCCACATCTGGAGTATTCTGTCCAGTTCTGGTTGCCAGTCCTCAGAAGGGATGTATTGGAGCTTGAGAGAGTACAGAGAAGGGCAACAAATTTTTTATTAGGGGATTAGAGTACCTTAATTACGATGAGCGTTTAGAAGCACTAGATTTATTCTCCCTGGAGAAGATACGCAGGAGAGGGGACATGATAGCGATTTACAAATATCTCAACAGTGATCAGAGCATATAAAAAAAAACGATTCAGTTGCAAGGAATGCATGAGGACATACAATGTGTTTAGAGGAAAAGAGTTTTAACCACAGGCTACGCAGGGGGTTCTTTACTGTTAGGGCTACAAGACTGTGGAATTCCCTGCCACAAATGGTAGTAACTGCGGAGAGTATGGCTATTTTTAAAAGACTCTTGGACGTACATCTCAAAGATCGAAACATTCAGGGGTATGAGAAATGAATACATCCACACACACCTATTATTATTTATTATTATTATACAGGATTTATATAGCGCCAACAGTTTGCGCAGCACTTTACAATGTGAGGGAAGACAATACAGTTGCAATACAATTCAAAACTAGAGGACCCTGCTCGTTAGAGCTTACAATCTAGAAGGGAGGGTCAAGTGAAACAAAAGGCAATAACCGTGGGGGATGGGTTGATGGAGAAAATGGAGGTATATTTGTTAGGTGTGGGTAGGATAGGCTTCTCTGAAAAGGAGGGTTTTCAGAGATCGCTTAAAAGCTACTAGAGAGTGGGGGATAATCGGACAGATTGGGGTAAGGAGTTCCATAGGATTGGAGAGGCTCTGGTAAAGTCCTGGAGGCGAGCATGGGAGGGGGTGACGAGGGAGCTAGAGAGCAGGAGGGTTTGAGAGGAACAAAGAGAGCGATTAGGTTGGAATTTTGAGACTAGACTAGTGATATAGCTATGGGCTAAGCTGTGGATTGCTTTGTAAGATGTTGTAAGTATTTTGAATTTAATTTGTTGGGTGAGCGGAAGCCAATGGAGGGCTTGACAGAGAGGAATAGCGGACACTGAGCGATTGGTAAGGTGAATGAGTCTGGCGGCAGCATTCTTGATGGATTGAAGGGATAGCCTGTGTAGAGGTATGCCAACGAGAAGGGAATTGCAGTAGTCAAGGCGCAAGATGACCAGGGAGTGAACTAGGAGCTTTGTTGTCTCATTGGTTAGGAAGGGGCGTATTTTGGAGATGTTGCGGAGGCTGAGGCGGCAAGATTTGGACAGCGATTGGATGTGGGGTTTGACAGAGTTCAGAGTCCAGGACAACACCTAAGACCTTGGCATGCGGGGATGGGCTGATAGTAATGCCATCGATATTGACGGAGAAATCAGGGGAAGGGGCACGTGGTTGAACTGGATGGACTGTTGGCTTTATTCAACCTCAACTATGTAAAAAACCTTCAGCCTTTAGAATCACTAGAAGGAACACACTTTTATGGCAATGCACTGCAACCCACGATATCGCCATTACAAAAGGGTACATATCCGATCTTTAGGTCTGATAAGTAACTTGGCAGCCCATACAAATGAATGTGCTGCTTTGACGCAATGTACCCGATCGGTGTGAATGGGCCCTAAGAAAAGCTCAAACGTTTGCCTGCTTTGTTCGGCCTCTCGGGAACAAAACAAGGCATTGTTGAACAAAATTCACTTTGTGTCTTTGGAATGCTCCAGTATGAATTCTTCTTTTCATTGTGAATTCGCACCTCCCAATACTTGAGTGCAGTACAGTTAATGTCTACATTGTATAACCACTTATACGGTAAGCCTTGTTTGCCAACAATAGGAGCCAACTCGTTAACCAGCCCACGGAAATGTGTTAGGAACACATTAGATCAGAATTAGCTGGTCTTTAAATAGAGCTCTAGGTTTCTGTCCGCAGTCTTATGTCCCACTGCAGGTAGTCCATCTATTGTCATAGCCGAGAACAGACTGCTGTGTCCCCGGATACCCAGCCTATTGTTAAGCCATTATTCAAATTGTTCCTGTTCTTTTCTTGCCAATAATGCCGTTAGTAGACAAATGGGAAGCCGTTTGCCATAAGTGATTTGAAATAATTACCTGAAGTCTAATTGGTGTTTCTAAACAAAAGTTAATAGTTGGCTCCACAGGACTCTCAGCTTCCTGAAAGAGACACCAGTTCTTTCTTTTAAAAAGTTGTTCATTGTGTGAGGGGTTAGCTCGGTAGCGGGTGTGGGTGACCCCTTGGGGGGGTTCGTTACACAGAGAGACATCTGAGGAGTGGTTGAAAGCAACAGTCTATGGTTTATTCTTCCAATTTGCTGGAAACAAGTGCAAGCATCCAAACAGCATAAATCAAACAAACATAAAATAAACCCTGGCCACTTGGGGCGTCTACCTTCACACACAGGAACCTACCTATGGTGTCTGTCCCAACCTACTGCTGGGCAGACACTGCTGGTCATACAGCAGAAAAGCAATAGTCTTTGTTTTCTTGTCACACAGAAAAAGTCCAACACCTCACCTTCAGAAGTCTTTCAGCTCACTGCTCTCCTTAACGCGCACAGCTTCAGGATGCAGCAATCAGTAGTCATCCTCTGGATAACTTATAGAGGCCTTAATTGCCTCATCCTGAATAGCTGAAGCCTTTTCAACGTCCTTAAACCTTTCTGGCTACCTCTGCAGCCGACACCCTATAGTAATTGGTGAATTGTCTAAACAAGGCAGAAATGTATCTCACGTCTGTGACAACACCCACAGATTTACCTGACTTCCTGTCACAATTGTCACGCTTACCCCTTGCGTACCTAAATACAATTGATGTCCTTTTTTCCACCCACAAAAAGAGCTTTCTTTTGGTGGTATTTGATCACCTCTGCGGTTTTTAGATTTTGCGCTATAAAAAAAAAAAATAAAAAAAATGTAAATTTTGAAAAAAACACAATTTTTTACTTTCTGCTAAAAAACATTCCCAATAAAAGATTTTTTTAACGGGACTGCAACATTGCAGCGGATAGATCGGACCCCTAACTGACATTTTTGACAATTTTTGGGGACTAGTGACACTAATACAGTAATCAGTGCTAAATAATTTGCACTGTTACTGTATAAATGACACTGGCAGGAAGGGGGTTAATACTGGGGGTGAGCAAAGGGTATGCCTAAAGTGGGGTACACACTAGTAGAAAATCTGCCGAAAATTCCCGTCCGAGGTAAAATCGTACGATCTTCGGCTAGTGTGTACACAACTTTCAGCAGCCGATGCCGAAATTTTCAACGAAAAAAAAAAAACGGAGTACAAACACCAAAATTTTTATCGTCCGTCCCCAGCACGACCAATTTTCGTGTAATGTGTATGCAGTACGTCCGCGAGGAGGTACTGTGAGGTCGCTCCGGGAAGTAGCGTCGCCCCAGTGTGAACGGGGCCTGATGCTATCTATTTATTTATATTATTTATTATTTTGCGAGCCATGTTTTTTTTGGGTATATATGATTCTGAATTATTGCCAACATTTTTAGGTTAGGTTACAGGTTATTACTCCTGTAATCTGCCAAAAAAAAAAGAAGCTCATGTACTTTTTTTGAGCGACGGGCGTTTTGCTTAAGGCAACAGAAGGCTCAGATGTGAACAGGGGCCATTGAAATGAATGGGATTTGTCTTGTTGGGCGTTTTTAGAGATGAGGCTTAGAGCAGAAAATCAGGTTTAAAAACTGGCGCAAAGGGGAGAAAAATAGAGACCTCACAGGTTCCACACTAGGGACCTAAAAGACAGGGGGCAGTTATAAGGCACAGACGATAAACAGTCAATAATACATAGTCCATTAACTGATAGTCTATATATGATCCAAATCCCAAAAAAGCACTCTGTAGGCTGCACTGGTGACAAGTAGAAGAAACAGCTGTAGGGAGAACACAGGCGCCACTCTAAGTGCAGTGTTAGGATTTATTAATAGAAAATCAGAAGAAAGGTACTCACAAAGGAATATGTAAAAGAGGCATAAGAATGTCCATGCATATAGAATAGATCAATCAATCCGGTGTCATGGTCAGGATGGCTGAGCAGTCTCGATCCTCAGAATGTAAACCGGTGGATATCGGTACTTCCTGACAGTTGTAACGCACTGCGGCCCTCCCGCCGCCACTTCCGGGTATGACGTGATGACGTAATGGCGCCGGCGACGCGTTCTCGGAGCATGCGCTCCTTCTTCAGGCCGATAAAGCGCCATATTAGATGTGGGACTTATATAGGGCAGATGTCCGGAGCCACTGGGTCGTAAGACCTGCCAAGTCGGCCATGGCTGAGCGGTCTCGATCCTCGGAATGTAAACCAGTGGATATCGGTACTTCCTGACAGTTGGAACGCACTGCGGCCCTCCCGCCGCCACTTCCGGGTATGACGTGATGACGTAATGGCGCCAGCGATGCGTTCTCGGAGCATGCGCTCCTTCTTCAGGCCGATAAAGCGCCATATTAGATGTGGGACTTATATAGGGCAGATGTCCGGAGCGACTGGGTCCTAAGACCTGCCAAGTCGGCCATGGCTGAGCGGTCTCGATCCTCGGAATGTAAACCGGTAGATATCGGTACTTCCTGACAGTTGGAACGCACTGCGGCCCTCCCGCTGTCACTTCCCGGTATGACGTGATGACGTAATGGCGCCGGCGACGCGTTCTCGGAGCATGCGCTCCTTCTTCAGGCCGATAAAGCGCCATATTAGATGTGGGACTTATATAGGGCAGATGTCCGGAGCCACTGGGTCGTAAGACCTGCCAAGTCGGCCATGGCTGAGCGGTCTCGATCCTCGGAATGTAAACCAGTGGATATCGGTACTTCCTGACAGTTGGAACGCACTGCGGCCCTCCCGCCGCCACTTCCGGGTATGACGTGATGACGTAATGGCGCCAGCGATGCGTTCTCGGAGCATGCGCTCCTTCTTCAGGCCGATAAAGCGCCATATTAGATGTGGGACTTATATAGGGCAGATGTCCGGAGCGACTGGGTCCTAAGACCTGCCAAGTCGGCCATGGCTGAGCGGTCTCGATCCTCGGAATGTAAACCGGTAGATATCGGTACTTCCTGACAGTTGGAACGCACTGCGGCCCTCCCGCTGTCACTTCCGGGTATGACGTAATGGCGCCAGCGACGCGTTCTCGGAGCATGCGCTACTTCTTCAGGCCGATAAAGCGCCATATTAGATGTTAGACTTGTATAGGGTAGACGTCCGGGGCGACTGGGTCCTAAGACCTGCCAAGTCGGCCGGACCTGCAGCTAAAATCACACATGGAAGCAGCTAGTTATGGGAATAAATAGCAATAACATATGCTCAGCCATCCTGACCATGACACCGGATTGATTGATCTATTCTATATGCATGGACATTCTTATACCTCGTTTACATATTCCTTTGTGAGTACCTTTCTTCTGATTTTCTATTAATAAATCCTAATACTGCACTTAGAGTGGCGCCTGTGTTCTCCCTACATATATTAGAGCACAAAATCGCCCAAAAACGCATAGATGTGAACAAAGCCTAAAGCATTAATATTTTTTGTTTTTGCAGTGTTTAAGGAGATAGAATTAAAAAACAATTGCAGGCTAGCAGCACTGGCGAGCTCAGAGCTCATCCGCCATTTGGGGAGATGTGTAAAGGTCAGCAGACAGAACATGAACATTAATTAACGATGACCTTCTTTTTTTTTTTTTTTTTTTCTTCCAGATAAATGCGGTGTCTCTCTTCTTGCTGTATTTGGTGGAAATGATATCCTCCGGACTGCAGATCATTTACAATACAGACGAGGTACCCAGTCTTCACCAATTCCATTATACTTGATCAATGAGTTTTTTAATTAATTCTTTCCCTGCATCACTATGCCGCTTAATTATATTTCTTGTATGCAGTCAATAAGCATCAGGCCATTCGTGTAAAGGCTCTGATGTATAATTAAGAGATAGCCGGGTGGTGAGCTTGCAAAGGAGAAAGTTCAGGAGAAAAGACTGCCAGGTTTTGATAACTTTATGATTTGTTAATGGTTTCTATGATTGTGTTTTAAACATTTATTCATAGAACAATCCAACCATTACCTTGAAAAATAAATGCCTTTCTCTGTGTGATGCCCCCACGCCTTAACCAATTTAGGACTGGGCCTATTTTTGACACTTGGTGTTTACAAGCTAAAATCATTTCTTTTTTTGCTAGAAAACTACTTAGAACCCCCAAACATTATATATATATATTTTTTTTTTAACAGAGCCTTCACACTATGGTCATCCAGTTGTTCAGGAACTAAAATTCCCATCATGCCTAGTCATGTCTGTGAATGTCAGAGTTTTACAATGCTTCATGAGATGTGTAGTTCTGCAACAGCTGGAGAGCCGTAGTTTGAGGATCCCTGCCCTAGAGAATAAACTGGAGATCGTTGCAATATTTTTTATCATGCCGTCTTTGCGCAGCGGTCTTCCAAACACAATTTTTTTGGGGAAAATTCACTTTTTTGAATTAAAAAATAAGAAAACAGTCAAGTTAGCCCAATTTTATTACATAATGGGAAAGATAATGTTACACCGAGTAATTAGATACCCAACATGTCATGCTTTAAACCTGTGCACGCTCGCGGAATGGCGACAAACTTTGGTACTTAAAAATCCCCATAGAGGCGACATTTTAAAAAATGTTTTACTGGTTACCTGTTTAGAGTTACAGAGGAGGTCTAGGAGTCAAATTATTGCTCTCACTCTAAGGATCGCGGGGATACCTCACATGTGTGGTTTGAACACCGTTTACATGTGTGGGCAGGACTTCCGTGTGTGTTCGCTTTTGCGCGGAAGCCAACAGGGACAGGGCGCTTTTAATTTTTTTTGTTTTTCCTATTAATTTTATTTATTATTTTTTATTATTACACAGTTTAAAAAAAACAAAAAAATTGATAATTCCTATTACAAGGAATGTAATCAGAGTTTTGCGTGTGGCTCCTCTTCGTGACATAAAAAGTGCATTAAAGTGGCATTAAAGGTTCGGCTTTAAAAAAATAAAATAACCAAAATGTCATACTGACCAGTTCTGTGCAGCGGTTTTGCCCAGAGCAGCCCCAATCCTCCACTTTTTGGGTCCCCGCCAGCGTTTCTGGCTCCTCCCTCTTGACCAGTGCCCCCCAACAGCAAGCCACTTGCTATAGGGACACTGGTGTGTGCTTGCTCTATGTGTCCATAAGAGACGCACAGTCTCTTATGGACACTCAGCATTCCCCTGCTTATGCTGTCTCAGAAGATGGCCTTTTTGGTGGCTATCGGAATCGGCGGCGTTCTCTTTTCATTCCCCTTATTTGATGATCCACAAGGATAAGGTGGTTCTTTGCCCTTGTTTGTCGCTCCTTCCAAAAGCTGTCTCTGATTTTCATCTGAGTGAGGACATTGCATTGCCTTCCCTGTGTCCCAGGCCAAAACATCCTAAGTAAATTGCGTTGCATTCCCTATATGTGCTTCGGGCTATTCGGGTGTACCTGACAGCTACGGAGTCTTTTAGGAAGTCAGACTTACTATTTGTGATTTATAGATGGGCCTCAAAAAGGACTGTCCTCTTCATCTGCGACCATTTCTAGATGGATCAGACAAGACAGTGACTCAGGCCTATTCTATTAAGGGTCAGGTTCCTTCTTTCCCTTCGAAGGTGCACTTTTTGCGGGAGCTCAGTGCTTCTTGGGCACACTTGCCTCTTTCATCATCACGTGTCAGTAACGCAGGTGTGCAAGGCAGTTACTTATTCGCGGTGCACACTCGTCGGTGCACACTTTCACAAAATTTTGTAAAGTGGATGTGTTGGCATCTGCGGATGCCTCTTTTGGCCGCAAGGTTTTTCAGGCTGCAGTTTAGGGGGCTTGTTCCCTCTTTGGGGGTGTGCGATTTTTCAGGTGGGCTCCAGTTGTTTTTGGTTGAGCTTCTGTTACCTAGTTGGCTGTGGTTTATCCTTGGGAATTTTTTCTTCTTGTTCCCACCCCTCATGTTTGATACTGCTTTGGGACATCCCAATGGTCAAGAAGATCAGGAGCTGTGGTCGTCAAAGAACGAAAGAGAAAATGGGATTTCTCTTACGTCCTCCGACAGTCGCCGCCTCTTCATATTCGTCACATATGGGGTATTAGACTTTGCTCCGAAGGAGTAGCTAGGCAACAGAATATGTTAACAATAAAGCTTTAACATATCCCACCCTCAAGGGGTGGTCCCCTCAGTCAATACCCTCCTACTTCCTGCAACCATATCTCAGTTTTAATGTCTAGCTTGTCAGGAGTGGCTGGCTCTCTCTGTGCTGGGACTTTTTGTCCCAGACTCTTTCTTCTTTTTGATATTTTGTTTGAGTTTTCTCTCTACCTTTACTTAGCTGTTATTTTTGTCAGCATTAGTTAGTTCTTCGGACGAAGAGGATCATGCGGACTGGGTCTCGGGCTGATCCCCCTGGTCGCAGGTCGTGGGTCAGTGGCTTCCCAGTCTGCCATCGAGCGTTCAGCCAGGTAACGCTCCTGGCACAGTGAACGACCCATCCCTGTTCGGTGCAGGGATGATTGGTGAGGTGGCTACCTCACCGGACGCTGTGCGGTTTCTGAACCGCCATTGTGTGCGTCTTGAATTGCGACTCTCCCTGCCTCATGTGCAGCGGCTTGTTCGCCTGTGCGGGTTCCCCACGCCATGTGAGGTAAGTGTATCTATGTGGGGACCTGTCTGTCTGGGGGGGTCTCAGTCTGGGACTGTGTAACCTGCCTTTAATCACACTGCTTGTCTCCCTATCTCTCGGCTGCATGCTGTGGGCTGCAAGGGGGGGGGGGGGAGCTGTATGACACTGAGTATGTCAGGCTGGGCAGTGTGAGGAGCTGTGTGCTGTGGGGCATGTTTTTAATGGCATGTTGGGGCATATACAGCGATCGCTGCGGCGATCTAACATGTATCCATATAATGGGATAATATTGTGTGTGATTTTATGCACTGTGGAGCGGCGATTTCGGCGCCAAACGACGCCATTTTACCGGCGCCCGCTCCGGCCGCATGGTTTACATGCACGGCGGCCATTTTCTTGTAGCCTCCATAGGCTTACATAGAGCGCCCTGGCAGCATCACTTCCTCTCTCCTGGAAGCACCGATCGAGGCAGCAGCGGAGTCTCCTCAGGTTTTATCCTTCTATTCCTGTGTTCCATTGCCTGTATTCAGTCTGTATATTCCCTGTGGGGGTCTCATTGTGCCTGAGTGTGGTGCGGTGGGCTGCGCTTGCCGCGCTTGCTGTAAGGGGGCAGTTAACCCTTGGTTGTCTGGCATACAGGGGCAATGGATTCTCAGGAGGGCAAGTTTCCCACAGTATTGGTGGAAAGCCAGGGGACCGCTGTTTCCCCCCCAGGGGGGGATTTAGCCACTATTGTGGCTGGCCTTGCTGCACAGGTGCAAATGCTGGTGGCTGCTCAATCTACTAAACGGCCCAGAGTTGCTCTGTCCTCTGATTCTGATGAAGGTGATGGGGCTGTTCTGGCGGGGACCCCCCTATCGGGGTCCCGCTCCTCTCTTGATCTAGTGGGGTCTGAGGTAGAGGCTGAAGTTGAGGGGGTTGATAATTCTCGCCCTGGCTCGCCTGAAGAGCTTGCAATCATGGATGAGTTGATTGCTTCCATTAAGCAGACGCTACGTTTGCAGGACGAGGTGTGTCCCCCAGCTGCCTTGGCGGCTTATGGGACGCAGAGAAAACGCAGGACGCCGCAGGTTTTTCCCTGCAATGCTGATTTTCAGCGCGCTGTTAAGGACCAATGGCGCGATTTGCGCAAGCCTTTTGCGGTACCAAGTAAATTTAAGCTGCGTTATCCTTTCTCGCCTGCCACTGATGAACGGTGGTGTGTGCCTCCGCCAGTGGATCATGCTATTGCGGTTTTGAACAAAGCCACTGCGATCCCTGCAGAGGGATCCCCTGTTTTCCGTGATGCCACGGATAGGAGACTGGAGTCTCTTGCCCGTCATACTTATTCTGTTACGGGTTCTATGCTTAAGGCTCTGTTTGCTTCTCTCATGGCGGCCCAGGCGATCGCAAGTTGGACGCAGATGCTTAGGCGCGTCCTAGTGGCCGATTCGGCCTCGGCGGCGACCCTGGATATGGTGGATCAGATCCACCAGGGTGTCATGTATCTGTGTGATGCGGACCTGGACCTGATTCCGTTGGCCGCGCGTGTGCACAGCGTGGCGGTGTTGTCTCGCCGCCTGGTTTGGTTGAAATGTTGGTCGGTGGACCAATCTTCACGTAAAACCTTAGCCAATCTGCCTTATGATGGGTCTCGCCTTTTTGGGGAGTCCCTGGATGTGTTGATTAAGGGGATTACCGGGGGTAAGAGCACTCTCTTGCCCCATTTCCCCAAGGCTAAGGGGGCTTCTGGGAAGAAGCATGCTCATTTTCGGCCCCCTCAGGGGTCCTTTCGTGCCTTTCGGCCGCACTACAAGGGCAAACCGTTCAAGGGCCGAGGCTCTCAGAAGAAGCCCTGGTCTGGGAAACAGAAGTCCGGTCAATCCGGACCTGCGGCCCATAACAGTTCGGCCTGAAGGGGCGCCCTCACCCAGTTTTGGGGTGGGGGGACGCTTGCTCGGTTTTCTTCAGCCCTGGTTGGCCCGTGTGAGGGACAGATGGGTTCTGGAAATCGTTCGATCTGGTTACAAGATCGAGTTTCTCTCTCGGCCGGAGAGCAGATTTTTTCCCTCAAATCTTCAACTGTCTCCAGAGCGCCTGCGGGATCTGCACGTGGTGGTTCCGGTGCCTCATCGGGACAGATTTCGGGGGTTTTATTCCAATCTGTTCACCGTGCCCAGGAAGGAGGGCAAGGTTCGTCCGATTCTGGACTTGAAAGCTCTGAACCGCTCTGTGCGAGTTCGCAAGTTCCGCATGGAATCCCTGCGCTCGGTGGTGGCTGCCCTGGTTCCGGGGGAATTCATGGCCTCCATCGATTTGAAGGATGCGTACCTTCACATCCCCATATTCGAGGGTCATCAGAAGTACCTTCGATTTGCCATTGCGGAGGATCACTACCAGTTTGTGGCGTTGCCCTTTGGGCTCGCCTCGGCTCCGCGGGTCTTCACCAAGGTGCTTGCACCGGTTCTGGCATTATTGAGAGCCCAGGGCATTTCTGTCCTGGGGTATCTGGACGACATTCTGGTTCGGTCTGCGACCAGACAGGGTCTGGAGAAGGACCTGTCTGTCACAATGCAAACTCTGCAGGAGTTCGGTTGGACGATAAATGTTCCAAAGTCGACACTGAGTCCGTCGGTTCGTCTCCCCTATCTGGGAATGATACTGGACTCGGTGCAGGCGAAGGTCTTCCTGCCGGAAGACAAACTCAGGACTCTTCAGGAGGAAGTCAGGTCCCTCAGGGACGTTCCACACTCGTCTCTGCGGACGGGTATGAGATGTCTGGGATTGATGGTCTCGGCCTTCGAGGCGATTCCTTTCGCGCAGTTTCACACGCGGGGTCTCCAAGCGGAGATCCTGTCCAGGTGGGACGGGCGACCTCAATCTCTGGATCTTCAGATCTCGTTGAGTCATCGCACCAGGGAAAACCTTCTGTGGTGGCTCCAGTCCCCGTTGGTGTCCGGGGGTAAGTCGTTTCGTCCGATCTCGTGGACGATAATCACCACGGATGCCAGCCTGTCGGGCTGGGGTGGTGTTCTGGGCGTTCTGTCCGCCCAGGGGACCTGGTCGGAGGGGGAGTCTTCCCTTCCGATCAACATTCTGGAATTGCGTGCGATAAGGCTCTGTCTTCATCGCTGGACGGACCGGCTGCAGGGCTGCCCGGTTCGGGTGCAGACGGACAATGCCACGGCGGTGGCCTACATCAACCACCAAGGGGGCACCAGGAGTGCCCGAGCGGCTCGAGAAGTGGCCGACATTCTGTCTTGGGCCGAGACTCATGTCCCGGCGATAACGGCGGTTCACATTCCGGGAGTGGAGAACTGGCAGGCGGACTATCTGAGTCGCCAGACCCTGGATCAGGGGGAATGGTCTCTCCACCCGGCTGTCTTCCAGATGTTGTGCGCGAAGTGGGGTCTTCCAGATGTGGACCTGTTCGCGTCTCGCCTCAACTACAAGGTGAAGAGGTTCGTGGCAAGGACGCGCGACCCTCGGGCAGACGCGTCGGACGCGTTAGTGGCCCCGTGGCATCAGTACAGGCTGATGTACGCGTTTCCACCGATTCAGTTGCTGTCCAGGTTCCTTCGCAGGTTGCACTCGGAACGCAGCACGGTGATTCTTGTGGCACCGGACTGGCCTCGCCGGTCCTGGTACGCAGACCTCGTGAATCTGGCGGTCGACGCTCCTTGGCGTCTGCCTCTTCGAGACGATCTACTGTCTCAAGGACCGATTTACCATCCTGCTTTACAGTCGCTGGCTTTGACGGCCTGGCTGTTGAGACCGAGGTCCTGAAGGAGAAGGGTCTCTCTCCAGAGGTCGTTCATACTTTGATCAACGCGAGGAAGTCTTCCTCGGGGAAGGTTTATTACCGTACTTGGAAGGCCTATTTTGCCTGGTGTGAGTCCAGGGGGTTTTCACCCCGCACGTACTCGGTTTCCCGTGTGCTGTCTTTCCTTCAGACGGGTGTCGATCAGCGTTTGGCGCTGGCTACGATTAAGGGTCAGGTGTCGGCGCTGGCCGTTCTGTTTCAACGTCCCGTGGCTTCCAACTCCTTGGTTGGCACTTTTATTCAGGGTGTGCGGCATCTGGTTCCTCCTAGGAGGGATCCTTTGCCCCCTTGGGACTTGAATCTAGTTCTATCTGTGTTACAACGTGCTCCTTTTGAACAGATCAGGGAGATCTCGTTGTCTATGTTGTCCAAAAAGGTCGCCTTTTTGGTGGCGATCACTTCGGCTCGCAGAGTGTCGGAACTGGCGGCTTTGTCCTGCAAGTCTCCGTACCTGGTTGTTCATTTGGATAAGGTGGTCTTGCGACCTAATCCTTCTTTTCTACCGAAACGAGTTTCGGAATTCCATCTTAACGAGGATATTGTTTTGCCTTCGTTGTGCACGAAGCCTAAACATCCGAAGGAGGTGAGATTGCACTCTCTGGATGTTGTTCGGGCGATAAGGGTTTACCTTAAATCGACTGAGTCTTTTCGTAAGACTGACTCCTTGTTTGTTCTTCCAGAGGGTCCTCGGAAGGGCATGGCGGCTTCCGCCTCTACCATTGCCAAATGGATCAGGCAGACCATTGAACAGGCCTATGCCTTGCAGGGGAAGGTTCCCCCTGTGCCTGTGAAGGCGCACTCTACTAGATCACTGAGTACGTCTTGGGCCTGCCGTCATGGGGCTTCTGTAGCCCAGGTGTGTAAGGCGGCGACTTGGTCGACCGTACACACTTTCACAAAATTCTACAAAGTAGATGTTCAGGCATCGGCGGATGCTTCCTTTGGCCGCAAGGTTCTTAGTGCGGCTGTTCCATAGGGTCCCTTGTTGGGGACTCCTGGCTGTTGGGATAGTTTTTTTGTATCCCCTGGTTTTTTTTTGTCTTTTCCTGGGTTGTTGCTCCTGTTGAGCACTTATTTTTGCTGTTGCCCAGCTGGTTTCCTTCCTTTGGTAAGGTTCCTTTCTTTGATGTGGAGACTGCGTTGCCTTTCGGCGCGGATGCGTTTCCCACCCCTCATGTTTGCACTGCTTTGGGACGTCCCCATATGTGACGAATATGAAGAGGCGGCGACTGTCGGAGGACGTAAGAGAAAACGGAATTTTTGTAAAATCTTACCTGTAAAATTCCTTTCTCTGAGTCCTCCGACAGTCGCCGCCCCCGCCCCTCTTTTGGGGTTTGAATGTATACTCTACTGCTATTCCACTAAATCTGAGATATGGTTGCAGGAAGTAGGAGGGTATTGACTGAGGGGACCACCCCTTGAGGGTGGGATATGTTAAAGCTTTATTGTTAACATATTCTGTTGCCTAGCTACTCCTTCGGAGCAAAGTCTAATACCCCATATGTGACGAATATGAAGAGGCGGCGACTGTCGGAGGACTCAGAGAAAGGAATTTTACAGGTAAGATTTTACAAAAATTCAGTTTTTTGACTTACCGTAAGATCCATTTCTCTGATGATCATTGACGGACACAGCACCCACCCCTCTATGGAGTTGTATTACTTCTGACACTGCTTGTAACAAAATTGAGTACCTATAGCAGAGAGGGGGAGTATACCCCCTGGGACTGCCCATAGGTGTAGTCCAGTTCTTTCTCTTTAGTTCATTGACTGACATTCCATAAATCATAACTACTGGGTTATATTGCCTCCTCCAGGATTAGGACTAGGCAGAAAAAAAACACCTGGTTATGCCCATGGGCCGTCCTCAGCTTGGTATATAACCCTGCTATATGACTTGGGACAGCACCAATCATGGCTAAAATCAACTTCTAAACTCGTAACTCCAGCCCCTTAACTTGTAGCATATGCCATAAATAATACAATAATAAATAAGGAAGGCACTATTACAGTCTGGATTCCTCACCATACATTTATGCATGTGAAATCAAAAAGTACAAATAGAAAAATATTAATCTAGGAAGGAATGAATAAAAAATGTTTTATGTGCAACGGTGCAAAAGTTTTGGCAAGCCATCTTCCACATTCTCTCCACTCTGATGGACATGCCAATCTTGCCCGACCCCCTCATAGCTCTTTTGAATGTGGAGCCGGATAACGTCTCCAAATTTCGACACAAACTATTCTTACAGGTCACAACAGCAGCTTAACAAACTGTTGCAAAAGCGTGGAAATTCCCACACCTACCTTTACCTGAAGTGAAGCACGGAATCGCCAACGCTACGATTCACGCCAAAGTCGATGCTGTCCTGACAGATAAGGTTGAGAAGTTCGACAGACTCTGGCAACCCTGGGTTGTTAATTTTCTCCCCCCCCATTTTTGATAACTCCCTATTAAAGAGGAAGTAAACCCTCCTCTACAACTTGTACCTATAGGCAAGCCTATGATAAGGCTTACCTATAGGTACTGTAAATATCTCCTAAACATGTACCGTTTAGGAGATATTTACCTTACATGTCGCCAGTGACGTCACTGGCGCATGCGCTCTGAAGGAACGGCCGATCGTGCCGTTCCTTCAGAGCCCCGTGCCGTGACTGTCGGCTCCCGCGCGCGTGCGCGGGAGTGACGTCACCGCGGCTCCGGCCAATCAGATGGCCGGATGCCGCGATCCCGGAAGACGGGCGACTAGACATGTCGCCCGTCATAGAGGTGAGTGAGCGGCACGGCGGGGGCTCGTTCTGAGGTAAGTATTGCATAATGAGCTAATATGCGATGCATACTAGCTCATTATGTCTTTCTTTTGCAGGGTGTAAGAAAAAAAAAAAATTTATACGAGTTTACAACCTCTTTAATGCCCTAAACCATTTCTGGGGTTCGTATACCTCCACCCCTTTTGTACCTGCCCCCCCCCCCCCCCCCACGGCGATCCTTCCTCCCCTCCATCCATCCCTCTCCCCCTTTCTCCTTGGCCCCTCTTGTTACCCCATTCTCTTTGTCCTCTCTCCCCACCCTTCTTCCTTCCTTTTGCATACATATGTTTTAGCACCTACAACTTCTCAGTTTTGTTCTGCTTTGAGGCTTTATATACAGCTTAATGGTTACCGAGTTCAACATACCCCCTCATTTCAGCTGACTGTAACCCTTGTTTCTCCTGTTTGGCTGGATACCCGTGAGGTTCCTCTCATCCACCTGCCCCTTCCCACACAGTACTGTAAACTTGGGTTCTGTTCCCTCCCTGTACCACGGTTGATTGGTTGCGCCTCCCCACCCAGGCACAGCGAGCTCCCTTTATGGGGTGCCTGTGGGTTGGCAGTGCCAGTTACCATTCTCTTGTAAACACCCATTTTATCACCCTTTTTGTCTACCAACCCTCACGATTTACCTGTAGTTGCAGTTGTTTATTATACCAAAAAAAGGGACGATACGCGTAAGGCGGACCGGGCATTCTGATGTGCAGCACGCTCTATTTATACCGCGGTTTTTATTCACATGTTTGAATCTACATCCATGTAAGTGCATTACTTTTTTAATAAAGTTGCTTGTTTTTACGTACTACGCCATTGGCCTGCTTTTGTCCTCCTGAGGTATTACCTTTCTGGTTGGAGCTTCCTAAGTGGTTCAGGCTGGTGTTGTCCTTCTGCATTGTCCTGTGAGTGGAGAGTTTGGGTATCATCACAGACCAGAGGAACTTTGAGGGATCCTTTATGTCAAGTGCTTCTTGAATGCTCTGGCGCTTTTTGACCGCTCTGTAACAGGAGGGTCAAACTCTCTGGTAAGGAGATTTGACTGTCACTTTTGACGTGATTATACGTTTTCCCCACTACACACTGGTGATTGGATGATCTGGACTGATTTCCTCCCTCTCCTCCGTCAACTCCATCTAAGACTTTGGGACTTTTGTCTATACTGTTTTTTGTATATTTGCATATTTTTTATATATGTATTTACTTTTGGCGCTGCTCCCATTTTATTACTATTAGTTGTTTATTATACTCTGTTACCAATCTTTGACTGCACTTTTTTCTAAATGTTCTGTATGTCAAACGTTGTTACCCATTTGAATTCTTCAATAAAATATTTGATACAGAAAAAATGTTTTATGTGAATAAAAAACCTATGCACTATTGTGATTTGTAAACTGTAACATCCCATGCATCTATCACAGCTCTGATTCTAGCATTTTTAACCTTACATTATTTACCCAGTTGTTGCGTACGGATAGGCTTGACTTTCCGGAAAATAGACCTCTCCCTCGAACAAATGGCCCTCCTCTACCGAGTGTATTAGTGGGGGATGAATCACCTACTACGGCCATATTCCGGGCACAATCTAACTGTGCAGAAGCACAACAAGGCTATCAAGAGCACGTCGAGTGGTGGAATGTGCATTCGGAATCTTGTCAAATAAATGGCGGTTTCTGCTCGCATCAATTGTCCTCAACCGGCAAAACACAATCTGTGCTGTGAAAGCTGCTTGTGCCCTGCACAATTTTGTTAGGCAACGGGATGGATTTCAGTTTGAGGACTCATTGCAACACACTATGGAAAGAGCTCACTGGACTGGAGTTTGTGGAACCACACACGATACACACGTCAGGGATATGTACGCTCCCTACTTCATGTCTCCAGCAGGACTGGTCCCATGGCAGCTTGAGGTCATCGATTTAATTGTACATTTTGACAAATAAAAGATTTTTCAGGTGTTATTGGTTACCAAAATTATATTCTAAGCTGTAATGAATAATAATATTTACTGATAAGCCTCATTTTTATTACTATATGTAGCTGTACTTTATTGATACAATATCCTTTTCAAGGACTGCAGAGACCAAAAACATAAACACTTAAAGCGGAGTTCCGGCCTCAAATACCTTTTTTAAGTAAAAATACCCCTATAATACCAATCTATCGCCCTTTACAGAACCGCTATTCTTATATTTACAAGGTGTACAGTATTGGATTTTAGTCAAAATCTTACTTTTAAAAACGATGTCTGGGCGCGGCCATCTTGGATGTGGGCATCTGAAGCCACAGTGTAATCCGCTGTGTCCTTCTTTCTGGTTCCAGGGAGTGGTCTGGGAGTTCTTCCTGATTCCAGGGAGTGTTCTGGGAGTTCTTCCGGATTCCAGCCTCCTGGGAGTGATGACAAACAGCTCCCAGGATGCAATGCAAAGGTGGAAGTGATGTCGGTGGCCGTGGCCACAGAGGGGGGAGAAGGAGGAAGTACAATCAAAAATGCCCTGAAAATAAGGTAAGGGACCCCCGAAAAAAATTGAAAATGCCCAATTGTTGATCAGCATAGCGAGCACTCCAGGAATCACTAAAGTTGCAAACTAGGCCGGAACTCCACTTTAAGTTTTGGGTCAATAGACAGAAGGTTAATCATCACACTGAGGTAAGCTGTGTCTAAACACGAAAGGACCCCCTAATTAAGGTTTGTGAGTAAACACAAATACACATATGTTTCAGGTAATGAAAAATCTTTACTCTTTTATTTTTTCCTTTTTAGAAGTAGCAATTATTATTATTTTTTTTTTTTTTTAACAAAACTTTTCAAACTACTTTTTGAAGAACCCATTTATTAAATATTTCAAGAAATTATCTTTTTTTTTATATATATTTTTTTCAACAATGGAGCTACAGCTCCAAATTTTTTTTTCTCAAAAATTAAAAAAAATCAACCAAAAAATATAATATTTTGTATAAAAACATTTTTTTTTTTTCGAACAGCATCTAGTGGATGTTGACTGCAAGCTGTTGTCCCTGGGGTAATTGCAAGCACATGTGCAACACGAGGGAAGACTATAATGCAGAAATTTCACAGTATGTTGGACATTTTTGTCACAAAAACATCACCGGGGTCTATAGGTGATAATAGGTAGCTGGGGAATGGGCAGGGCCACTTGGTGCTAGCACATTCATGGCCTGCGCATAATGCTTGAGGGGTGGATAAGTGACATGTGGGATTATAAATTGGAGCAGTATTTATTTGGAAAATGGTGGTTGGAACTGAAGGAATGGATGGGTATGATGGAAAAGGTTGGTGTCTGGAAATATGATGTTGGCTGAGGAGGAGGAGGCGACGGCGGTATTGTTGCTACTATAGATTGTAAGTTGCATACGGACCATATGATGTTGGAA
This sequence comes from Pelophylax lessonae, assembly GCF_965119305.1. NCBI lineage: Eukaryota > Metazoa > Chordata > Amphibia > Anura > Ranidae > Pelophylax > Pelophylax lessonae. The sequence continues at coordinate 227,115,868 of NC_138777.1, forward strand.
AACGAATCGCAAATTTCTATGTACTTCTATGGGAATAAAAATGCCCAAATCTGCCCGATTCGAGCTACAAAAAAAGCTCCAGAACATTTTTGAGCTCCAGGCATTTGCCTTCAGGCGACTTGGAGTGGAGAAGTGAACCATGTCCATAGGTCTTTGATAACGCCCAGTGGGTGGGCGAAACGCGTTGACGCACTTCCGGTACGGCATTTGCCTAATCGTCACTTCCGGTTTAGCTTCCTGGATCGTCGTGGAACGCACACTTACAGCGGTGCCCGCGACTGATTGTAATCTTTCTACTGCCCATAATTTGATACTGTTTGTGAGTATGTTTCTTTTATTGAAAAATTCAACTATATAAAAACGTACTTCACTATAGATGGTCTTTTATCTCCGTTATTGGGCCCATGGAATAATCTTGGACCACATTTGGATAAGAAAATTTGGATTAACCTAGCAATACCCAGAAGTCCTGGTGCAGTGCCCTATTTCAGTGGCTAGAGGCTTTATTGATCCGTTTTTCTGGTGAGCGGGGAACCTGGAGGGGGTCATACATAACCTGGAGCACCTTTTATTTTTTCCGTCTGCACTGGAGCACTTTGCACTTTATGGGTTATTATTATATGACTGGACTTATTTTATCACAGCTATCGTATTCATTTTAAGAGCCGGTTCACACTGAGGCAATCCGACTTCGAGGGGCGACCTGTCGAGGGACTTCACATAATGGAAGTCTATGCAAGTCGCTCCCAGGTCGCCCCAAAGTAGTACAGGACCCTTTTTCTAAGTCGGAGCTACTTGTGTCGCTCCTATTATAACGGGTCCTGTGCTAATCAATGGCAAGCGACCGACCGCGACTTGTCAGGAGACTTGGTCGCCTGACAAGTCGCGCTAGTCTGAATGGGGTCTAAATAGATGTGGTTCATATTTTATCACATTGCACACCATTTTTACAATATTTATTCTCAGTGGATAATTGTATTTAGTTTTTATGCTAGCGCTGTTTAATATTCAGGTTATATGTCTGGAAATATGATGTTGGCTGAGAAAGAGGAGGCGGTAGTGGTGCTGCTATAGATTTTGTGTAAGTTGCATAAGGACCATATGATGTTGGAAAACGAATTGCGCATTTCTATGTACTTCTATGGGAATAAAAATGCCCAAATCTGTCCAATTCGAGCTACAAAAAAAGCTCCAGAACTTTTTTGAGCTTCAGGCATTTGCCTTCAGGCGACTTGGAGTAGAGATATGAACCATCTCTATAGAGAAGCATTGATTTTTTTTTTTTTTTCTCCAACGTCTTGTAGCTTCGAGCTACAAAACGCTCAGGTGTGAATGGGGCCTAAAGCCCCGTACACAGGCTACGAATTTCCACCGACCTGTCGTCCGTTTTTTGTGGCATGCTAGTCTGATGTGGAAAGTGAAGAGGTTATTTTCATACAAATTTTTCCGTACGACAGAATTCTACTTCAGAAGTGATGTCATGTGTTGGATTGCTTTCTATGTGTTCTTTCATCTCTGAGCATGCCCAGTCTTGCTCTTAAGATTTTTTTTCCATCGAAATCTGTACTAATGAGACGAAAATCGGACGTTGTATTACGGACAACAAAAATTTTATAGCCTGCACATCAGGATTTTGTCAGCCGAAAAGTCGGAGTCGGCTGTCGAAAGCACCATACTAACAATCCGAAAATCGGCAGATCGGTCGTCGGAGCATGCCTAGTCTTGTTCTTAAGATTTTTTTCCGTCGAAATCTGTACTAATGAGATGGAAATCGGACGTTGTATTACGGACAACAAAAATTTTATAGCCTGCACATCAGGATTTTGTCAGCCGAAAAGTCAGAGTCGGCTGTCGAAAGCACCATACTAACATTCCGAAAATCGGCAGATCGTTCGTCGGACGAATTTTCCCTTCCGAATTTCTTATCGTGTGTACGGGGCTTTAGACTGGCATGGGATGCCATTAAAATTCAAGTGTGTGTAAAGGCAGGCGTCCCAATACTTTTGGTTTTATAGCGTATGTGCTCAATGGAAATACAGTATACTTTCTCTTTAAGATTCAAAAGCAAAGACTTTTTATTGTATTTATGAATTGAATTATTCAAGTCCCCTTTTATAGTTTTACTAATTTATCTCAGGAGTCCTTTGGCTGGGCAATTATCTTACAAAACGTGCTTGTCCCCGGTGACAGCAGAAAGCTTTGTCTTGTATTATCCATTTTGCATGGACGCTATTCCTGGCTTTTTTTTTTTTTTTTTTTTCTCAACCCGTATAATTTCAGGCTTGGTCTCTACAGTAACACTAAATAGGAGTTTGATGCGTCTTTGTTTTCCAAGTTTGTTATAAGTTTGCAGCATCACCAGCGCATAAAGGATTCTAATGTGTCTCCATGGTGATACAGAATATAGAGATTAGAGTCGGTAATTAATTTTTATTTCCAAGCCGAAAGAAATCCTACTGATATGTGAAGGAAAAATTCAGAATTCCGGTAATGCTTGTAGATTAGGACATATGTTGTTTGTTGCCTGCGGCTTTAGGCCACACAGAGTGTTCTTTAATGTATCGGGAATAAACGCTGAGGAGTTCTAAGCCAGACTGAACAATGGCGTCTCTGCTCACGCTAACTCTCTGCATTGTCGCTGAGATGTTCGCTTGAAGGTTATTAATTACACTCTCACTTTTTTAATGTATTTAAGTGAATATTTGCACTGTGTCCCAGTTGTCCAGTTACCTTTCAGTGACTTTAAAATCTTTTGATAATTAATTACTGACATTTCACAATCTATAGAACAAGTATAAGAACAAAAAATGCATTTATCATTTTAAAGCAGTCCTTAAAGTGGCCCTGTCATGAGAAAAGTAGGGGGGGGGGTAAAATGGTATTAAAGGAGTTGTAATCCCTTTTTTTTTTATATAAAAATAAGAAACATGCCTACCTGCTCCTTGCAATTGTTTTGCACAGAGCAGCCCCGATCCTCCTCTTCTTGGGTCCCCCAGCAGTGCTCCTGGCACCTTCCCCCTGCTGAGGGCCTAATAGCAAGCCGCATGCTTTAGGGGCACTCATGCATGCCCGCTCCCGAGCCCCACTCTGTGTCTATACCTCCTACCACAGTCTCAGGATCACAGTGTCATTTTATTCATCTTGGCTCTATTTATTTTGTAAGTATGGATTTTCCAAACCGGGTTCTTCATGAGTCTTTATACTCTGCCTTCCCCCTGCTGAGGGCTTAATAGCAAGTCGCATGCTTTAGGGGCACTCATGCATGCCTGCTCCTGAGCCCCACTCTGTGTCTATACCTCCTACCACTGCCTCAGGATCACAGTTTCATTTTATTAATCTTGGCTCTATTTATTTTGTAAGTATGGATTTCCCACACAGGGTTCTTCATGAGTCTTTATACTCTGCCTTCCCCCTGCTGAGGGCCTACTAGCAAGCTGCATGCTTTAGGGGCACTCATGCATGCCCGCTCCCGAGCCCCACTCTGTGTCTATACCTCCTACCACTGCCTCAGGATCACAGTGTCATTTTATTCATCTTGGCTCTATTTATTTTGTAATTATGGATTTCCCACACAGGGTTCTTCATGAGTCTTTATACTCTATTAGACATCATGATGTATATTTCTATACTTGATAATGATGTTATATGTTCCTTTCAGATACGTCTGTGGGCATCTACTCCTGATGAAGTGAGCTATGTTCTCACGAAACACATTGAGTTTTAAGATGTTTTATTTTCATCATACACGGTTTTATTATACTTACAGGCATGTACATACCTATGTATTTGTGATCTATCCATTTGTTATATACATGTGGCCTTATATGACGATTGTTCCATCTTTAATAAATCTATTACTTCGATTACATATTCAGTGGCCTTTTGTGTTCATCTCAGTTAAAGTCTCAGGGCATTCCTTTTCTTTTTTGTATATTGACATAGGGATGGAGGAGTATCACTGGCAGTACCGGACCTTTTTTTTATCCTGTTTGCACTCTGTCTCTATTAGACACACAGAGCACAGCTCAGCTCTGCCTCCTGCTCTGATTGACAGCAGCGGGAGCCAATGGCTCCCATTGCTGCCTCGATGTCCATTGAGGGAAGAAAGAAGAGAGCCGCTGAAAATATGGCAAGTCGCTTGCTTTAGGGGCACTCATGCATGCCAGCTCCCGAGCCCCACTCTGTGTCTATAGGAGACACAGAGCACAGCTCAGCTCTGCCTCCTGCTCCCGCCTCACTGGCTCTGATTGACAGCAGCGGGAGACAAATGATCTACCCTTTCAAGGAGATTGCCTGTTTGGAACTACCCTGGATGACATCATAAAAGGACTCACAGGGGGGGGGGGAGAGTACTTTCTTCCGCAGGCTACTAAGAGCAAGGAACCTTGTCACAGGCGTGGGCCCTCCTTCTCAGCTCATAGGAGGGTTTTTTTTTTGTCTCTGGGTCGACTGACAAGGGCTCTATGCCTATCAGGGCCTTCTCTGGAGGATCCAAATGAACCTGGTCTGACAAGATGAGAGCGGGCTTCTCCTTACCTGCAGTCTCACCGGCGCTTTCTCAACTTTGCCGTGGGAGAGGAGCATTATCAGTTTGTGGCGTTACCCTTTGGTCTCGCCTCTGCTCCTCGAGTCTTCACCAAAGTGTTAGCACCGGTGCTAGCTTTGTTACGACAATGGGGGATCGCGGTACTGGGCTACTTAGACGACCTCCTTCTGCAAGCGGAGTGTCCTACTGCTCTGGTGGAAAACCTTGGAGATCACCATACGAATTCTGCGGGAGTTCGGCTGGATTCAGAATTTTCAGATGTCTGCTCTGGTTCTGTCCACAAAACTGGACTATCTGGGTCTGACTCTGGACTTGGCCTTAGCCAGAGTACTTCTTACTTAGGACAAACTCTAGAAATTGCAGGCTGCAATTCTTCTCCTGCTATCCAGCAGATGGTCATCCATCCGGACTTGCATGCAGGTGCTAGGCCTGATGGTGTTTACATTTGAGGCGGCTCCGTTTGCACAGTTCCACACGAGGTTACTGCAAAGGGAGATTCTGGCCAAATGGAAAATCAGATCCGGCTGAGCCAGGGAACGAAAGAACTGATCGGATGCCAGCCAGTCCAGCTGGGGAGATGTCCTTGGCAAACATTCTGCTCAGGGGATCTGGACACTGGAAAAGTCCAGACTACCGACCAATGTCTTGGAACTCCAAGCGATCAGACTGTGTCTGGACCATTGAACGGATCGTCTTCAGGGATGCCCGGTGTGCATTCAGTCGGACAATGCCACAGCTGTGGGTTAATGCAATCACCAGGGGGGCGCAAGAAGTATCCTGGCGGCTTTGGAGGTAGTCAGTATTCTAAGGTACAGATTCCCAGGGTGGAAAACTGGTGGGTGGATTACCTCAGGCGTTGGCCCAAGTGGAATGGTCCCTTTATCCGTGGATGTTTCATCAGTTGTGTCTCCGGTGGGGCATCTCTGAGGTGGATCTGTTGGTGTCCCGGCTCAACAGAATGATACAGAGGTTTGTGGCTCGTTCATGGGATCCTATGGTGGATGCCACGGATGCGCTGGTGGCCCCGTGGGGGTCAGTACTGTCTGATTTACGCCTTCCCTCCTCTCAAGCTTCTGCCAAGACTTCTATGGAGGATCTAGGCAGAACGGATTCTGGTCATTTTAGTGGCCCCAGACTGGTACCTGACGTTCCTTGGAAGTTTCCTCTCAGGGAGGATCTGCTGTTCCAAGGACCAATCTTCCATCTTACTTTACAGCCGCTGGCTTTGACGGCTTGGCTGTTGAATTCCAGGTGCTGATGAATAGTTTTTTCAGTGATTCCAACGCTGTTAAAAGCTAGGAAATCTACTTCTAGGAAGATCTACCATTGTACGTGGCAGACGTTCATTGCGTAGTGTGAGTCTCTTGGGGTTCATCCTTACTTTTTTTTTTTTCGGTGGCTCAGATCTTGACCTTCCTTCAACGGGGGGTTGAGCAGAAACTGGCTTTGAGTACTATCAAGGTTTAGGTGTCAGCCTTAGCGGTCTTCTTTCAATGGCCCTTGGCCACATACGCCTTGGTGTGTACTTTTCTATAGGGGATTAGGCACTCGACTCCTCCATTACGGTCTCTGTTGCCACCTTGGGACCTCAATTTGGTCCTCTCACTCCTCCAGAAGCCTCCTTTTGAGAATCTTCAGGAGATTCCCCTGCTTACGCTGTCCCAGAAGGTGGCCTTTTTGGTGGCTTCACCTCTGCGCGCAGGGTGTTAGACTTGGTGACGTTATCCTGTCATTCACATTAATTGGTGGTTCACAGTGATAATGTGGTTCTTTGACCCGTCCATCGTTCCTTCCTCAGGTTGTCTCAGAAGGAAGGAAATTGCTTTGCATGTCTTACATGTGGTCTTGGTGATTGGGGTGTACCTGGCAGTATGGAGTCTTTTAGGAAATCAGACTCCCTATTTGTGCTTACGAATGGGCCTCGGAAAAGGTTGTCCGCTTCCTTTGTGACCATTTCCAGATGGATCAGACAGACGGTGATTCAGGCCTATTCAATCAAGGGTCAGGTTCCTCCTATCCCTGTCAAGGCACACTCTACCTGGGCGATTAGTGCCTCCGTTATCAGGCGTCAGTGACGCAGGTTTGTAAGGCGTCCACCTGGTCATCAGTGCACACTTTCACAAAGTTCTATAAAGTGGATGTTTTGGCATCTGCGGATGCTTCCTTTGGCCGCAATGTTTTGCAGGCTGCCGTTTAGAGAACCTGCTCCACTTTGAGGGCGTATTGTTTTTTCAGGTGGGCTCCAGTTGTTTTGATTGAGCTCCTGTTGCCTGGTTGGCTACTGTTTAGCCTTGGGAATTTTTTTGCTGTTCCCGCATGTTTAACACTGTGTTGGGACGTCCCAATGGTTATGAGCTGTGTATGTCAATGAACAAAAGAGAAAATGAGATTTTGACTTGCCGTAAAATCCATTTCTCTGATATTCATTGACAGACACAGCACTCACCCCTCTGTGGAGTTGTAATTCTTCTGACACTGCTTGTAACTAAACTGAGTACCCATAGCAGAGAGAGGGAGTATACCCCCTGGGACTGCCCCAGATTATTTTTCTGCCTAGTGTCCTACTTTTATAGGAGGCAGTATAACCCAATGGTTATGAAGATCAAGACTGTGCATCTGGCTGGTCATACCTCCGATACATCCAGGCAGTTACACCGTAACAGGATTCTAAAGGCACGAGTTTTATGTTTTAAAAATAACAATCCTGTCATACTTACCTGCTCTGTAGTCCTAAACCTCTTCTGCTCTGGTCCCCCACTGGTGCTCCTGGCCCCTTCCTCCTGCCAAGTGTTCCCACAGCAAGCAGCTTGCTCTGGGGCACCCAAGCTGAGCTGACCTGACCTGAGCTGAGCCTCTGCTTTGTGTGATTATTCAGACATGAAAGCCCGCTGCTGTGTTTCAGCCAATGAGGAGGGGAAGTTTCGGACAGCCAAAGCTCCTGCAAAATCCCTGGATCGAGATGGGCTCAGGTATGTAATAGGGGGGGTGGGGAGGCTGCTACACATATAGGTTTTTTTTTTTTTATACTAATGGAAAAAATGCATTAAAGAGGAAGTACAGTCTGTTGATTTATTTATTTTTTTTCTTACCTGGAAAATAAAGGCATAATGTGCTAGAATACATCGCATGCTAGCACATTGTGACACTTACCTCCAAACAAAGCCCTCGTCACCTCCGCTGGAGGCCGCATTCATCTTTACCCGTCTTCCTTCCGGGTCTGCAGACTCCAGCTGTGCTACTGGCCAGGGCCGTGTGACGTCACTCCCGCGCGGGAGCCGCCGGTCACGGCACAGGGCTTTGAAGAAACTGCACGGCAGGCTGTTCCTTCAGAGCGCATGCGCCGGTGATGTCATCGGCTGCATGCAATGTAAATATCTCCTAAACGGTGCAAGTAAGCCATATGACAAAGGCTATAGGTAAGCCCTTGTTGAAGGCTTACCTATAGGTACAAACATTACAGGGGGGTTTACAACCACTTTAAAGCGGTTGTAAAGTCAGAAGGTTTATCTTACTTTAATGCATTCTATGCATTAAGATAAAAATCTTCTGTGTGCAGCAGCCCCCCATACTTGAGCCCATCTCGCTCAACCAATGTTGCAGGAGTGTCTCGACTGCCCAAGACTCTCCCTTGTCATTGGCTGAGGCGGCAGCCATTGGCATCCGCTGCTGTCAATCAATTTCAGTAAGCCAATGATGAGAGAGGGGGCGGGACTGGGCCACAGCTCCGTGTCTGATTGGACACAAGGAGCTGCGGCTCAGCTCGGGTGCCCCATAGCAAGCTGCTTGCTGTGGGAACACTCGACAGGAGGGAGGGGCCAGGAGCGCCGAAGAGGACCATCTGGGCTGCTCTGTTCAAAACCACTACACAGAGCAGGTAAGTATAACAGCTTTATTATTTTTAACCAAAAAAAAAAAAACGAGACTTTACAATCACTCAACAGCGCTGTGGTAGTTCATTGAGGACTACAAGCCGACAGCTGCAAAGGTTGTCGGACCTTGTTGTTTTCTCAATCAGAGAATACTGTGAATAGATGATGCAGCTGGGGAGGCGAAGCCCCGCACGGCCGTGTTTTTTGTAGATCGTGACAGCTAGCGGGTGGGAGAAGATCCCCCGCTGGCTGTCTGAATGGGGATGGAAGATACCGGGGGCGGGTGCATCTGTAGCATGTTAAACCCTTTAATATGGGTGTAATATGTTACAAAAGGTGAATTTATCCTGATGTATGGAAGTGTCAAACAGCACTGAAAAGTTCCTCACTGCCAGTAATCACATTACAGTTTGCATTGCAGTTTTTGAACCTGAAGCAAAGCAGGAGGCAGCTTCAGGAAGTAGAGCCACCCACCCCACATGTGAAGAGCTCTATGGAATCTGGCCGCTGTGAATAATGTAGAAGTCAGAATACAGTACATGGAGTGGTCTTTCTAAATGTATCGCAATGCTAACAATTCCTGGCTAGCATTGGCTTGCTGCCTACTTGGCTCTTAAACAGTTATTAAATTGAATGGGCGCGTTGCAAGGCACGTATTGTGAAATTCTATCAGACGTTACACAAACAAGTCTTAAGCCATTTGTTTTTCTCCCCTAAGTTGGCCAGGTTCTATCTATACCACGTTCCGCATTCTTCCAAAAACTGCCATGCAATTCGGGCAAAGGAAAAAGAATCCTATTTGTTTGGATTTTTTTTTTTCCCTTTTATTGAGCAGCGATTACAATTTCATTTTCAGCCTAGGTTTTCCGATCTTATGCTTTTAAGAAATGCATTTCCTCGCTGCAGCCGACAGACAGTCTATTACCGGGAGATTGGTCTAGCTTTTTTCACCTTATCATTCACCAGCAACTGCCTCGCCGTCTTGTTCCTAAATCCATATTCCGACCGCAGGACTCGCTAAGGAGCGAGCTGATTATGTAGAGCGTGTTTGCTCAGAGACGAAACGCGCCTCAGACTTATAAACAGAATTTCCGCATATAGAGTTTGCCCTCGAGAGCCCTGTGTTATTTTAATAGCATTATGGATTTTGTGCGTGTGCCGTCCTCAATGTAAAGTCCTCTTCCTCTGCATTTATTGAACGGAAAGCGCTCTTTAGTGGAATTAATAAATTATTCAATATTTACAGTGTGCTTAAATTTACTTTCGAGAACCTTAACCCAGGTTGGATTTTAATTAGGTGAGCTGTTGGCTGTAATGCTGACTGTAGCCCGCCGGCTTTCAAGGAAATACAACCTCCATCCATGGCTGACATAGGCTCCATGCGGAGGCATTGGCTTCCTCTTTTGAGACTTTCTTGTTGTTCTCTTTATGCACATTCTTTCGTAAGCTGGCCAAACACTGGTAGATGTATTACATCGAATGTCATTCTAAATTTGTTTCAACACCCCCTCCCCTGACCCTCGGTAAGCAGCTGATTGGGCAGTAGAGGGTATGCCGTTGTGTACCGGACCGAACCTTTGAGAGTCCTGTGCACAACATAAACCACACAAAGTTCTGTTACATCTTTATTATGTTAAAGCGGTGTTCCAGCCTCCTCCTCCAAAAATAAAAAGTCAGCAGCTACATACACTGTACACTTACTGTAGATGCTGAATTTAATATTAGGACACTTACCTGTCCTGGAGTCCAGCGATGTCTGCACCGCAGCCGATTTTTCCATCGGCTGTCGGATGCTGCCTCTGCCATTGGCGGTGAGGGAACCCGACAGTGAAGCCTAACAGCTTCATGGACGGGTCCCTTAATGCGTGAACCGCGCTGCACTTTCGGATTGACTCGGTGGCGGGGGAAGGAGGGGGCCAAACTTCAGAGGGACAGCACCGCGGCACCGTGTCCCGGAAGTGGGGAACGGCTACCTGTCAAAAACGGGTACCCGTTTACCCCTCCCCCCCCCCCTGAAAGGTGCCAAATGTGACATCGGAGGGGGGGGGACAAAGCAAAAGAGCGGAAGTTCCACTTTTGGTTGGAACTCTGCTTTAAAGAGGAAGTAAAGTCTTCAGTTTTTTTTGTTTTTTTTCTTCCCTGCAAAGTAAAGGCATAATGTGCTAGTATGCATCGCATAGTAACCCATTATGAGACACTTAACCTGCAAATGAAGCCCGCGTTGTCCCCGCTGGCGGCTGCATCCATTATCGCCCGTTTTCCTTCCGAGTCTTGCGGACTCCAGCTGTATTTCTGGCTGGAGCCGCGTGACGACACTCGTGGGAGCCACCGGTCACGGCACAGGGCTCTGAAGTAACGACACGGGCAGCTATTTCTTCAGAGCGCATGCGCTGATGTCATCAGATGCATGCAATGTAAATATCTCCTAAACGGTGCAAGTTTAGGAGATATTTACAGTACCTATAGGTAAGTTTTATTAACCTCCCTAGCGGTATTCCCGAGTGTGGCTTGGGTTTAATATAGTGTACCAAAAGCGGCAACCCCGAGCCACACTCGGAATTACCCCAGAATCACACTCGCCTTCCCCTGCGATCCCCCGCCGTCCTACTTCTGTCCTTTAGCTGTGTGCTTGGCAGATGCCGGCACCTGTCTTCCGTTTCCCTTCCCTGCGAGTGTTGCGACGCAGGGGGATGAAACCGGCGGCAAATTCAAAAATGTATATACACCAAATGAGATGATAGAAAGCTGTGATCCTAACGGATTACACTGTATCATTCCATTTCACCACAGGATTTCACCTGGTGACTTTTCCAGTGCCCTGCCTGTGCTTTTCCAGTTCTTTGTGCCTGGAAAATTGAGAACGACCATGGCGTCCAAAAAGCGTTCTTTTTGTGCAAAAGTGCTTTTAGACGAACTGGAAAACAGTGACAGCGAAATGGAGTTACTTGAAAAACTGAGCAATAGCAATTTCTGGGAAAATTCGTCATCAGGTACGGAAAGTGACGACAGTGACGAGTCTGAGGTCTCTTTCTGGCACAAGCCATTATATAGTGGCCACAGTTTGCACAGAACTTTACAGTATAAACAGACAGTAGAGTTACAGTAAATTTAAATACAGAAGGATTAGGGCAAATTCATGCTATCCTGGTGTTGAATTGAAAAGCAACCAGATAGTTCCAGCGCTCCGGCCACTCTGCATTGCCAGCTGCTAGGTGGCAGTGTGGTGTGCGGCCCTGCCTAACTATTATTTTGTATGAGCTTTATTTGAAGTGTAATAAATGTACACTTCATTCACTGCAAAGTCTGGCAGCTCTCATTGCAGTGCTATTCAGGCCGGTGCACTTGCGATAAAATGCAGCATGTCTGCATTTACCGCAGCAATCTGTAGCTCAGTGCTAGGCTGTGTTGCAGTGTGAATGGGACACATACTGTAGGAAACAATTGATTCCCATGTGTCCCTGCGCTAATAGACTCTTTACCATGCGGTAAAATGTCAGGTCACTGCACATAGTGTGAATTGGCCCTTAGGAGAGCCCTGCTTGTGAAGTTTACAATCTAAAATGAGGGGAGGTGGTATAAAAGATAATAGCTGTTAGAGATGAGCTGATGGAGGGGGTTGGCATGCAGTTTTTAAGTCAGGTTGGGTAGGCTTTTCTGAATAAATGAGTTTTCAAGGACCGCCTAAAGATGGACAGGGTAGGAGATAATTGTGCAGATTAGGGTAGGGAGTTCCAGAAGATGGGAGAAGTTCTGGAGAAGAAGTCCTGGAGGTGACAAGGAAGCTAGAGAGAAGGAGGTCTTGGAAGGAGCGGAGTAGACAATGTTGGTGATTTGTCAAGCTGAGGTTGGTTATGTAGCTGGGGGCAGTGTTGTGGATTGCTTTGCATGTTTTGGTAAGTATTTTATTTGTTCGGCTAGTGGAAGCCAATGGCAGGTTTGTCGGGGGGGCTTCAGCCACAGTGAGGTGGATGAGTCTTGCGTGCTGCATTCATGATAGACTGGAGGGGGGGGATAGCCTGTATAGAGGTAGGCCAGTGAGAAAAGCATTGCAGTATACTCTTTTGTACGTTCCTAAGACTCTGATAAGAAATTAGCCCACCTATGTACTACTCAGAACTGTAATATTAATGGAATACCTATGTAAGTATGCTTACATAAAATAAAAAAATGTGAAAAAAAACCCTTAAATGCGCCAAAAAAAGAAAAGTTGTTTGGAAAGATCCTGGTTATATTTTTTTGTCTGTTCCCTTCTGAAGAATTTTTTAATTTGTAACCACTGATCAATACTTGGATGGGAATTGTCTATCAATAAAGTTTCCAAAACCGTTCTGAAATCAAATTATATCAATAGAAATTCTACCTGTGTATGGCCAGCTTTACTGTGGTGGCGCCAAACCAAATTTTCAGGAACTTGCAATATATTTTACCTGGCATTTCTCACCAGGCCCCCTAATTTGGAACCACTGATCAATATTCGGATGGGAATTATCAATAAGATTTCCAAGATGGTTCTGAAATCAAATTATATTAATAGAAATTCTACCTGTGTATGGCCAGCCTTACTGTTGTGGCGCCAAACCAAATTCTCAGGGACTCGCATTATATTTTACCTGGCATTTATATTAATAGAAATTCTACCTGTGTATGACCAGCTTTACTGTGGTGGCGCCAAACCAAATTCTCAGGAACTTGCAATATATTTTACCTGGCATTTCTCACCAGGCCACCTAATTTGGAACCACTGATCAATATTTGGATGGGAATTGTTTATCAATAACATTTCCAAGATGGTTCTGAAATTAAATTATTTCTATAGAAATTCTACCTGTGTATGGCCAGCTTTACTGTGGTGGCACCAGACCAAATTCTCAGGAACTGGCATTATATTTTACCTGGCATTTCTCACCAGGCCCCCTAATTTGGAACCACTGATCAATATTTGGATGGGAATTATCAATAAAATTTCCAAGATGGTTCTGAAATCAAATTATATTAATAGAAATTCTACCTGTGTATGGCCAGCTTTACTGTGGTGGCGCCAAACCAAATTCTCAGGAACTTGCAATATATTTTACCTGGCATTTCTCACCAGGCCCCCTAATTTGGAACCACTGATCAATATTTGGATGGGAATTGTTTATCAATAAAATTTCCAAGATGGTTCTGAAATTAAATTATATCTATAGAAATTCTACCTGTGTATGGCCAGCTTTACTGTGGTGGCGCCAAACCAAATTCTCAGGAACTGGCATTATATTTTACCTGGCATTTCTCACCAGGCCCCCTAATTTGGAACCACTGATCAATATTTGGATGGGAATTATCAATAAAATTTCCAAGATGGTTCTGAAATCAAATTATATTAATAGAAATTCTACCTGTGTATGGCCAGCTTTACTGTGGTGGCGCCAAACCAAATTCTCAGGAACTTGCAATATATTTTACCTGGCATTTCTCACCAGGCCCCCTAATTTGGAACCACTGATCAATATTTGGATGGGAATTGTTTATCAATAAAATTTCCAAGATGGTTTTGAAATTAAATTATATCTATAGAAATTCTACCTGTGTATGGCCAGCCTTACTGTGGTGGCACCAGACCAAATTCTCAGGGACTCGCATTATATTTTACCTGGCATTTGTCACCAGGCCCTACCCTGGTCTTCTATTATTACCTATAATGCCTGCTTCTCCTCCAGCACTTTGGAGGCCACTACAGTTTAACAGTTAAAGCAGAGTTGAAGTCACGGAAATAAATCTTCAGTCAGATAGAAATTGTACTATCATTGTGCTTCCTCAGTTTTTATCCTCTTACCTTCTCTTTCCTATTCTAGCAGTTGTACGATGTGGCCAAATATAACTGTGCAGTCTAATAGGCAGCGTAGTTTGACCGCACTCTTCAGCGCACTCTGTGATCTAAAAGACTTGGTCACACACACCCGCGCTCTATCTAAAGGAGATATGCCAACATAGTTCACTGGGTTGGAAGTGAAAAAAATTGTATTTTAGGGCATTTCCGAGTAGATTTATTTTTTTGGCTTTTGGATTTTGGGCTTTAAGCATCTTTACAGTGTTCTGATCTGTCTATCCGACTAATCAACAATAGAGAATGATAAATTAACTTTACATTATCTTAAAATTCATACAGTTTTTTTGGACAAATGAGGTTCAGCATCAAAAATTTCAGCACATACCTTTTTGGATACCAATACATAACTTGGGCAAGAGTATTTTTTTTCATTAAACATGATGTCTTCACGGGGTGTGTTATTTGGCATTGATTACTCCCCAACAATTAATTAATGTCCACATTGTAGCGGACACAGGATGGTTAGTCATAGTTCATAGGTTATTTGCTGCTATCTTAAGGTGATTGAACACTAGCAAAAGCTGGGAATGCCTCCTCCAGTGCATACTCATATAACTCTGCCCATTGGTACTCCAGTGTTAAGCTAGTGTCCTTGGGTGATCAACCTCTTATCCTCTGATGAAGTTTCTACATTGGTCCCTTTTGGTTTTTCTTCACTCCTTTTACTGACGCTTCTATCAAGGTCCAACTGCATATTGCCTTGGGGCTCACTAGCAATTTCTGGATACAATTAATTTCTCAGCCCCTCAGAATTTATTATGTATATATTTTTTTTTTTAACTTAACCTCAGCGTTGCTCTTAAAGAAAATCTGTGTTGAGAGAAATATGTAGCTTTGCACACATAGGTATCACAACGCAGGAAGAGATGGTCTTTAGTGCACAGGATCCCTGCACCTGAAGGGCTGATCTACAGTGCACAGGATCCCAGCACAGGAAGGGCTGGTCTACAGTGCACAGGATCCCAGCACAGGAAGGGCTGGTCTACAGTGCACAGGATCCCAGCACAGGAAGGGCTGGTCTACAGTGCACAGGATCCCAGCACAGGAAGGGCTGGTCTACAGTGCACAGGATCCCAGCACAGGAAGGGCTGGTCTACAGTGCACAGGATTCCAGCACAGGAAGGGCTGGTCTACAGTGCACGGGATTCCAGCACAGGAAGGCCTGGTCTGAATGCACAGGATCCCAGCACAGGATGGAATGGTCTACAGTGAGCAGAATCCCAGCACAGGAAGGGCTGATCTACAGTGCACAGGATGCCAGCACAGGAAGGGCTGGTCTAGAGTGCACAGGATCCCAGGGCAGGAAGGGCTGGTCTTCAGTGCACAGGATCCCAGCACAGGAAGGGCTGGTCTACAGTGCAAAGGATTCCAGCACAGGAAGGGCTGGTCTACAGTGCACATGATTCCAGCACAGGAAGGCCTGGTCTGAATGCACAGGATGGAATGGTCTACAGTGAGCAGGATCCCAGCACAGGAAGGGCTGGTCTACAGTGGACAGGATTCCAGCACAGGAAGGCCTGGCCTGAATGCACAGGATCCCAGCACAGGATGGAATGGTCTACAGTGAGCAGAATCCCAGCACAGGAAGGGCTGATCTACAGTGCACAGGATGCCAGCACAGGAAGGGCTGGTCTAGAGTGCACAGGATCCCAGGACAGGAAGGGCTGGTCTTCAGTGCACATGATCCCAGCACAGGAAGGGCTGGTCTACAGTGCAAAGGATCCCAGCACAGGAAGGCCTGGTCTACAGTGCACATGATTCCAGCACAGGAAGGCCTGGTCTGAATGCACAGGATGGAATGGTCTACAGTGAGCAGGATCCCAGCACAGGAAGGCCTGGTCTCAATGCACAGGATCCCAGCACAGGATGGAATGGTTTACAATGAGCAGGATCCCAGCTCAGGAAGGGATGGTCTACAGTGCACAGGATTTCCGCACAGAAAGGGCTGGTCTTCAGTGCATAGGATACCAGGACAGGAAGGGCTGGGGGTTGGTCTTCAGTGCACAGGATCCCAGCCCAAGAAGGGCTGATCTTCAGCACAGGGAAGGATTGTCTTTACTGCAGAGGATCCCAACACAGGGATATATAGATTTCAGTGCAGAGGATGCCTGCACAGGCAAGGTGAATATGTTTGTTCTTTTTAGGGAAAGGTTAGTGTAGAGTTTGCAGGAGGGGAGGTTAGGCTGGCCATAGATGGAGCAAATTTCTTTCCTGCAACCACTTAAATTTTAAGGTTAGAGTTAGGTTAACAAGAGAAAAGGTTAGTGGTGCAAGGATGGCTAATTTTAAGACTAGTCCTAGGTTTACAAGAGTGAGGGATAGTGTTGAGATTACCAAGGTTCTAGTGTATTAGGTTCCATAGGTTAGGGCAGTGATGGCGAACCTTGGCGCCTCAGATGTTTTGGAACTACATATCCCATGAAGCTCATGCACTCTGCAGTGTAGTTGAGCATCATGGGAAATGTAGTTCTAAAACATCTGGGGTGCCAAGGTTCGCCATCACTGGGTTAGGTAATCATTCTCTATGTTAAAAGCTATCAGAGTCAAAAGTTAATCCTGTCATATGCAGAATGACATTTCTAATAACCTTTAGAGTGGAACATTAGTCAGAAAGTTAAGTTCTGCTGGATCACTTCAGACTAGCCCCTTTTGCAGGTATAGATATGTAAAACACAAAAAATGGTGTATTTACTGTTTGAAAGCTAGAAATACACTGTCTCACCCTGCTCTGCACATGCTCAGTTGCTCTATATTTTAAGCATTGTGCCGAAAATCAGAGGCACTGCAGGCCTCTGGCAGCCTCTGGCAAGAAGAAGCCGAAGCAGTTCATGAGGCAGTTTACAACACACACTAATTTTGGTAACAATAATTATCTTGGAATGTATGTTCCTTACTGAAGAACAATATTTTGTATCAAGTTGTTATGGGTAAAGTTCTGCTTTAAGTATGCTTGGTGCTTGGCTGATATGCAACAATATTTTCAGAGTCACCAAATTGCAGAGTTCAACCATCATTCTGACTTTACTGTCTTCTTGCTCTTTATAGATCTTTAAATGGCAAATATCGAGGTCAATAGATCAATATATTTAATTGCAAATGTATTCCTGACTATACGTTTTATGATAAGCTGCTATTAGTAACGGCAGCTTGTAGGATGCGTGACATGCTGGGACTCCTAGTACCACCGCAACCGAACTGTTGCTTGCCCACCCGGCCTTTTTTGAGATGATACTTTTTTTTCTTTTGATATTTCAACTTTTTCAGAGCATTATGAAGCATTGATGTTTTGAGTCTTGAGAGTGAAATTACTCTCCCCCAATCTTTCTCATCCTTTCATCATGGCTTCCCTTATGTCTGGACTTTGATTACCCAGTCCTGCTGTAGTTTATACTCTCCAATCCCTTTTACATTATTTTCTCTCTGTAATGGATTTAATTTTATTCATGTCCTTGTCCTCTCCTGTAATTTTCTTATGCCAGGCCCTGTGGTCTCCTGAATCTCTCTTGTTTAATGTTAAAGTTTTGTTGAAAAGTCTTAGCATACACGGTGTCACTGTGACAAATAGCTCTATAATGAGAGCACTAATTGTTTTACATTATACAGTGTAGGGGATCCAATATTCCCTGCAAATGTGGTGAAGCAACAGTGACCATATGTCTGCATTAAGGATATTGACTCCCCGTTGACATCCCTCATAGTTAGTTAGTGTATTTTACTATTTTTTTTCTACTTTGCTCTATTACGTAAATTTTTTTATATGTTTTAGATTTTTTCCTTTTTTTCCTATTTCTCTTTTGTTTATTGACACACAGCTCCTGATATTCATAACCATTGGGTTATACTGCCCCCTACAAGAATAGGACACTAGACAGAAAATAATTATGTCTACACCCATGGGTAGTTCCAGGGGGATATTCTCCCTCTCTCTGCTATAGCCACTCAGTTTTTTTCTGTCTAGTCAGGAATAAGGACCTATTTCCTTGCGGGGATCTTTGGTCCTGGCAAAAATTTTTAGATAGAAATTTTTTTTTCACCTGGATTTTTCCCTGTGAGATCTACAGTCAACTGCCAGACTGGGCGATGGGCTGGATAATCTAGATCCAGTGGTCACCCCAGTCTGGCCAGTGAGCGTGCGCAGACCTCAGCTCCACGCTAGCTCGGCCGCGACATAGCCCCACTGGACAGGGGCTGGCCTGCGAGGTTTCATATGACCGGGTCTCGATTAAACAAGGTAATTACGATTCCGGTTGAGAGTCCTAGGCCTTTAAGGATCCGACTGACCGGAAGGTGGAGGCTGTGGCCCGCACTATGTACACTCTGGCTGGTTCGGCAATGAGGCTGGTATTTACCATTGCCCTTGTGTCGCAGTCTCTGACCGTGTGGGCTAAGCTCCTACACCGTGACCTGGAGGGGTAACTGCTCCCCCCTGCCTTTGCCGAGCTGGCGGACTATCTGGTCCAGGGGCTGCAGTTTATCTGTGATGCCTCTGGGTGCAGCTCCTCTGATGGCTCGCTTCTTTGTTTTGGCAGTGGTCTTGACTGATCTTCCTTTTTAAGGAGATCGCCTGTTTGGAGCTACCCAGGATGACATCATTAAAGGTCTCACGGGGGGGGAAGAGTACTTTTCTTCTGCAAGCTACTAAGGGCAAGGAACCTTGTCACAGACGTGGGCCTTCCTTCTCGGCTCATAAGAAGTTTTTCGTCCCTTAGGGTCAACTGGGAAGATAAAAGCCTTTCAGGGCCTCTTCTGGAGGATCCAAAAGAACCTGGTCTGACAAGCCAAGATCAGACTTCTCCAGACCCGGGGACAAGGCTCCTTCTGCATGAAGGTGCACCCTCACCCGTATCGGGGTGGTGGAGGGTTGTCTTCGCTAGTTTCCAGACCCCTGAACTTCCTGGGTTCAATACAAGCGGGTCCACAAAGTAATTTGGTTTGGCTACAAGATCGAGTTTCGCTCATGTCCCCTGGCAAGGTTTTTTCCTTCTAACTTGTGCCTGTCCCCAGACCTCTTACAGGGCCTGTTTGGGGTGGTACAAGACCTGTTCCTTCAAGGGGTGATTGTCCGGGTTCTGATCTCGGAACGTTTTCAGGGTTTTTACTCAAACCTGTTTACAGTTCCCAGGAAGGAAGCAAAGTGCGTCCAATCCTGGGCCTCAAGGTGCTAAACTGCTTTGTGCAGGTACAGAAGTTCAGAATGTAGTCCATTGGAATGGTGGTGGCATCCCTGCGTCAGGGGGATTTCTTTGCCTTTATCGATATCAAGGATGCCTACCTTCACATTCCAATATGTACCAGTCACCAGCGTTTTTCTCCGCTTTGCTGTGGGAGAGGAGCATTATCAGTTTGTGGCGTTACCCTTTGGTCTCGCATGTGCTCCTCTGGTCTTCAGAAAAGTGTCAGGCAGATTACTTCAGTCGGCAGGCGTTGGACCATGGGTAGTGGTCCCTTAATCCGGAGATGTTTCATCAGCTGTCTCTCTGGGGCACCCCCGAGGTTGATAGGTTGATCTGTTTGTGTCTCCGCGCAACAGAAAGGCTCTACTAGGGTGCTTAGTGCCTCCTGGGCTTTCCGTCATCAGGCGCCAGTGACGCAGGTTTGGAAGGCAGCCACCTGGTCGTCGGTGCACACTTTTACAAAGTTTTATAAAGTGGATATGTTGGCATCTGCAGATGCTTCTTTTGGCCTCAAGGTTTTGCAGGCTGCTCTTTAAGAGGACCTGATCCTCTTTGAGGGCGTGCTTTTTTCAGATGGGCTCCAGTTGTTTGGTTGAGCTCCTGTTGCCTGGTTGGCTAATGTTTACCCTTGGAAATTTTTTTGTTCCCACCCTCATGTTTACCACTGCTTTGGGACGTCCCAATGGTTATCAAAATCAGGAGCTGTGTCTGTCAATGAACGAAAGAGAAAATGGGATTTTTGACTTACTGTAAAAAACATTTCTTTGTTGTTCATTGACGTTGACGGACACAGCACCCACCTCTCTGTGGAATTGTAATTCTTCTGACACTGCTTGTAACAAAACTGAGTACCTATATCAGAGAGAGGGAGTATACCCCCTGGGACTGCCCATAGACGTAGCCAGACTTTTTTTTCCGCCTAGTGTCCTACTCCTGTAGGGGGCGGTATAACCCAATGGTTAAGATCAGGAGCTTTGTCCGTCAAAGTAATGGATTTTATGGTAAGTCAAAAATCTAATTTTTTTTTTTACATATAAGTGAGAAGTGTCAGAATTGGCCTGGGGTCAAAAGGTTAAAATATGGTTTCTACTTTAGGTAGCGGAAAATAATTTGCGATCAATGGCCTGACTCTTAACATTTTTTTAACCCTATGTAGTCAGTGAGTCTTGGCATTCAGTTGTGTCTATAGCCTGTGTATGAGTGCCTAGGGAACTGAGTTGGAGTCATTCAAATTAAAGGTAAATGGTGAAGCCAGTTATCTTCTACCTAAAATTGAAATGATAGGTTTTGGTGGTTTTACCTACTAGCTTCCTTCTTTGTTGTTTATAACAGTCTTTTCTCTATTCTAGGTGTCGTTCATCCAAAACCTGGTGTTTTGCGTAGAGAGAGCGTACCGCGTGTCAGACTTTGGAATCTGGGAGAGAGGCAGCAAGTACAACAATGGCAGCACAGAATTACATTCTAGGTATTTGCACACAGCTCATTCCATTATTTCTTCACTCTGATGGGCTAATTAAGTCACAAGCCCATTTGATTTGCCTATTATTCCTTATGGCAGGCTTTATGGACGCTCCACATAAATAGATTGGATTAGCAAAACTCCGTAATGAAGGAGATGAAGACTGAGTAAGCACAGCTAAATTATAGCCCCTTCAGCTACAGGGAACAATGCACTTCTCATTTCTTTCATTTGTCGCCAAGGAGTTCAATCTATCTGTTCTGCAGTTCATTGGAGTATATGGCTTCATTACTGGGCTTCATAAACACCACCAAGTGTCGTTTGCATCTAAACTGACCGCATAACATATCCCCTTAGTAATTTCAGGCAAACAAACTCTGTGAAAAACTTTGATTGTTTCCTGTGGTTTTGCTGGCTGCAGCAGTCAAACACATGTAGATGAAAAAAAAAATTAAAGTGATACTGAAGTCTTACTTAGCTGCTGTTTGTAGTGATTTTTCACAGAGCAGCCCCGATCCACTTCTTCTCGGGTCCCTCTTGGGCACTCCTGCCCCCCCCCCCCCCACAGCAGGCAGTTTGCTATAAGGGCGCTTTAACCGAGCCGCAGGTCCGTGTGTTCATTAAGACACACAACGGTGACTTGGCCCCACCCCCTCTATTCTTTTTGGCTCACTGCCTTTAATTGACAGCATTGGGAGCCAGTGGCACCCTCTGCTGTTTCAGCCAATAGGGAGGGAGAGTCTTGAACAGCCAAGTCTCTCGTACAACATCACTGGATCGAGATAGGCTCAGGTAGGTATGAGGGGGGCTGCTGCACGCAGAAGGTTTTTTATCCTCATGTATAGACTATAGAATGCATTAAAGCGGAGTTCCACCCAAAAGTGGAACTTCCGGTTTAGGTACTAATAACCACCTGACATGCCACATTTGGCATGTCATTTTTTTTGGGGGGGGAGGGCGGGTTCCTAGTTTTGACTGGTACCCGCTCCCACTTCCACTCGGAGCGCTGCGGCGCCCTGAATGGAAGTTCTCTTCTCCCCCTCCCTCTCTGCATGTCAGAGGTCCCAGAAGATTGCCGGCCAATCAAGACGTGCAGCACAACTCTCCCATGCGCAGTGCGTACCCGGCTGTGAAGCCGCAAACTGTCACAGCCGAGTGCCCACATCAGTGATGCCGGCGCCGCCGAAACCAGAGGGAAGATTATCAAGGCTTCAGGCGGCCGCATCGCTGGACCGTGGGACAGGTGAGTGAAAAGGCTGGAACTCCGCTTTAAGATTAAACTTATGCCGCAGCAAAGTCACCTGTAAGGGGGTACCTATCAAAACGAGGTACCCGCTCCTCTACCTCCCCAGAAAGGTGCCAAATGTAGCAGCAGAGGGGGGGAGAAGGCAAACAAGCAGAGCTTCCCCTTTTGGGTGGAGCCCTGCTTAAGCTCCCAAGATCAATGACATGATAAATCCATAATTAAAGCCAAAGTAAACCCATTGATTTAACAGTTTCTAAAAACAGTTACATTCCCAGCACGTGCCCAGAATGTAACTGTTCAATTGGTTGTGCTCTTAACCAAACTATCAAACCATCCAGTGGCTGGTGTCATAACTCACATGTGCAGCACCATGGCAGTTGAAGATTAAACAGAGGCCAAGATGGCAGCTTCCTTGGCTAAAAATGATAGGAGGGTTTACTTCCACTTTAAGAGAAAATCAGCTACATTGAGCCTACAGGCAGTACTGGTGACCTTGCCCTTTAGTTGCATTTACTGGTCAAAATGTCCACAGTTCATGTCCTCAAAAGGCGTGCAAAGTCTTATAGTTTTGTTTTTTCAGAAAGCAGCCAGACACGTCCTGAATAGAAAAGCAGAAAAGCCTGTCCCCTTTCCAGCATGCTATAGAGAAAGAACAAACTCACTGATAAAATTCTCGAGGTACCCTGCTAATGTGGCCACACACTACCAGTGCTGTGAGGCCCATCCTAAAGGTAGGAGGAGTCACCCGCCACAATCCAATTGCAAACCCCCGTTCAAGTCTAAAAAAAAAAGTCTGGTTATGACTCTACTCCACTCAAAAGAATATATATAGAAAAAACAAGTGCCATAGTCCACAGATCCAATACATATGTACAAAAAAATTATTTTATTGCAAAAGAAAAAACATAAATAAAGCAAATATTGAAACTCTTGGATTAAAAGACATTAATATCATATATATATATATAATTTAATCATTTTTAGTTCTAGGTGTTAATCTTAACCAATATTGTGTGTTAAACAATAAGAACTGTAAATGCAATTATATGAGATGTGTTAAATATCTATACTGGGACCAGAAGAGCCATTCACAACCGTGGCACACTTTCTATACATCCGCTACTGCATTTAAATGAGTATCCACCAATCAGCTCATAAGGTTGGCTCGTGTGTGTTTGTGTGTATGTATATATGTATGTATGTGTGTGTGTATGTATATATATATATATATATATATATATATATATATATATATACATACATATATATATATATATATATATATATATACACACACACACACACATTAGGTACACCTTGCTACCTTATTAGGTACACCTTGCTATTACTGGGTTGGACCCTCTTTTGCCTTCAGAACCGCCTTCATTCTTCGTGGCATAGATTCAACAAGATATTGGAAGCATTCCTCAGAGATTTTGGTCCATAGTGACATGATAGCATCACACGATTGCTGCAGATTTCTCGGCTGCACATCCATGATGCCAATCTTCAGTTCCACCACATCCCAAAGGTGCTCTATTGGATGAGATGTGGTGAGCGTGGAGGCCATTGGAGGACAGTGACCTCATTGTCATGGTGAAAAAACCAGTGGTGAGATGATTGGAGCTTTGTGACATGGTGCATTATCCTGCTGGAAGGAGCCAAAGGAGATGGATACTCAGGTAGGCCGTGAGGTTTAAACGATGCTCAATTGGTACTAAGGAGCCCAAAGTGTGCCAAGAAAATTTCTCTTTCGTTAATTGACGGACACAACTCCTGATCTTCTTAACCATTGGGTTATACTGCCCCCCTACAGGTGGAGAACACTAGGCTGAAAAAAAAGTCTGGCTACACCTATGTGCAGTCCCAGAGGGTATACTCAAACCCGTTTGCAGTTCCTAGGAAGGAAGGTAAGGTGCTTCCAATCTTGGACCTCAAGGCGCTGAACTGCTTTGTGCGGATGCAGAGGTTCAGAATGGAGTCCATTCGCACTGTGGTGGCATCCCTGCATTGGGGGGATTTTCTTGCCTCTGTCAACAGAGAAAATTGGATTTTTGATTTACCGTGAAATTGATTTCTCTGAATTTAGGTGAGTCTGTGCAAATTGTAGCCTCAGTTTCCTGTTCTTTCCTGACAGTAGTGGCACGCGATGAGGTCTTCTGGCACTGTAGCCCTTCTGCTTCAAAGTTCATTGTGTTGTGCGTTCTGAGCTAATATACTACATACTCTGTAACGAGTGGTTATTTGAATTACTGTTGCATTTATATCATTTGGAACCAGTCTGCCCATTCTCCTCATGCCACATTCAAAGTCACTTAAATCCCCTTTCTTCCCCATTTTGATGCTCGGTTTGAACTTCAGTAAGTCATGTTCACCACATCTAGATGCCTAAATGCATTGAGTTGCTACCATGTGATTGGCTGGTTAGCATTTTGTGTTACCAAGCAATTGAAGTGTACCTAATAAAGTGGCCAGTGAGTGTATATAAAACCAGAGTTCTCCTTTCATAAATAATAGCCAATAACTACACAGAAAATGTATGTGTATAAGCCAGCACCACAATGTATCACATACCTGGAGATGAGCCTGACACTGTGAGGAAGGCCTCTCTTGCGCCTCCGACTCGGGACCCCTGATAGTGCAGACAGGGGGCACCGGAGTATAGAGTAGCACGAGCGCCTGGAGGTTTGCTTGAAGCGGACGATGGCTACTGGTGAAGGTCGCCAGAGAAGTCCGATGAGCAGGGTGTTGAGCAGGCAGCAGGTGCTGGAAGCAGGAGTTCCTGGGTAACAGGAGGAGCCTCCTGGGAAGGATGGACGGATCTGGGAATGACAGAAGTGTGGTAAGACAAGCCGGGTCAGGAGCCAATTGGTAACGTAGAAGCCAGTAGGAGCAGACAGGAAGAGAGGTCACGGGACAAGCCAAGGTCGGTGCAGGTGGAGAGCAGAGAATCGTCAGGACAAGCCAGGTCTGGAACTAGGAACGGATGCAGGTAACAGGTATCCAAGGCTGAAGACAAAGCAGCACTGGAACAGTGTAAGGGCTGGGTTTAAATAGTCCCTTTGGCGCCAATGTCTAACGCACGTTGCGTATTCGCGAACATGCATGCGCGGTTGCGCGAGTTCGCGCATGCGCATTGGCGATTGTCCGGTTTCTGACGGGAACACGTCTTTGGACAGCAAACGTTCTCTTACACAATGCCTCTGTGATCTGTAGGGAGCTCTATAGCTGAAAACCTCTCTTCCAAAATGTCTCCTATTCTTTGGACTTCCTTGTACCACAGAAACCTTGATATTCAAAGAAGCTGCAAGTGTGACATTGTAACAAATGTGTTTGTTCAGGATGTTAATCGCATTTATTAGTGGCTCACAATGCGTTATTTATTTCCCGGAAAAATAAATTGCGTTGTCTTGTGATTTTGATTGTGGGCGCCGGTGATGGAAGCGTATTCATCTCCAAGATATTAGGCATCATAATTAAGCAATGAAGGTTGATGAAAATCCAGCATGGAGCAGCGCGTGAAAGTAAATCATACTTTTACCTCGCAACGTCCAATGTATTAGCATGTCAGCGTTGATAGATGTATACTTAACCAGTCACATTACTGCAGTCGTAATTCATTCTGCTGACATCTCACCCGAGTCCCATTATAATGAAAACAGAGAACGGTTTTCTGGCGCTCACTGGGAAGTTGTCTACAGAGAACGTTTGAAAATTGTAGATTGTATGTATCATTCTTTAACACAGTGATGTCTTGAAAATTAGGGAAGGGTTGTAACATTTGCACAGGCTGTTCATGTGTTTGGTTAGGGAAGCAATCCATCTCAACTTAAAGGGAAACCCTTGCCTTGGTCAAAAGAAGACAGGCAGAGGGCAAAGGACTAGTATTGCCAGTGGTCCCCTTGCTTACCATGCCATGTTGTGCTTGGTGTCTCTGTGTTGAAGCAACCACCTTAGTGAAGGCAGGACTTTGTTTCCTCACATCAGAACCATAAAGTAATAATAAAGGTTCTTCTAGAAAAAAAAATACTGCCATACTTACCTGCTCTGTGCAGTGGTTTTGCCCAGAACCGCCCCAATCTTCCTTTTCTCGAGTCCTCTGCCAGGGCTCCAGGCCCCTTGCTATGGGGATACCCAAGAAGGCTTACTCCTGAGCTGCTGCTTTGTGTGCCCATTCATACACAAGGCGTGGCTTGGCCCTGCCCCTGCCCTCTCCTCATTGGCTTACTGGCTGTGATTGGCAGTAGCCATTGTCTCAGCCAATGAGAAGGGAAAGACTTGGGAGGGCTGAAGCTCTCATGCACATTGCTGGATCAGGATGGGGCTCAGGTAAGTTTTAGGGGGGGCTGGGAGGGCTGCTGCACACCAAGGTTTCTTATCTTCATGCAGAGAATGCATGAAGGTAAAAAAACTTGAGCTTTTACATCCACTTTAAGCTTAGATTATAATGAGCAGTACAGTCGTGACACCACCAAATCTCCGGAGGCCAGTAGTCAGTCACACTAGTGTCTTAGATCTCACACTGCAGATATACAGCCATCAACCCTTGGATACAAAAGTGTCAGAGCACCCTCACCTGCCTGGAATTGCTCTGCTCACAGGAGGAATTTCAGACAAAAGGTAAACTTTTGAGAGTTTTGCTTGACACACATCACCTTTTTAGATGTTTTCTATAACAAAGCATATACTTTGAGTTCATGCCCGTTTTCACAATTTACCCAATTATGTAACCTACTAGTTATCGATTATCCCCTTATTTGAGTGTCATAATCTCAAGAAGCCCTTGGTTCTGGGTACATTTATTTCTAACCTATCTTTCTTTTCCTTTCAATTGATAGTCCTTATCTTTTAAACCTTTTGATGGCTACAAAGGTAGAGTAGCAAACCGTCTCGTTTATGGTAGCCAAAGGCTTGAAAAGTTTGACAGACATTTTTTGGTCAACGCAAACAACATTTCTCTTTTGTTCATTGACGGATACAGCTCCTGATCTTCCTAACCATTAGGTTATACTGCCCCCTACAGGAGTAGGACACTAGGCAGAAAAAAAGTCTGGCTACACCTATGGGCAGTTCCAGGGGATATACTCCCTCTGCTATAGGTACTTAGTTTTTTTTTGCCTAGTCTGGACTAAGGACCTAGTTCCTTGCGGGGATCTCTGGCAATTTTTTCTTTTTAGATAGAAATTTTTCTCCTGTTTTTCTTTCCTGTGAGATTTACAATCAACTGCTGGACTGGGCGACGGGCTGAATAATCTAGCTCCAGTGGACACCCCAGTCTGGCCAGCGAGCGCACGCAGACCTCAGTTCCTCCTGGCCGACAGACCCCCCATTTCTATGCCGAGGGTTTCTTTCTGGAACAGTGCCCGTCTGGTACCTGGTATGGTGAGTAGCTGTCCCTCCTCTTCCCCTGGAGGGTTTTTGGGTGGACATGGGCACCTCCTTGGGACAGTCGGACCCCCTCGTGCTATGCTGGCGATGGGGGTGCGCTGCAGGCGACCAGACAGTCGGCTGTGCGGATGGGGTTTGTACCTTGTGGGGGCTCCTGCCATGGCTCCCTGTCCTGTCTGGGCCTGTCCTTGAGGCCTAGGGATCCCTCCTAGGTCCCTGGGAGACTCGTGGTGTCGCCATTTTGTTGTAGTGTGTGTGCTCAATACACGGCGGCCATGTTTGTGTAGCCCGGTGGCCATTTTGCGGTGGTTTGCCATTGAAAATAGCGGCAGCCGTGACAGTGGAGTCCTGTAGGGGGTGATTTTTGGCGGTGGGAACCCCTCCTCATCCCCTGGTGCTGACTCCCTGAATCTTTTCACTTCCTGATCGCTGCACGTGGAGAGCAGTTTATACTGGTGGCTGCGGTTGCCTGTTTCTGCTGGGTGGTGAGTCTGGTGGGGTCCTCTCCCTCTCTGCTGGGGATCGCTTGGTGCTTTGTGCCTGGCAACCGGGTGGTGCTGCCAGTGCGGTGGGAGTTGTCCCTTTGCAGTGTTTTACACTTTTTGTGGGGTCTGCCTGGTGACTCATGGAGTCTTTGGAGCACATCTCCCCACCTGATCCCCTCTCTGAGGCTGCGGGGCCCTCCAGGACCCAACCATCTATTGATGCACTGACGGCAATCCTGGAGTCATTTGACTCTACTTTTGACAATCTAGTGTAGTTTCATAAGACAGTTCTGCCTAAAAATAATGCCTTGTATATCAATATACAGTATGTCAGTATACAGTATGTTTTACGTGATGTTAAAGTTATTGCTGAATCAGTAGGCCCACAATAGAAATGTAACATTTCCTGTTGTCCATAAGTGGTGTAAAACTGTGGGAGCTGAAGTGGTTAAGCATTAAAATTTCTCTGAACACGAATCTTTAGGTTGTTGCATGTGCTTTCCTAATTTGCTAGTTTACAACCAAGCTGGGCTCTATTACGTTTCTTGGCTTATTTGTCTTTTCCCTGACTCTCTTCTGTAAGCCAGAATGAAGATTACAGCCACCCAGACCAATTGTTCGGAGAACAGACAGCTACATCTGGCAAGATAGTTCTGCAGTAGTGAATGATTTCAAACACAAGTTCTGTAAATAGTAGGATTACCTTGTATCTTACAGAAATGTCAGACCTGAAAAATGGTTGATTTGACTTGGCTTGTGCTCAATACATCACCTGCGAATGTACAAATAGAAGCTGCTGTGTGTGGAAGCTTGGCCAGCAGTAGGCAAAGGATTAGTTACAAGGTAGTTGTTTGTGTTTTTCTAATGTCATTTTATGCAAGTCAGCCAAAAACTCAGTCTTGGACGGACTGATCCTCTAACACAAAGGAGAAATACAAGGCTGCCATAGGTAAATCATATCTAAGCCCAACAAAATGATTATTTCAATTTCGTTCATTGATGGACACAGCTCCTGATCTTCATAACCATTGGGTTATACTGCCCCCCACAGGAGTAGGACACTAGGCAAAAAAAGAATCAGGCTACGCCTATGGCCAGTCCCAGGGGGTATACTCCCTCTCCCTGCTATAGGTACTCAGTATTTTTCTGCCTAGTCAGGAGTAAGGACCTAGTTCCTTGCTGGGATCTCTGATCCTGGCAATTTTTTTCCTTTTTAGATAGAAATTTTTTCTCCTGTTCTTTTCCTGAGAGATCTACAATCTGCTGCCGGACTGGGCGACAGGCTGGATAATCTAGAATCAGTGGTCACTCTAGTCCGGCCAGCGAGCGCGCGCTAGGTCAGCCGCAACATAGCCTCACCGGACGGGGGTTGGCCTGTGAGTTAAACGCCTTGTGAGGTTGCATATGACCGGGTCTCGGCCCAAGTCGCAGCGTTTCTCCTTGCTGTTCCCGTGTGGTCCCTAAGCTTTTAACTAGGCAATACCCCTACGAGGAGTCCCTTCTTAAGGAGTGGAATGTTCCACCGGTGGTGGAACCTCTGGTTTCCAGATTGAACAAGGCAACCATGATTCCGGTTGAAGAGTCCCCGGCCTTTAAGTATCTGGCTGACAGGAAGGCGGAGGCTGTGGCCCACAATATGTACACTCTGGCTGGTTTGGCACTAAGGCCAGTATTCATCATTGCCCTGGTGTCGCAAAGTCTGACCAAGTGGGCTAAGCTTTAATGCCATGACCTGGAGGGAGAAAAGCTCCTCCCTGCCTATGCTGAGCTTGTGGACCAGCTTGTCCAGGGGCTGCAGTTTATCTGTGATGCCCCTTTGGATGCAGCTCCCCTACTGGCTCGGCTCTTTGTTTCGGCGTGTCTTTTGGCTTAAATGCTGGTCTGCGGACCAGACTTCTAAAAAGGCCTTGACTTATCTCCCCTTTCAAAGGGATCGCCTGTTTGGGGCTATCCTGGATGACATCCTTTTAAGGTCTCACAGGGGGAAAGAGTACTTTTTCTTCTGCAGGCTACTAAGGGCAAGGAACCTTGTCGGAGACGTGGGCCCCCCTCCTTTGTTCATAAGAAGTTTTTTCGTTCCTCAGGGTCAACTGACAAAGGCTCGGAGCCTTTCAGGACCTCCTCTGGAGGATCCAAATGAACCTGGTCTGGCAAGCGAGAGCGGGCTTCTCCAGACCCGCGAACAGGGCTCCTTCAGCATAAAGGTGCTCCCTCATCTGTATCGGGGGTGGGTGTTCGTCTTTGCTGGTTTTCCGACCAGTGGACTTCCTTGGTTAAAGACAAGGGGGTACACGTAATCATTTAGTCCGGCTACAAGATCAAGTTTCTCTCTTGTGCCCCGGCAAGGTTCTTTCCTTCCAACTTGCTCCTGTCCCCAGACATTGAAGAGAACATTGATAGATTAGTTAATTTCACTGGATGCAACAAGGTGTCAGGGGTCCGGCACGGGACCAGTAGCTAAATCGAGTGGCTCCGACCGACCAGCAGGCTATGTATACAAATAGTCACCTTGGAAGATGACACAGGCTCACCTGAGCTTGCAGGGTCCAAGCAATAACCGGTATTCACCAAAGCACCTGATGGAGGAGATGGGTTTTGCTGTGGGTTACTACCAGGTCACAGTCTTCAGGATTGCCCCACCTGTCGGTGAGAAAGCCAGGGTCCAGTAGCAGATATAGCAGGGAGGGATCAAGCAGAAGCATAGTTGAGGAACAAGCCGAAGGTTGGTAATGTGGTTTCAGGTTGGGATTAAGCAGAAGTGAAGTCAAGGAACAAACCAAAGGTTAAGTAACAAGTGATATAGAGGATTCAAACAGCAGGAGTGAAAAGAGCAAATTATTTGCTCGACAGAGCATTATAATCTGGCAAACAAGCATGGCTTAAATAAGAAGTTCATATGGGAGAAGAACAAAACTCAAGGTTAACGAAAAACAAGGTACAAGGCAAGTTTGTACCATTGAAGGGATGAGACCGGAAGCTGCCCAGCACCTCCGGTGGCTCAGCAAGAAAAGTTAGGCCTGCCATACATGTTCAGTTTTCTTGTACAATGTTCCTTTAGATTTAGCTTAAACTTTGTAGTGCAAGGGCTTGCATAATTGGATACAATTCAATTGGTTTAGTTTTGACCTCTATCATATGGTCTCTGGTAAATCTAAGGGAAAATGATACATGTATGGCCAACCTTACTACCAGACACAGCAGAAGTTGCGGGTTCAGATCCAGACCCTTACACAAGGACACTGGATTTTTGTCTAAATCTTGGACACTCTGGTGGCTCCATGGATTCAGTACCATCTGATTTAGGCCTTTCCTCCGCTCCAGCTTCTTCCGCGACCTCTACGCAGGAGTGAGGCCGAAGGGACTCGCCGGTCTTGGTCCCCTGGCGTTGGCGACGAGCTGCACCAGTTGCCAATCTGTTGTCTCAACAGACAACAGCTGAGGATGACACACAGGTCGTGGCCAAGCTTTTGTGTTGTCTGCCTAGTCCTACTCCTGCAAAGGGCAGCATAACCCTATAGTACAGAGTTTGGAGCTGTGTCTGTCATTGAACTCGGAGAAAAGGATTTTACGGTGAGTACAAAAATCTGATTTCATCATTGTTGGTCTAAGCTGCACAGTTTGTTTTATCTACAGACCCAGCCCCCCTTACGTATACAGTATAAGCATCTTTTTTTTTTTTTTGTTAAGGTGAACTATACCTTTTAAGAGTATCGAAAAAAGTCACTTCTGATCATGTAAATTTAGTCTTCCACGCAATGTGTGAGTTGCGATCTGTACAAGCATTCATGTTGTTGTTTGTATGCATGTTGTGGTTCACCGTTCATTGTGTGGACTTCTTGGTTTTGTGTTCAGGATGGGACTGAATGATCTGTAACACCCAGAGAAATTCCTGCACTCTCATTACAGAGTGCCGTCTGAAAACCATCACTGCAGCTTGCCATGTAATACATTTAAATGTCGTTTCTGCTTCATTAGCCTCGGAGTCGTGTTGCCGGGGAAGAGTTAGATGAGATTTTAATGTTTCTACATAAAGCAGAGAAAGTTTTGGAAGTCATTCTGAAGCGTTAATAATGTGTAATAGCGGTGACATTAGCAGTGGTAGAGATGTCAGTTTAGCGCACTGGATTTCTATGCGTCATGTCTTTATTGGAGTGCTCGTTATACCCAAAGATAAGAGAGGATCTCGCTGATCAGGCAGTGGTTGCTTTTAGTGAAGGAGAAGACATTAATTGGTTGGGGTATTCACCTCAACCAATTAGTGTCTGGGGTAAATGTTACATAGCTTGTTTAGGTTTTGGTTGGCCAATTGCTGTTATTTCATGGAACATAACAATGGTGTTAGAGGCAGCATCCCTTTATGTACGCAGTACTGGTCACCTTATGGGCTGAGTGTCTGTAAGTGGGGACTTATCTGCTGACTGACGTGAAAGGTAAAGAAATGGGAGCCATAAGACTGTCCTGACACAGGGGAAAAATATATCCGTCATTCCACTGGATCATCAGAAGTAAGAGAACTCAAATGGTGTAGTAGTTTCTGAGCTGGCCTTGATCATCTGTTGAGGTTCGTCTGCCTGGTACTGGAGAAGAGGTTTATCCTTTGCTAGCCTTGTCATCTGGCCTCACTGTGGTTAAGAACTCATGAGGTTTTCACATATACATTTTGACCACTATAATTTGAGGGTCATTTTCTTCGTGTGGTGAAGTGTGCTTTCAAGAGTCGCGGCATTTGGTGTGGGGATCATCTTTGTTTTTTCCATGGACATTCCTTCTTTGGACTATGTTTCGTAATTGTGTTTTCATTGTTCTGGCCCTACACCCCATTGCTTATTGTTTTCTTTGTGGGTCACAATCATTGCTATTGGTCCTAGAAGCCTCCAATTTACCTATTTCAATATATTTGGTTACCAAGCGCAGGTATTATCCTTGTTTTATAATGGTGTTGGAGGGTCTGCATTGCCTGAGTACGCACACACATCTAGGCATTATAGAATCAAATGTTACAGCAAAAATAATTTGAAAACAATGTACCAGTACCTTTTTCCTACATCTCAACTGCATTGTATGTCTATGTTCAATGTAGCTCTGTAGTAGATATAAACCCAATCACTAAAATCTCATACAATCTTTAACATGTTTTGTAGCTTCAAAATCATTTTCACTCATTTTAAGGCTCCTTCACATGGGCTGAAGTCCGTTCCGATGAGCAGCTCACAGATCCCCTGCTGATTAGAGCAGAGACATTCATGTCTGCTCAGTTTCTGCAGAACAGACATTGAGACAGCCGGCTCTGCTCAATGGTTGGCCGGGAGACTGCGCTGTTCTTTAACACTCGACTACCATACAGTCCAATCTGCCTAAATGGAGGAGAACGGATCCCCTTCATTTCTTTTTTAGCAGACTAGATTGGACCCAGAGGTAGGAGGATGTAAACAGACAGAAGTCCAGTTACCTCTGCCTTTTCATAGAAATGCATCAACCTTATAACACTTCAACCATAATAGACTCAAGTGAAATCTTCTCATATAAGAGATTAAAAGAGATGTATGTTTTTTTTTTCTTTTCAAGATTCATACTTACCTAGGTGGATGCAGAATCGATCTCCCTGCGCCTCTAACACTGAGAACAGGGCGATCGAACCCTATCAATCGATGGGTTCTCACAGCTCCGTGACTGTCAGTCAGCAGCTCTCTGCTCTGTCCCCCCCCCCCCCCCCCATTGGAGTGCTGGGGTGAGGGAGGGGGGGAAGGAATGGCCAACTCAGGCTCTCAGCGGCTTGCTAAGAGCTGAGCCGGGTACCGGTCCAGGCTCCCTTGTCGCGATCTTGCCCAAGCCTTGACCTGCTCTGTGCGGTCAGCAGACAGCGGGTTTCAGCTGCTGAAAAGAGGTTACAGGAATGCAGAAGGAACTGCACCCCTGTGATCCACAGGGGAAAGACAGCCAAACAAGCTTTGGCTGTAATTCTCCTTTAAGTGCTGTGGATTAATATGTCTCTGTTTTTGGGATCCATTGATGAGTTTGCATACACATGCGTTTGTGACTACAGTATAACATTTGTTCTTTGTAAAATAAGTTGCGCTAAAATATGATCAATGGAGATGTAAAGTCCAAACAGTATATAGAAATATAATCCAGGACCAGACTCCCTTTAAGGATGTATGCTTACCAAACTGAGGTAAGATAAAGGCAGACTCTCTAGGTAAATCTTGTCACCTTAACAGTAGATCCATTCCCACGTGAACGATTAACTCAATGGTCGTTGGATCATGAAAGTAAAATAAAAACGCAATAGCGTAAAATCCAAAACTATAAATTGAAGTGATTAAACACCACAGTGTTCCTTAAATGATGGGTTAAGTGTAGAATAACCTTCACCAATGTGGTTGCTCAATGATAGCAGTAAATAATAAAGGTAAGACCATGCAAAAGAAAAAATAAATTAAGTGCTAGATACCCCTTACCAATGTGTGATAAGGGTTAACACCATGAACAAATATGTCGTGCTCTGGCTGAAGTCGCCTCTTACCGGTCAACAATAAAATAGTAGCCAAAGAGAAAAAAAGCGATAATGTGAAAGTTGCGTGCTGAACCACCACCAGCTAGATTCGCCTCTTACCATGTGAGGATAAAAGTTAGCCAAATGTGCAAATCAAAATCCAGTGTACCACCCGGAGCCAATACCAATACACACCGGTAGGGGTCGCCTCTTACCGAATAAAAATATTTACAAGCCTGTATGGTGCATCGAGCATCCAGGGACCCAACCCTTGACCTGGGGTGCAGTTTCTCAGATGTTTCCAGAGATATTACGGGTATTCACCTAGGAGAGGACCTGTAATGCACGCCACACGTTTTTTAGTTAGAACATTTGTTCTGCTTTTACTAATAAATAGTTTACTAAGATAATGCAACAGAACCCTCTTTCTGTTGTTTTATAGTTTATTAGAAACAAGGTAATAACCCCCAAATCTTTGGTTGGGCTTTATAGGCAAAAAGTATAATTGAGTAAAATATAGCATTTATTGCATACACCAAAAATGTAAGTGTCCTTGCAGACAATTAAAATTGGTCACATATATGAAAACGGCTGAATAGTAACATCATATACACAATTTGAGTGACAATATCTCCTTTTCGTCCCGACACTTTTCAGGGTTAATTCAATGCTTTCTTCAGGGTTATTACGAAAGACAGTCACAACATTTAGGTTCATATATGATGAGCGAAGGATGTTTACATCAGTAAATAGAATTATAAAAACAAAGTGTGCTTCTGCCGCGGGATGGAGATAACCATGCATCCCCACATACAGGGCCCCACATGACCCCTGCAAGGGTCCCCCAGCCGAAGATCCCACCAGGGCTGGGACAAGGAAGATGGGGATCTTAGTGGTGTAAAATGTGGAGCGCCACTGCCAGCAG
This sequence comes from Pelophylax lessonae, assembly GCF_965119305.1. Classification (NCBI taxonomy): domain Eukaryota; kingdom Metazoa; phylum Chordata; class Amphibia; order Anura; family Ranidae; genus Pelophylax; species Pelophylax lessonae. The sequence continues at coordinate 227,151,322 of NC_138777.1, forward strand.
GGCAAAAGTGCTTTTCTAGTTCATTTGACATGTATGAGCCTAAGCTTTTGTCTGCATGTGGGCTCATCCAGGGTCAGGACATTTGTAAAGAGTCCCAGCTGTAAAACAACATTGCTGCTAAATTAAAAAGCAAAGCCTTTCTGCCTGTAATCATTTTAATCAGCGTCAGAATACTTAATAAACACTTACCCTCTACCTGCGGATCTATTAATATTCCTGTGTTCTGCTAAATGAAATGTGTACATCTGTCACACACATGAGGTGTCTATTTAAAGCCGGGAGAAATATGGGCTTGTTTTCATTTGATTCCGTAAACCGAACGCCAAATTGCAGGCAGCCTGGAGATAATAAATAGGACACCAAGAAAAAGCACTTTAGCTTATTAATTTATTGCTGGCTTGTGCTCTTACTGGCTGGCGCTGTTGCTGGCTCAGCTCGTTCCCAGGTAAACCAAAAAACATTGTTACCTCTGTCACTGATATTAATGAAGCCTGTGTACGTATGAAAGCAAACACTATGAAATAATGGGATTTTCTGCTGTGAACAGAGCAATTATTCTTCACGTTCTTCCATTACATGAAAAGCACCCGGCCCAATTTGTGTCTTGAATATCAGAAACAAAATAAACAGGGGCACTCTAATGGTAACCATACTTTGTCATAGTGGCCTCCTGTATCTGATATCTGATGACCGGTTTTAAAGGGAACTACTCACCACAGGGGAACTCTAATGGTAACCATACTTTGTCATAGTGGCCTCCTGTATCTGATATCCGGTGACCGGTTTTAAAGGGAACTACTCACCGCAGGGGCACTCTAATGGTAACCATACTTTGTCATAGTGGCCTCCTGTATCTGATATCTGATGACCGGTTTTAAAGGCAACTACTCAACACAGGGGAACTCTAATGGTAACCATACTTTGTCATAGTGGCCTCCTGTATCTGATATCTGGTGACTGGTTTTAAAGGGAACTACTCACCACAGGGGCACTCTAATGGTAACCATACTTTGTCATTGTGGCCTCCTGTATCTGATATCTGGTGACCGGTTTTAAAGGGAACTACTCACCACAGGGGCACTCTAATGGTAACCATACTTTGTCATAGTGGCCTTCTGTAGCTAATATCTGGTGACTGGTTTTAAAGGGAACTACTCACCACAGGGGCACTCTAATGGTAACCATACTTTGTCATAGTGGCCTTCTGTATTTAATATCTGGTGACCGGTTTTAAAGGGAACTACTCACCACAGGGGCACTCTAATGGTAACCATACTTTGTTGTAGTGGCGTTCTGTATCTAATATCCAGTGACCGATTTTAGGGGGAAATACTCGCCAATGGACATCAGCAATAACTGGAATTCCTGCTCCCAATCTGTTATATTAGTGCAGCCTTAACTCTACAATTTAATTTTTAAAGAGTAACTCCGTGCTTAGAAGTAAAAAAGGAGCATCTAGCACTAAGATTTATAATGTATGCAAAATATTTCAGCACAAATGGGTTTATATCCAGTACAATAACTGAATATCACATACACCAACTATTGCTGGCATAAAACTGTTCACACTTACACCTGTGTACTAAGTAAAATTAAATATTAAACTGTGCCTGCCCAACATAAATTACCAATCTTTTTATGTGCAATCCTTAAATGTGGAAATCTCATATATACCATAAAGTGCAATACGTGCAGTTCAGATCAAAACAAATATGTGTAATCCTTACATGTATAGATCTCATATATAACGTGCCATGTATGCAAATCAAAGCAAATATGTGTTAATCCATACAAGTATATTAATACTTTTTATTACCAAAAGTAAAAAAAATGTTTGGGTATATTCTTCACAAGTAAACATACAGTGCTCAGCATAAATTAGTACACCCCTTTTGAAAAGTAACATTTCAATATGTCAATGAACACGAGAACAATTTCCAAAATTTTGACAAAACTGAGTTTTATAGATTATTTGTTTAGCTCATGACATGAAAGTAAGGTTTTAATAATCTTTTATTAATTGAAAGTTTGTACACGACAATTATATAATAAAGGGAAACAGTGGCGTACCTAGAGCATTTGGCACCCGGGGCGGATCCTATATCTGGCACCCCCCCCCCCCCCCACACTTTAAAATGTAAAAACACCCACAAAAAATTGTAATGTGTTCAAGAATATTTTTTGCACAAATTTCACAGCCCCCCCATCACAGTGCCCCTTGCAGTCTGCCCTCCGTCTCTCTAATCACAGTTCCCCCTTTTGCACTCTCTGCCTCCCCTGCACAGTCCTACCTTCAGCATAAATAGATAGCTAATATTATTAGCAATGTGTTTAAGTTTGAGTAAGAGATTGGAGACTTGCTAAAGGAGATATTCAGAGACTGCAGACATGATACAGGAGATGGTCCGAGACTGAAGACATGATACAGGAGATGGTCAGAGACTGAAGACATGATACAGGAGATGGTCAGAGACTGAGGACATGATACAGGAGATGGTCAGAGACTGAGGACATGACACAGTAGATGGTCAGAGACTGCAGACATGATACAGGAGATGGTCAGAGACTGAGGACATGACACAGTAGATGGTCAGAGACTGCAGACATGATACAGGAGATGGTCAGAGACTGAGGACATGACACAGTAGATGGTCAGAGACTGCAGACATGATACAGTAGATGGTCAGAGACTCAGGACATGATATAGTAGATGGTCAGAGACTGCAGACGTGATACAAGAGATGGTCAGAGACTGCAGACATGATACAGGAGATGCTCAGAGACTGCAGACATAATACAACAGATGGTCAGAGACTGCAGACATGATACAGTAGATGGTCAGAGACTCAGGACATGATACAGGAGATGGTCAGAGACTGAAGACATGATACAAGAGATGGTCAGAGACTGAGGACATGATACAGTAGATGGTCAGAGACTGCAGACATGATAGAAGATAGAAGAGCACTAGGGGGGCCGGAGAGCACAGGGGAAGCAGGGAGCACTGGAGGAGCTGAAGGGCACAGTGGGGGGGGGGGGGGGGGGCTGTAGAGAATTAAGAGGGGGTTTGGAAAGCATTGTAGGGGGGTTGGAAGGTGCAGGGGGTGGAGAGCACTGGGGGGGTGAGCAGGGAAAACCAGGGGGGTGGAGAGTACTGGGGGGGGGGGACAGGGAGCACTTGGGGGGGTGGGCAGGGAAAATCAGGAGGGTGGAGAGCACTGAGGGGGACGGGGAGCACTTGGGGGGTGGGAGAAAGCACTGTGGGGAGCTGAAGAGCATGGGGGGGGCTAAAGAACAGGGGGGGGGGTCTAGTGCACTGGGGGGGGGGGGGGGGCTAAGAGCACCGAGGGGGGGAGATTAGGAGCACTGGAGGGGGGCCAGCAAAAGAAGTTGTATAGGAGGGGGATGGGGCAGCTGCATATAGATGAATTGGTCTTTCCCTATTCTTCCTGCAGGAGGGAGAGGAGGAGAATCAGTTATTCAGCAGGCAGCTGCAGGAAGAATAGAGAAAGATGAATTCCTCTATATGCAGCAGCCCCATCCCCCTCCTATGCAGCACACACACCTGGGCAATGGGCACTCACCTTCTTCCCGCCGAGGCCCCGCCTCCTTATTCCCGCCAAGGCCCCACCTCCTTATTCCCGCTGCGGCTCCGCCTCATTCCCGCCGCGGCTCCGCCTCCTTATTCCCGCCGCGGCTCCGCCCCCGTATTCCCGCCGAGGCTCCGCCCCCGTATTCCCGCCGCGGCTCCGCAGCCCCCCCCCCCCCCCCCCCCGCTAGCAGCACGGACTGAAGGAGCTGCCACTGCAGCTGCCTTCACACTGCGGGATCTGTCTGAACACACAGGGCAGGACACCGGCTGACACCCCCCAGAGCTTGGCACCCGGTGCGGCCCGCCCCCCCGCCCCCCCCATTGGTACGCCACTGAAGGGAAACCCACACATATCAAATAATGGGGGGGGGGGGGGGGGCGAGCATAAAAGGGGGAACAATACTAGAAGTATTAGTCCAGGTAATAATTAGTGAAACAGATCAACAGGGTAGATTGCATATCAACAGATTTTGTCCCTAGGCCAAACAAAGTACATTTTAACTGCTCCCTTCAATTCAGTTAGTGTTGGACAGGCGGCCTGTTTCCAGTACTTTAGAATTAGGCATTTAGCAGCATTCAACTAGTAGGGAGTCACACTCTTTGTATTGCCTAACCGAGGACCTAACATTGTGAAAGAGGAACTGAAGAGGTGTGCATTGAAGTGGCCGTATAGATGTTTTCTGGATCCAAGGAGTTAGCGCTTCCCAGAAAGCCCTAATCTTTGGACAATCCCACCAAAGGTGAAATAATTTACCACGTTGGGAGCAGCCACGCCAACAACTGGGATCAGACCCTGGAAATATGAGTAAGACGGGAAGGTGTTTTGTACCACCTAGTCAATAATTTGTATGAGGATTCTTGAATACAAGTGCTGATGGAGGAAACATGGCCCAGTTGCACAATTTTCTGAATCTGTGGTGTGGGGGGGAGACATGAAAGCAAGGTTAATACATTAACTTGGATTACAAAATATTCAGTTTTACTCAAATTGGTTGATGCAAAAATGAATACACACCCCACAACAAAAACTACTTCATCTAGTATTTTGTATGACCTCCATGATTTGTAAGGACAACACCAAGTCTTCTAGGCGTGGAATGAACAAGTTGGTGACATATTGCAATATCTATCTTTTTCCATTCTTCGAGAATGACCTCTTTTAGAGCCTGTATGCTGGATGGAGAGTGATGCTTGACTTGTCTCTTCAGAATTAATGCAGCCACATCAGTGCACATCAGCATCCATCAATGCAGCCTCATAAGTGCCCATCAATGCAGCCACATCAGTGCGCATCAGTGCCCATCAATGCATCCACATCAGTGCACATCAATATCCTTCAATTCAGCCTCCTCAGTGCCCATCAATGCAGCCACATCAGTGCGCATCAGTGCCCATCAATGCATCCACATCAGTGCACATCAGTATCCTTCAATTCAGCCTCCTCAGTGCCCATCAATGCAGCCACATCAGTGCACATCAGTGCCCATCAATGCATCCACATCAGTGCACATCAGTATCCTTCAATTCAGCCTCCTCAGTGCCCATCAATGCAGCCACATCAGTGCACATCAGTATCCATTAATGCAGCCACATCAGTGCACATCAGTATCCATCAATGCCCCCTCATCAGTGCCCATCAATGCAGCCACATCAGTGCACATCAGTATCCATCAATGCACCCTCATCAGTGCCCATCAATGCAGTCACATCAGTGCACATCAGTATCCATCAATGCCCCCTCATCAGTGCCCATCAATGCAGCCACATCAGTGCACATCAGTATCCATCAATACAGCCACATCATTGCATCCTGATAAGCGCACATTAGTGAAGGCAAAAATAATTACTTATTTGGAAAATAAGAAACTTTTTTTTTTTTTTTTTTTTTAAATGTTCGCTCTTTTTTTGTTTGTTTAGTCAAAAATAAAAAAAAAACCCATGGGTGAATAAATACCACCAAAGGATAGCTCTATCTGTCAGTGGTACATGACCGCGCAGTCATCCTTAAAATTGTGACAGTGCTGAAAGCTAAATATTGGCTTGGGCAGAAAGGGGGGTGAAAGTGCCCGGTATTGAAGTGGTTAATAAAACCTGCTTTTTGCAAAGAGGAGGACAAACCAGCAATATTGTGCTTGGTTATAGGAAATGGCCATTCCCAGTATTGAGCATCCTCGTACCTTTGCCCTGCCTGGCACAGAGAGATGTGGTCAGCCTGCTGGTATGTCACTAACTAGACTCAGGCAGCCGTCCTTCCCCGGCTGCCCGCAGAGCCGAGAGGGGCTTGTATCTTCCACACATCCTACTGCAGTAACGCGTGAGCTGCCGACTAGAATATTAATCTCATCCAATCTACCCACAACCCAAACACTGCGTGGTCCCCTCATTGTTATTCCAGCTCCGCTCTGCTCCAGGATTATTTATTAAAATTAAAAAACTACTGTTGACACATTAATGATTTATCATCCTTAAAGCACGGCCGGTGTTCTCTATTGAGGGATAAATTCTTCCTTGCCGTATTCTGATACACCGACTGTCTTGCCCGGCTCCTGATTGGCCGCGGATGTGTTTAGAATCCGAAGCTGCTCTGCTCTGACTTTTCAAAAGGACTGCAAGGGAGAATGGAAAAAAAAAAAAAAGGCAGACGTCCTTTGTTTAGGTATTAATGTCGCTGGGGACGTAATGTGGAAGTCTCTGGATAAAATGTTAGTTTTATTCTTCTTGCCACAGTTACTAAAAAAAGAAATACTATACTATAAAGAAAGACTTCAGAAGGTTATATAACACCTTAGGTCACTTACATTCTTTTTTTTTTTAATTTGTCGTCCTTCAGAGCTGCCACATATCCAGTTGAAATCAGGCTCAGTTCACATAGTTGCGATGCGGGAACCCTGCAAATCCACTGCGGGTTCCCGCATCGCATTTAATTCACGGGCAGTTCACACTTCCATATACCAATTGCTTTGGGTGTCAATACAGAGTTAACGACACCCCCCAGATCAGTTTGCATATCGCAGTGCGAACTTACAGTTTGGACATGAATCGGATTGCATTGGTGTGAACACCCATGCGATCCAATTCTGCTGCAGACCCGAAAACAGGGTCCTGTGTGTGTTGTCCCCGAATCAGTTGCAAATTCAGCCATACAGTCAGTTGCGCAAATAAATCAAAATACGCTTATTGGGATTTTTTTTACCAAAAAATATGTAGCAGGATACATATTGGCCTAAATTTTTGAAGAAAATAAATTTTTTTCTTGGATAGTTTTTAACCACTTCCGGACTGCCCGCCGCAGTTTTACTGCGGCAGGGCGGCCCTCCTGCGCGAAACGATGTAGACCTACGTCAGTCACGCGCCTGCAACTAGGGGGCGGGAGCGTGCACCGACAGCGGCACACTCCTGCCCCCACTCGGCAGTGGGGACCCTGATGCACAGGGCAGGTGGCTCCGATTGCCGCCCGACACCCGCGATCGCTTACCGCTGAACACTGGACTTTGGACTTCATCTCCCGGCACCAGTTTTGAGCCTAACGTTATCTATCCCATGTGAGTTTTTACAACATACTACACTTGGAGGCGCTCCATTTTGTCTCTTTCTTTTACCGCTGAGAGAGGAGGACGGTCAGCTATAGTAAACACAGCTGACCGTTCTTCTCTCTGGAATAATAACAGAGTGCCTGTGATCCTTCTATATAGGATCACAGGTCTCTATGATCATTTCACAAGCCACGCCCCCATACAGTTAGAATCACTCCCCTAGGCTCACATTTAACCCCTTGATCATGCACAGTGTTAACCCCTTCCCTGCCAGTGTCATTAGTACATTGACAGTGCATACTTTTAGCACTGATTACTGTAGTAATGTCGCTGGTCCCCCCAAAAGTGTCAAAAATGTCAGTTAGGGGTCCGATCTGTCCGCTGCAATGTCGCAGTCCCGCTAAAAATCTCAGATCCCCGCCATTACTAGTTAGAAAAAAAAAACAATAAAAATTACATAAATCTTTCCCATAGTTAGATAACTTTTGCGCAAACCAATCAAAATACGCTTATTGCAATTTTTTTTTTTACCAAAAATATGTAGCAGAAAACAAATTGACCTAAAATGTTAAAAAAAATAGATTTTTTATTTATTTGTTTTTTTTGAGAATGTAATATAGCAGAGTGTGAAATATATATATATATATATATACATATATATATATATATATATATATATATATATATATATATATATATATATATATATATATATATATATATATACACATATATATATTATTTTTTTTTTTTTTTTTTTTTTTTTTCAGAATTGTCGCTCTTTTTTTCCCACAGGTAATCAAATACCACCAAAAGAAAGCTCTATTTGTGGGAAAAAAGGACATCAATTATTTAGGTACAGCGTCGCACGACTGTCCGTTAAAGTAACCCAGTGCCAAATCGCAAAATATAGCCTGGTCATTAAGGGGGGAAACTGTCCGGTCCAGAAGTGGTTAAAGCAGAAAGTAAAACAACTATTTTTATTTTTTTTTTCAAAATATGGTATTTGATCTTTTTTTGTTTATAGCACAAAAAAATAAAAAAATGCAGAAGTGATCAAATTACCCCGAAAGAAGGCTTTATATATGGGGGAAAAAATTGGAATTTGTGTACATTGTTGCATGACCGCGCAATTTTCATTTAAACGTATGCAGTGCTGTATCGCAAAAAGTGGCCTGATCATGAAGGGGGGTAAATCTAACGGAGGTCAAGTGGGTAAACAGTATAGGCGACCCTTTATTTTTAACATTTTACATAGCCATACCTGCAGAAGGGGCCGGCCTATCAGGATTTAATTTTCTGACTGAGGTTTAACCTGTGTATTTAGGTGTCTGATTGGACAGGGAATAAGGTTATCCTCGCTCAGCAATTAGGCTGTGTCTTTTCCGCGCAAAACGATTGTACTTGATTAAAGAGCATTCTCTTTGAAGTCTTATCCTTTATATTGACAAGCATAGAACTTCCTTGTGGAATATTTGTTTAGAAAAGTGAGTGGATTAGGCCAGAGATCCAGGGCTCTTTATTGTTCCTCGGATCTATTCATCATTTCCAATTTCTACCATAATTGCCTTTCTTCAAAGGACTTAAATCAACAAACAATAAACGTGTACAGCGTGGTAAAATATTGTATTAAATTACGGCCCGGTTTATCTTCCTAATCTTACCTGGAATCTGTCCACAGAGATTCTTCATTTTAATTGTATCGTAATGTTGCAAACTGCCGACAATAATGTGATTAATTACTTGAATGGCTCTGCACTAAGAAAAAAAAAGGACCAATCTGGAATTGTCTAATTAATGTACAGATGTCATCCTGTCACAGCTCCATAAATAGCAGTGTATACATATCAAACTGTATTCATTCGCCTTTTTTTTTTTTTTAAACGCTTTAAACAAGTTTGCTTTGGCAAAGTGTCAACTCTTCCAGCCATCTGTAAATGCAGATACTGCTAAAACTTCACACCTATCAACTTGGTTACGGAGAAAGTTGGAAAGATAAGATGTTAATACGCTCTAAGAAAACTGACTTTTGAAGAAATGCCTTGAAAGAGAAACATGGAGACTTCCATTGCTGATCAGTCTGTCTGTAATTGCTTGGCTTTGAAGCTGGCCTTCTGGCTTAAATACTTTGAGTGTCTGGCCCAGAACTAGTAAGAAAATAAGGACATTCCTCCTTCTTTCCTGCATACTCTACTTGTGCCATTCCAATGAATCAGAAAGCAGTGAAGTTGGTCAGCATAGTCAACAAGCAGTCAGCAGATTAGCAGTGGTGGATCCATATGTGTCAGGGCCTGGGTCTGAACCTACGACCTCTGCTGTGTTTGTCGATGTCTCTTCTTGATGAGCCACCTGAAATGCTGGACAGCACCCTGTCTTATCTATTGGACAATCCTGCCTTATACCTTGTTTCTGCTGAACCTTGAACTCTTTGCTTCTTTCATCAACTTCCTATTTAAGCCATGCCTTTGCACATCCTGTTAGCCAGATTATTGTGCTCTCTCCAGCCAATATTTCACTCTTGTCTCTCCTGCTACTGTCCGTATCTCCTCTTCCACTCGTTACCGACTTTTGGCTTGTTTATGCTTCTGCTTAATCTAGACCTGCAACCACTTGTTACTGAACTTTGGCCTGTTTACTGAATACGCTTCTGCTTGATCCCTATTTGCTATATTAGCTACTGTACCCCAGCTTGCTCATCTCCTGGTGTCGGTCAGCCAAATGACTACGACTTGGTATTAACATGCAACAAAACCCATCTCCACCATCAGGAGCTCTGGTGAGCACCGGTTATTGTTTAGACCAGTGTTTCTCAACTCCGGTCCTCAGGGCACATTAACAGGCCAGGTTTTCAAGAAAGCTGAAATACATCACAGGTGATATACTTTGCTGCTCAGTGATTGCAGTATTCTAGTCTGCATCTCCCCAAGGTAATACCTAAAATCTGGCCTGTTAGTGTGCCCTGAGGACCGGAGTTGAGAAACACTGGTTTAGACTCTGCACCTTAGGTGAGCCTGTGTCATCTGCTAGGGTAACTTGCTGTTTCACTTAAGCAGCTGGTCAATGGGAGCCTCTCTACTTTTGTAGCAACTGGCTTCCGCATCTGACCCCTTACTGTGAAAATAAAGCTCTTAGGAGAGGATTACTTTAAAGCAATTCTTCGGGACCCAATTTACCCTTTCACACAAAACCCACTACTTCCCCCCCCCCCCCCAATTGATCACCATGTTAATTTTTTGCCTTAATCTGTGGTCTAGTGTTGTCAGATTCCAGATCTTCTGTCTTTCTTGCAACAAAGTTAGAGGGTCTTTTTTTCAGTTGTCCATTTTCCTGCCTGTGTGACGTGGACACTTTCTTTTGGCTGTCCAGCAGCAGGGACCTCTCAAGCTCCAAATTTTCAGTGATCACAATAAGGGGACCAGTCAATGTGTTTACAGACTGCATTGCTGGATCACTGGTTGCCACTCCTGGAGGCAATATTTGCTATATTAGCTACTGGACCCCAGCTTGCTCACCTCCATCCAAATGACTGCAACCTGGTATTAACATGCAACAAAACCCATCTCCACCATCAGCTCTGGTGAACACCGGATAGTGTTTAGACTCTGCACCTTAGGTGAGCCTGTGTCATCTGCCAGGGTAACCTGCTGTTGCACTTAGGCAGCTGGTGGGTGGGGGCCTCTCCACTGCTATAGCAACTGGCCTCCGGATCTGACCCCTTACTGTGAAAATAAAGCTCTTAGGAGAGGATTACTTTAAAGCAGTTCTTTGGGACCCAATTTACCCTTCCACACAAAACCCACTACTTCCCCCCCTAATTGATCACCATGTTAATTTTTTGCCTTAATTTGTGGTCTAGTGTTATGTCAGATTCCAGATCTTCTGTCTTTCTTGCAACAAAGTTAGAGGGTCTTTTTTTTAGTTGTCCATTTTCCTGCCTGTGTGACGTGGACACTTTCTTTTGGCTGTCCAGCAGCAGGGATCTCTCAAGTTCCAAATTTTCAGTGACATGATGACCTCACAAAAAGGGGACCAGTCAATGTGTTTACAGACTGCATTGCTGGATCACTGGTAACCACTCCTGGAGGCACTATTTGCTATATCAGCTACTGGACCCCAGCTTGCTCACCTCCTGGTGGGGTCATCCAAATGACTGCGACCTGGTATTAACATGCAACAAAACCCATCTCCACCATCAGCTCTGGTGAACACCGGATAGTGTTTAGACTCTGCACCTTAGGTGAGCCTGTGTCATCTACCAGGGTAACCTGCTGTTGCACTTAAGCAGCTGGTGGGTGGGAGCCTCTCTACTGCTATAGGAACTGGCCTCCGGGTCTGATCCCTTACTGTGAAAATAAAGCTCTTAGGAGAGGATTACTTTAAAGCAGTTCTTCGGGACCCAATTTACCCTTCCACACAAAATGCACCACTTCCCCCCCCCCCCCCTTATTGATCACCATGTTCATTTTTTGCCTTAATCTGTGGTCTAGTGTTATGTCAGATTCCAAATCGTCTCTCTTTCTTGCAACAAAGTTAGAGGGTCTTTTTTTCAGTTTTCCATTTTCCTGCCTGTGTGACGTGGACACTTTCTTTTGGCTGTCCAGCAGCAGGGACCTCTCAAGCTCCAAATTTTCAGTGACATGATGACCTCACAATAAGGGGACCAGTCAATGTGTGCAAAAACTGCATTGCTGGATCACTGGTTACCACTCCTGGAGGCACTGGCAAGGGACACGTGAAAAAGAACTTGCAGTAGGTGAGTAAAAAAGGGATCATTCAATGGGTAGTAGAGGGGTTTAGGTTCTTCAGGTGATGGTCTTTTTTTTTAGATGTGTACTGAGGAGCACCTGGAAAAAAGCTTCTCACTTGAAAGCCTTTTTGAAACATTTAAAGTTTAAGGCTGGATTTCATGAATTCACCAACTTTATAAAAAGTGCAGGCACACCATGAGTTGAGTACTAATGGCTCCCTGCCACATTTCTCTGGCTAATCTCTATTATTTATATGGTTTATGGCTCTGCCAGAGGATACACTCAAGTCTGTGAGAGAGGAAAGGAACACAGAATGTAGCTATGCCCTCAACTCCCTTCTGCTGCCCATTCACAGAAGCCTTTGTGTTTTCTGAATGAGTTCACATAATGCAAAAGCTTCTGTGATTGGGTAGGATGAGGGGGAAGGGCAGATATAGTAGCTACACTGACTCTGCAGTTGAAGAGGCTGAGTCCAATGTCAGAGCTCTGGAACCTATGCTGCTGGAGCACAATAAACCTTTGAGATAACATTATTGAGATAAGCCCGGGAGGGGATAGGCAGCTTGTTAAACTTCTCTCATAGCAAGCCTTTATTTTTTACAAAGTTGCTTAAAGTGGAACTTCACTCTTTTAACATAGATTTATTTTAATCACTAAGCTACTAGCATTAGTTAAAAGGTAAGTATATTATAGTTCCTTTTTGTTTTTGTTTTTTTACATTTCCTCAGTTACTTCCTGGTTTCCATGCCAAGACAAATTATGTCATACATCCCAGGAGTCTTCAGGAGGGGTTTTCTCAGAGAAGCACAAGCTTCTGTATGCATGCATGAGCTAAGGACAGATGGATTATTGGATTCCAGGAAGTCAATGCTATATGAATCCTCTGCCCTTACTCAAGAAATGCTAGTTTTCTTTTTTTTTTTTTTTTTGTTTTCTTTTTTTTTTTTCAAAGTGATTTCTTAGCAAAAGAAAGCATGGAGACATGGATAGATGGAGGAGTTTGCTTTGAGTACTAAAAATTAATTAAATAGAGTTTTTGTTTCTTAGATGCAGTGTAGCTCCATTTTAATTCTTGGAATTCAGCTTTAAGGGCATCAAGTACAGCCAATGCATTTCGGGGTAAATTAAATCACAACAAACAAACTAGGGGACCTGTTAAGGCTTGATGAAGACTAACATCTTCTAAAAGCTCCAAAGTCAGCCAGTTGAGGTGGACTTTAGACAATCCTCCAGCGTTCACACCTCCCCTGCTTTAGTCAGTTCCTGGAATTGGTATTGCTCCAGGCAGGCTGCTGGCTACACATTCCCAGCTGTGGGTGTCAAGGCCAAGCAAGGTTAGTCTGCCCCTGAAATCTTCAAGGTTTACAAACAATCATACACTGCATTCTTTGCACTCAGTATGCTGAATAATTTGTTGATGACTTAACTTCCATACTCCATTCCTCCCACTGATGCATGACGCATTTCGCTCTAACAGGGCCTTAAAAGAGCATACAAAAATTGCCGTGTGGTTTCGGCCCTTACCCCTATGAGGAGACCAAAAAATGTTAGAAAGAGAAAGATGGGGCTTTGTAGGCCAGTGGGAGTTGAAGGATCAGACAAAAAAACAGTTTATAAAACCAATTAACATTTTATTAGTACATAAGATAAAACGCATGGACCGCCATGCATAGTAGGTGCAATTAGACTAACATACAAATAAATAAAATCAAGCAGGATGGGTCATTAGCAACATAGAAATACATCCCATAGGGGAAACAAAATAAAAGAGCCTGTGTAGGATGGAGAGTAGGTCTCACGATGGAATCGGTCAATGTAGGCCCCCAGCAAGCCGACGCGTTTCACTCAAGGCTTCCTCAGGGTCTGAGAGACCATGACAGACCGGTATTTCCTTGTTGATAATGACTCAGAGTAGATGACAGGGTTGTGACGACACAGATACCGAATAAGAAATACTGCTTCCGTATTTAAAATGTAGGTTCCATGTTGGCGTACATATACATTCTATTTATGCTGGATTCGAAAGTTTGGACCCTCATATACCATAAAGGGAAGGCTTGTAATCTCCACTGGTGGTAGTTCCCTGGGAGTCAGCGACTACCCGTACCCTCTCCCTGATATATATTCCAAATTGTGGATACTCAGCATTGGGTATATAATATCTATTATGGTATAGGGATAGCCTCAAGCGGACAAGGGCAGGCACATTTTATGTGGTCATAGAGGGTATCATCGTTCAGACCTAGAGGTCCCAGGAAAACAGCGATGAATACCTATTTCTAATACAATGATGGCTCCAGGCAGGAGAAGACATGCATATGCGTATCACTATATTTGATAGAAGGGATAGTACGTCCCGAGCTCCATAGGCCCTTAGTAACTTACTCCATTGTTGTTATCTTGCCCGAGCCTGGAGCAGCTCTGTGGCATCAGCAAAGCTCTCTGTTTTGGGTTTGTGCAGGCGGTGCATGCATGCACGTGAGGTGAGTACATGCTGTGACGTCATGTGCACGGGGCCACAAATCTCGTCAATTTCCTTAACCTGGGCTCCCCCTCTCCTGGAATGATAGCACCGAGGCCTAAGGCTAAGGACAGTGGTCCACGCGGCTGCTGATGCTGTGTAAGTGAATATTTTTAAACGGGGAAAAATAAGCCGCTATTTACCAGTTTTCAGAGCGCTGATCGCCGCTCAAGTGACCCACCGCCTCTTTCCTCCTCTCAGCCTCTCCTCCCCCCCCCCTTCCCTCCTGACTGACATCATTGGGGGATCCTCGGCCCCGCCCGTTGCAGGCAGCTGTCAGACAGGGAAAGGAAAGAGCTGGTGGGTCACATGAGCAGCGATCGGTGCTCTAAAAACGTAAAGAACGGCTTATTTTTTTTTTAAAACACATACACAGACAAAGGATTATTAAACAGACCAGACAGGATGGTATAAAGTGGCTTAACAACCACTTTAAAGGGGAAGTTGAGATTTCAGGGGGGGGGGCACTTGCCCCCCTATGTGGACGCCCACGAGAGTATGTGTTTTTAACCATTATTCCATTTTAAATAGGACAAGGCCAAGCCCATCTCTAGATCTTAAGTAACACAGTGACCCTGGCGGTTGTTTATCACGATGCTGTTGTGCTTTATTACCAAAGGTCCTTGGATTGTGCAGGCTCTATTACCAATAGCACAATACAGAATTAATGTCAAACAGCGCTGCATTAGGTATTTTCCCCAGCACATACACTTCTGTCAGATCATTCCATTATAAGCTACGTACAAATTACACTCTTTCCAACAGAAGCACTTTATCCTTCAAACTGATTGTCTCCTGAGATTCAGCGCAAAAGGATTGAGTGGGCAAAATGTCACTCCAACCCGAATGTGACATTAACAGCCGATGTCATGTTGCCCTACTTAAAGTAAAAACCTCAGCTGTGCCGGTTACTTTCTCTCCGAGTCCCAACTGCATTTAAAATGTCAGCGATCTCTGCGCAGGAGAGGCCCGAGTGACAGCTAAGCGTGCCCGAAACAGGCCTGTGTTTGTTACCACTTTCAATAAACATGTCTCACGGTGTATATACATATGTCACATATAGGGGGACCCAGCAGGGGAGACCTATAAACCGGATTTTATTGGCAGATCATTTTGTATTGTTAAGGTTGGAAAGAAAGTTTCTCCCGAAAAATGGGACTTTAAAGGCTCAAGGAGTGAACATATGTATTTAAAAGCAGTATTTTTTATTATCCAAACAGGATTACATACAAAAAGTATCAAAAATGTAGTCCATGATAAAAAATGGTGTACACATTACCGCAGTTTTACACAATAACTATGTTGATCTCTACAAATAAAAGTTGCATAGAAGTATCCGACGCGTTTCAAAGTCACCTGGTTCATTAAGGGATAGTTTTGCAGTTAATGTAGGTATAATCTACAAGATGAAAATCATATGTGTGTGTATGTGTGTGTGTATATATATATATATATATATATATATATATATATATATGTGTATGTGTGTGTGTGTGTGTATATATATATATATATATATATATATATATATATATATATATATATATATATATATATATGTGTGTGTGTATATATATATATATATGTGTGTGTGTATGTATATATACAGTGCTTTGTGAAAGTATTCGGCCCCCTTGAACTTTGTGACCTTTTGCCACATTTCAGGTTTCAAACATAAAGATATAAAACTGTAATTTTTTGTGAAGAATCAACAACAAGTGGGACACAATCATGAAGTGGAACGAAATTTATTGGATATTTCAAACTTTTTTAACAAATAAAAAACTGAAAAATTGGGCATGCAAAATTATTCAGCCCCCTTAAGTTAATACTTTGTAGAGCCAGCTTTTGCTGCGATTACAGCTGTAAGTCGCTTAGGGTATGTTTCTATCAGTTTTGCGCATCGAGAGACTGAAATTTTTGCCCATTCCTCCATGCAAAACAGCTCGAGCTCAGTGAGGTTGGATGGAGAGCATTTGTGAACAGCAGTTTTCAGTTCTTTCCACAGATTCTCGATTGGATTCAGGTCTGGACTTTGACTTGGCCATTCTAACACCTGGATATGTTTATTTGTGAACCATTCCATTGTAGATTTTGCTTTATGTTTTGGATCATTGTCTTGTTGGAAGACAAATCTACGTCCCAGTCTCAGGTCTTTTGCAGACTCCATCAGGTTTTCTTCCAGAATGGTCCTGTATTTGGCTCCACCCATCTTCCCATCAATTTTAACCATCTTCCCTGTCCCTGCTGAAGAAAAGCAGGCCCAAACCATGATGCTGCCACCACCATGTTTGACAGTGGGGATGGTGTGTTCAGGGTGATGAGCTGTGTTGCTTTTACGCCAAACATAACGTTTTGCATTGTTGCCAAAAAGTTCGATTTTGGTTTCATCTGAGCAGAGCACCTTCTTCCACATGTTTGGTGTCTCCCAGGTGTCTTGTGGCAAACTTTAAATGACACTTTTTATGGATATCTTTAAGAAATGGCTTTCTTCTTGCCACTCTTCCATAAAGGCCAGATTTGTGCAGTATACGACTGATTGTTGTCCTATGGACAGAGTCTCCCACCTCAGCTGTAGATCTCTGCAGTTCATCCAGAGTGATCATGGGCCTCTTGGCTGCATCTCTGATCAGTCTTCTCCTTGTATGAGCTGAAAGTTTAGAGGGACGGCCAGGTCTTCGTAGATTTGCAGTGGTCTGATACTCCTTCCATTTCAATATTATCGCTTGCACAGTGCTCCTTGGGATGGTTAAAGCTTGGGAAATCTTTTTGTATCAAAATCCAGCTTTAAACTTCTCCACAACAGTATCTCGGACCTGCCTGGTGTGTTCCTTGTTCTTCATGATGCTATCTGCGCTTTAAACGGACCTCTGAGACTATCACAGTGCAGGTGCATTTATACGGAGACTTGATTACACACAGGTGGATTCTATTTATCATCATTAGTCATTTAGGTCAACATTGGATCATTCAGAGATTCTCACTGAACTTCTGGAGAGAGTTTGCTGCACTGAAAGTAAAGGGGCTGAATAGTTTTGCACACCCAATTTTTCAGTTTTTTATTTGTTAAAAAAGTTTGAAATATCCAATAAATTTCGTTCCACTTCATGATTGTGTCCCACTTGTTGTTTCTTCACAAAAAATTACAGTTTTATATCTTTATGTTTGAAGCCTGAAATGTGGCAAAAGGTTGCAAAGTTCAAGGGGGCCGAATACTTTAGCAAGGCACTGTATATGTGTGTGTGTGTGTGTGTATATATATATATATACACACACACACACCGCAGGAGCTGCTGTGACCCCGCTCCGTCTTCAGTAGGCACGCCAGGCTCTCCAGCCAGGAGAAACCGGTGTAGACAACAGGTGAAGAGAGCGCCAGCAGAGGCCCCTGAACCCAGAAAAATAACCCAAAAAAAATAAAAATCTGTCCATTTCGGTTTTCGGCCAAGTGCATCCTAAATTTTCAGTTTCGTTCAGAATTTTCATTTCCGTGCACCACTGTTTACTGTTGACTGGTCCACTACCTCTGCTGAAAGTTTATTTCAAGCGTGAACTACCATCTTAGTAAAATAATACCTACAATATCTACAGTATCTCACAAAAGTAAGTACACCCCTCACATTTTTGTAAATATTTTATTTTATCTTTTCATGCGTCAACAAATTGGGCCCAATTTGGACATTGTCACTTAGGGGTGTACTCACTTTTGTTGCCAGCGGTTTAGACATTAATGGCTGTGTGTTGAGTTATTTTGAGGGGACAGCAAATTTACACTGTTATACAAGCTGTACACTCACTACTTTACATTGTAGCAAAGTGTCATTTCTTCAGTGTTGTCACATGAAAAGCTTTAGTGCCGGTTCACATATGTGCGGCTGCGGCGATCGCATGTAATGTCGGAGCGCACTGCTCCTTCATTACATGCGATCGGCTGTGCGGTGCAAGTTCAGCCATACACTTTGTATGGCTAAATTCGCACTGCACCCGCAGCAAAGACGCACAGGACCCTTTTTTGCAGCCGCATCAGGATCGGATCGCACAGTGGTTCACACTTGTGCGATCTGATCCTGTGCGAACTGTAAAGATCGCACTGCGATATGCGATCAAACTGGGGGTGCCGTTAACATTTCATTGACACCCCCAGCGTATCGCATATGGCAGTTGGAACTGCCAGGGGTGCGTTTGCGATGCGGGAACAGGCTGCGAATTCGCAGCCTTCCCGCATCGCTTAAGTGTGAACCGGCACTTAATAAAATATTTACATAACTGTGAGGGTTGTACTCACTTTTGTGAGATACTGTGTGTGTGTGTTTGTGTATATATATATATATATATATATATATATATATATATATATATATATATATATATATATATATATATATGTAATGTTTGGTGGTTAGTATTTTTCTAGCAAACAATACTGATTTTAACTTTTTAAACATATAGTGTCAGAAAAGGCCTGGTCAGCAAGTGGTTAAACCTGCTGCGGTTACATTGATCTAAACTGGATCAATGTAACCATGTAAAAATATCAATACCTGGAATTTTTATTTAAATCCCTATAGTTCGATCTCAGGCGGAAAGAAAATCCCCACAGGGGTACCATTCCTTCCCCACTGTGCCCAAAACTAAAAACATTTTGTGCTGGAATCTGGCTTTACTTTCTTACCACATACCAGCAAAACAAACCTCCCATGCATTATTACTAACTTTCAATTATATACAGTATATACCAGGAGCCAAGGGTGGGCTGCCAGTGATTCTCAAACAGAGGGTTAGAACTAGTGTGACCATTTATGTCTATTTGAGCAATAGAAAAGCAAACAATAGAGGACAAACACTGAAGCAGAAACAATGAAGTGCTCTGGAAACATCTCTCCTGTGGGATATAGGATTGCAGAGGTTTTATAGATCTGAGTTCTCACTAAATAATACTTAATTTTGTAGATTGCCATTATTAACCACTTAAAGCGGAGTTCCGGGCACAGATGTCATTTTTTGATGAACATACCCCCGGGACAGTCAGGGCTAGTACATTCCACAATGGCTAGCCTCTGATCTGTCCCGATTCGCACTTACCTTTTAGAAGAAATACTTACTTAGAAAATTTCTTCCACAGCGTTTCCATCTCTCTTGTGGGCAGCTGAAGCCGGCGCGGTCCTCTTCTGCGTCTTCTTCCGCGTCTTCTTCTCCCAGAATGCGCCGCACCGGCCCCTCTCGTCACTTCCGGCGCGGCGCCACATTCCTGAACAGCTTCTGGGCATGCCCAGAAGCTGTTTAGCAGGGGAATGCGGCGTCGCCCGGAAGTGACGAGCGGGGCCGGTGCGGCGCATTGATTCCTGGGAGCGATGACGTTTAGCTCCCAGGAATCATCGCAGCGCAGGAAGTGACGGGGTGAGCCGCGGCGCTGAGGGAGGAAGCAGTCAGAGGTGAGTATTTATGATCTTCAATAAAAAGGTGAGTAAACAAAAAAAATAAAAATAACTATCCAATTCCTTTTCAGGTCAGGTCTACCTAGCGGAGGGGCACAAAAAAAAAAAATCGTTTTTGTGCCCGGAACTCCGCTTTAAGCCCCAGAAGATTTTACCCCCTTCCTGACCAGGGCCTATATTGCGATTCGGCACTGCGTGACTTTAACGTACAATTGCGCGGCCGTGCGACGCTGTACCCAAACAAAATTGACGTCCTTTTTTTTCCCACAAACAGAGCTTTCTTTTGGCGGTATTTGATCACCTGTGCGATTTTTTGATCATGCGCTATAAACGAGCGTCAATTTTGCAAAAATAACAATATTTTTCACATTTTTTATATGAAATTCCCCCCAAAAAAATGTAAAAATCAAAATTTTTTAACATTTTCGGCCAATTTGTTTTATGCTACATATGTTTGGTAAAAAAAATTGCAAAAAGCGGATTTTGATTGGTTTACGCAAAAGTTATCGCGTTTACTAACAAAGGGAAAGATTTTTGTCATTTTTGTTGTTTTGTTTTTTTTAACGCGTAATGGCGGCGATCTGCGATTTTTTTGTTTGCGGTACTGCGACATTGAGGCGGACACATCGGACCCTTGACTGACATTTTTGACACTTTTGGGGTTACCAGTGACATTTCTACAGTAATCAGTGCTATACATATGCACTGTTACTGTAAAATTACACTCGCATTGAAGGGGTTAACTTTTTTTTGAGAGGGAGGGGTTATGTGTGTCCCTAGGGGCGTGATTCTAACTGTGATTGGCTGTGGCTTGAAGTGTAGGAATAGTGATCAACGGTCCTACATAGTAGAACCGTATGATCACTGTTTCTACACAGTGGAGAATGACAGGCGGCTTGTTTACATCAGCCGCCTGCCGTTCTCCCTCTCCACCGACGATCGCGAGTGACCGGCGGACATTGGGTTCGCCGGTCACACGCGTGGGGGGGGGGTCCGTGATCGCGCGGGAGCGCACCTCCCGGGGCGCGCGCTCGCTCCCTAGACCCTCACAGGCTAGTTAGCTCTGCCTGTGAGGGGCTGACTGCCGACGTAAATAGTCGTGCGGCAGTCGGCAAGTGGTTAAAATCCACTCTTCTCAAACCTCCGTGTTACAACACGTAAGTAGCCACCTCGCTAACACCGGCCCCTTTTTTTTTTTCCCCTTTTTTCGTGTTGTATGATGGACTTACGTCCAGATCATTTAGACCAGGGGTGGGGAACCTACGGCCCGCGGGCTGTATGCGGCCCCCGAAGCCATCTGATCCAGCCCTGCCATTGGGTTGCCTCCGGAGGGGAAGAGGAGGGGGAGCGCCTCCTGACTACACACAGAGCGTGTTCCTCTGCTTACCCGGCGCGGCCGCTGTCATACAAAGTCACGCCTCCTACCTATGATAGACAGCACAGTGGTAACGTCTATCATAGGAGTCGGTCCAGGAGGCGTGACTTCGTATGAGAGTGCCCGCTCCGGGTAAGCAGAGGAACCCGCTCTGTGTGTAATCAGGAGGCGCTCTAATCCCCATGTGCTCTGCATTGATGGGGGGGCACTAATCATTCTACATTGATTGGGGCACTTATCACTCTACATTGATGGGGGCACTCATCACTCTGCATTAAGGGGAGCAAACCTGGAAAACCAGTTGCCAGTAGCAACATCATCAATACCAGCTAACATCACACACCTCACCAAAGAGAAGCAGTTGCAGCCATCACATTAGGGGTGAGTTAATTAAATGTTTGACCAAATATAACAGGCACATTTTTAAGTTGATAATTTTGTACGGCCCCCGAATGATTTTAAAGATACCCAACTGGCTCTCGGCAGAAAAAAGGTTCCCCACCCCTGATTTAGACCTACAGAACTTTGAAAAAGTCATACGCAGGTCTGTGAATTAAAAGTGATAATAGTGGGGCGTGGCCTTGACCGGAATGCGATAGGACACGTGTAGCTGGAGCTCTGCCGGAATCTAATCTTTTAACACTCATCCTGTCTCCCCGCGATTTCTCCTTGTGCACCGCTGCTCCCCGGGACACTCAGGAGCCTATTCAGCCATGTCCCCGCCGAAAAAGACATCCGAGGCGGCCGCCAAATTGGATAAATTCCGCCGCCAGGACAAAGAAGCCGCCTCCCAAGATGGCGCTGAGCACCCTCCAGACGCCGGAGCAGCGGCGGGAGCCGACACCACAGCAGTACTGGAAGCCATATCAGCCTGCCAGGCGACCCTTACCACAAAAATAGATGAGGTAAAGGTGGACATCTCCCTTATTAGGCAGGACATGAGGCAACTGAGGGTCAGAGTATCCGAGGCTGAGAATAGGATCAGCAGCATGGAGGACTCCCTCCCTCCGCTCCACTCCAGCATTCCACTGACCATCTTCAGCAGCAGGTTACACAAATCCTCCAAAAGCAGGATGATTAGAGAAAAGTGATAATAGTTTATTTTTTAAATTACCAAAAAGGAAGAATTGAAGAGAAATCCAAATCAAATCAATATTTGGTGTGACCGCCATTTGCCTTCAAACCAGCATCAACTCTTCTGGGTAGACTTGCACACAGTTTTTGAAGGAACTCGGCAGGTAGGTTGTTCCAAACATCTTGGAGAACTAAGCACAGATCTTCTGTGGATGTCAGCTGCCTCACATCCTTCTGTCTCCATGTAATCCCAGTATCGGGTATCAAGTGCTGGAGGCCAATGGAGAGAGGGCTTCCCTTGCAGCTAAGTGCCAAACTCCCCTGGAGATGAGACAGGAGGAGTTAGGCCCAAAGTCGCACAGGTCGCCTGCAGAGTTGCTTGCAGAAACAGGTTCAGGAATACCGCTGTGGTGCTGCGGGGGTTACTGCAGGCAGGTGGCACCTGTGAGATGAAGCAGGTACTTAGAATCGCTGAGACAGAGGGTGGTTGATTCAAGCCGAGGTTCGATGCCAGGTGGGTAGCGGAGGAGACAAGGTCAAGTGGTAGTCAAGGTCTGGACAGGTAGCAGGCAGAGGAGATCCGTTAAACAAGCCGAGGTCAAAGTCAGGAAGCAAGCTGGAGATGGAGGTGTAACAAGCCGAGTGAGGAACCAGGAATCACAGGAAACAGGATGTTGGTAGAAGCTGAAGATCAAACAGCACTTAGAGAAGGGCTGGCTTCCTTATAAAGGCCCAGGTAAGGGGTTGACAGAGTTGCTGGGTCCTAGAGCCCTTCTCCTATTCTGACGGACACTGGGTCCTAGAGCCCTCCTGCTATTGGTACCCTGACACCCAGACAGACTTCATGATATGGAGATCAGGGGTTTGTGGGCACCAAACCATCACTTACAGGTCACCTTGTTCTCCTTTACACTGAAGATAGTTCTTAATGACATTGGCTGTATGTTTGCGGTGGTTGTCCTGATGCAGAATAAATGTGAGGTCAATCGCAGGCCTCCGTGATGGTATAGTTGGAGGCAGTTTGTGGGTGAAGGGCTGGAGAGCGGTACAATAATGAGTGTCGGCAGGCAACAGTGAAGCATGGTGGAGATAATATCTATCATGTTATACCAGTGATGGTGAACCTTGGCACCCCAGATGTTTTGGAGCTACTTTTCCCATGATGATCATGCACTCTGCAGTGTAGTTTAGCATCATGGGAAATGTAGTTCCAAAACATATAGGGTGCCAAGGCTCGCCATCACTGGTATAACATGATAGATATTATCTCCACCATGCTTCACAGTTGCCTGCCGATACTAATTATTGTACCGCTCTCCAGCCCTTCATCCACAAACTGCCTCCAACTACAGCCAAATATTTCACATTTTGGCTCATCAGTCCAGAGCACCTGCTGCCATTTTTCTCCACCACTGTTCCTTTGCTTTCTTGCATCAGACATTGTAACAAGGACACAATAGTTTCCACTGTGTAATAAATAGAATCCATGTGTGTAGTACCATGTAATATTTTGTATGAGGACCGGTTGGTAGGGATCAGTGATACACTCAGGCTTGTTAGGACACAAGTCCAAACCCGCCAGAGCAGGGACGTTAACAAGCAAATGTACTGTTGATGCATCACATATTCCCTGCACTCTGAGTGGTGCAATCCTCTTGTCCAACCTGACTGTAGGCTTGTAGATGAGAACAGATGACACGGCAACTTGATAATACTTCAGCCTTGCAGCCCCTCGCTGGACCAGGGTGGTCCAGAAAACACTATAAACGACAACAAAACAAGGACGCACCGGCCTAGTGCATTATCTCTTAGACAGGTTTATTAAAAGGCTCTGAGGAAGAGGCGCTGCCTCGAAACGCGTAAGCCTGCACAGCTTCAGGGGACGATTCAATCCCGATCTTGTTGCTGAGGATTTTATTCTATTTGATGTGCTTTTTATCAAGAAACTCGTTTGTGAGTATTTTTAATCTATTATTTTAATAAACCTGTCTAAGAGATAATGCACTAGGCCGGTGCGCCCTTGTTTTGGTGTCATTTATAGAGCAGGGACGTTGCTAGGTGGGAAAAAGACTAGGGGCTTTAACCCGAAGGTAAATTTGATAACCCCATCCCACATTTAAAAGTCAGTCCCACTCAAGCTCCTCCCACATTTAAAAGTAAGTACCACCCAAGCTCCACCCAATTGTAACGAAGGGTTTGTAAAATAAAATAAAAAAACACCCCAGCTGCATGCATTTTCCTACTTCTATCTTGCAGTTTTCCTTGAAATTGGTATGTGTGTTCCAGCCAGGCTATAACTATATAACTGTGAGGGCTTATGTGGATGATGCTGTGGGTGGAGCCTAGGGACAAGGAGCCCCCAGTGGTGTCTACAAAGACTTTGTAGACTCCACTGGGGGCTCCTTGTCCCTAGGCTCCATCCATAGAATCCACATAAGCTCTCATAGTTATAGCCTTGTTGGAACACACATACCAATTTCAAGGAAAACTGCAAGATAGAAGTAGGAAAATGCAATGCAGCTGGGGTGTTTTTTTTATTTTACAAAACCTTTGTAACAAAGGATTTGTAGGAAAAAAACCCAGTTGTATTTCATTTTCCAACTTCTATCTTACCTCTTCCTCGAAAGCCCTGACTAGTGCACGATCCACTGCAATTCAAATATGATCTGGCTTTCCTCCAGGATCCCAGTCTCTGTGCCTGTGGCCTCCCTCGGCTCTAAGCTGAGCCCGTGCCCCGCTGCCGAATGGAGAAGAGGGTCAATTGTAGGCGCGGAATCTAGGAGGAGGAATTTGAAATCCTCCATTGCCCGCGCTCTCCTGCAGTCACGTGACGACGCTGACGTCACGTGACGACGCTGACGTCACGTGACATCACTGGTTGCTAGACGCCAAGTGGCATACTAGCAACCAGTGTGGCAGCAGTGGGCCCCCAGGCAGGTCAGGCAGTAGAGACTCGGGGCTACTAATTATCTATCACCAGCAGGAGACCCAGAGCTTTCTGGGGGACCACTCTGGGCTATAGCCCAGGTCAGCCCCCCCCCCCCCTGCTGACGCCACTGCGCCAGAACTATCCTACTGGAAAGCTGTTAAAGCTGATAGCCAATCATAGGCAGTGGAGGCATTCGCCCCGCCCCCCCTGCAACTGCATACAAGTGGGGTGAGGAATGCCTTTGCTGCCTATGCTTCAAGCAGGATAGCCCAGGTGGGTTCAGACTCATGTCTGAACATGCTTGAGCTCATTCCTCGTTGGGTTGAGACAAATAAATTTGACAATATTCAATTTGCAGCTGGAGATTTTTTTCTGAAGAGTAAACTTTTGATTTCACTTATTGAGTTGAGGCACAATTTGCTTGGGATTGATTTATTTTATTTTTTTATATTTTTTTTGCAGTGGAATACTTTAATGAAATTTGCAGATTAGGCCTCTTGCACACTACAGCTTAAAAAAGCTCGGTACAGCTTTTTCTGAGCTAAAATACAGCCCATTCATTGTAATGTGCCTATGCACGCGTAAATGAGCGCCGTGCATTCTTCAGTAAGAACAAAATAGAAAAATCTGCATTTTTGGACAGTAATTTTTGCCTAATGTGCGCAAATACGCGCAATTGTGAACAAATGAACGCTTACGAACATACTGTTGATCTGAAAAATGCTAATTTGCATATTTTACTAGAACTCGAGAATACATTTGCGTGGAAAGATGTGAATTTGCGTGAACGCATATGCGTGAAAATGCACGAATTTAAATAAGACCAATACGCCTGAAATTTATGGCTGGAAAAGGAGATGCTTAAACAGGATTATCGTGTGTAAGAGGCCTAAGAAAAGATTAAAAGCAACTTTTGAGATCACAAAATGTTAAACGTTTGTATAAGATTGTAAGCTCCTATGAGCAGGGCCCGCTTAATCCTCCTGTAGTTTATTGTATTGTAACTGTGTGTCTCCCTTTAGATTGTAAAGTGCTGTGCAAACTGTTGGCGCTATATAAATCCAGTATAATAATAAAAGGTTTGTTTTATCATGGTTACGTTTGTTTTTGGCGATTTGTTGGAGATCACACAAACACTTGTAGGTTTAGAGCCCATTCACACTAGCACGACTTGTGAGGCGACTTGTGTCGCCCCCAGGTCGCTTGACATAACAAAAGCAATGTTAATCAATCAGTGCTGTCTTAATTGGCACTACTGAAGTCGCTCCGACTTCAGAAAAGGGTCCTGTACTACTTTGAGGCGACCTGTGATCCGACTTGTCCCATATACTTCAATGGGAGTCGCCTCCTTATCTTAATTGAAGCGACTTGTTATCAGACTTTCCAGGAAGAAGAAAGAGATTAGCCAGGCATTCCCCACAGACAAAGTCACCTGTCTCTTCAAAGTAGTGCACAAGTCTCTTCCAAGTCTCTAAACAAGTCTCTTCCAAGTCTCTAAACAAGTCTCTTCAAAGTCTCTAAACAAGTCTCTTCAAAGTCACGGGGCGACTTTCTGGTCGCGGTAGTGTGAACCGGCTCTAAATCAAACTGTAAATAACATACAATTTAACTATAACAAATTTTATAATTTTGGAAAAATGTAACAATATATACCTACATAAAAAATTAAATTACGTCTGTGCTACCTGGTTGGAATTATAAATGTGTACTGAGTGAATTAAAGATAGGGGGTCTCCGCGCTTATGGTTAAAGATAAAGATGGCTGCAGCCTACCTCAAAATATAGCAAAGCTATATCAGATAATTGAAAATAGGTGTGGAGGTAAGTGGCGCTGCCACAGTCAGTATAAATTTTAAATATGGGTTAGGGTGTATGCATTTAAATCTGGGGTAAATCGAATAATTTAAATCTGGTGAACTAAAAAATAGTAGGTGCTATATCTGTGCAATAAATAATGTATGTAAAAAATAAAATTGATAATGTAGGAAATGGTGGTATAAATACAATAAATAAATTGGTGATATATGAACGTGAATAAATATTGGCAAATAAAAATGTGTATAAAATGGATCTGTGAATATACACAATGAAATAATCACATGAATATATTATTAACCCCACTCGAGTGACACAAATGAATAAAGTGCATATATCAAAAAACCATGTGCAAATAAAGTGCATATAAAGGTGCTCAGAATAATAAGACCACTTTAAAAAATGTGTGGATAAAACCAATAGCCTCAGATAAAAATGTCATAAAAGTCCATAAAATCAGCAGCAATAAGTATATATGGTGGTAATCACAGTTGAGTCCATAAACCAAATCAAAGAAAACTCTAAAGGAAGTGAGGAAAAAGTGGATTCTGGGTGATAAGTAGGGATGGGGGTGCTCAATGGAGGAATAGGTGCTCCCCTCCTCTTGCTCCCGCACTCACCAGAAGGTGATACTCCTACAGGGGTAACCAGCGTGAAATGTATCTCTCAGGGGTCCCTCAAAGGTTTGTACCGATATCCACTTGTTCCCTGATAGGAATCAACGGGCAGTAAATCCAAAGTAAATCCTCAATCATATGCCGATAATATAGTAATAGGGAACCGTATCCAGGAAATGTAAGGAAGAGAAAACTCCAATAGTGAAGTATCGCTTAAACAACATTCGCTTTATTGTTAAAAACAGTACATGGTACTCACATTTAGCATAAAGTAGACGTGCACATATGAGATTAGGGACCGCAAGACCCTCGTGTAGCGGTACCCTTCCGGGACGCGATGCGCTCCACCGACCGCATCTGCGCCTCACTCACAGGGCAGCGGAACTGACGTGACCACGCTCTACGCGTTTCGTCATCAATGACGTCATCAGGAACAGCCTATCTGAGGCTATTGGTTTTATCCACACATTTTTTAAAGTGGTCTTATTATTCTGAGCACCTTTTATATGCACTTTATTTGCACATGGTACAGAGTGAATGTAAATTAAATAAGTGTGCAAAGAGAGATCACATAAACACTTGTAGGTTAAATCAAACTGTATATAACGTTTGATTTAACTATAACAAATTTTATAATTTTGGAAAAATTTAACAATATATACCTACATAAAAAATAAAATTACTTCTGTGCTACCTGGTTAGAATTATAAATGTTTACAGAGTGAATATAAATTAAATAACAGTGTACAGGTTGCTGCAACACCTAATGTGTTCCCACAGTAGAGACAATGGTGCAGTGTAAATGGAGTTGCGCAACCTCGCAATGAAGTGTCAAAAAAAGGCTCTCTAAAAAAAATCATAATAATCAAACACAGCTGTACAAAATACACATTTAACCACTTCCGGACTGCCCACCGTGTATTTACGATTCTACTTTGACGTTAAATACCGGAGTTGCTGCCATAACCTTGGTATTTTCTTACACAGCTGGCAGTTCGTTTTAGCATAAAAGTGGTCCCAGCGGCGGGATCGCTTTTATGGGCGGCGCCCTCCCGCCGCTTTCCGGTCTTTTTCTCTGCTTACCGGAGCCATCTGTAATGGGGAAAACTATCCAATCCGCTCACCTGATGGGCAGGAAGTCGAGTGAGGGCAAGGTGGCCCCCACTTCACTCTATGCCTTTGGAGGACTGGAGGGACGTCAAACGCCACTTCGGCCCAACAGCCTCAAAGGGCCAAATGTGTTTGTTTTTAATGTGTAATGTGTAAATATGAGATCTGAGGTCTTTTTGACCCCAGATCTCAGGTTAACCTTCCTGGCGGTATGATTGTTTGCGATTTTAGGTGCTGAAAGCGGTACAATTATTTTGCTAGTAATTTTTATGGACGAGCAGCCCAAACCAACTATTTACATATGATTTTTTTTTCACTGTGCGTTCTTCTTTATAACATCTCGGGTATGATAACGTTTGAAACACGAAATCATAAATTATAATATAGTAAATAACTATAAAAAGGTTAAATATGTGTGTGTGTGTGTGTGTATATATATATATATATAAAGTACAGTAAAACTGCAAGAAAGGGCACTGGGGGGGGGGGGGGGCAAACTAATGTCAATTTATTTTATTTTGTAATGTAATACAATAGGATTACAATATATTAGTGTGTTTTACTTTTCAAATTTGCCGCCGGTTCCACCCCCCTGCGAGCGTCACCTTGCAGAAGACGGAAGCCGGGGGTCACAGCATCGGGCGGAAGATCCGGCCACCGTATGCTGCAGGGACACATCGCGGGATCCCGGAGACAAGGTAAGTAACCTCTCTTAAAGGATCCAGCGATGCTCCCTGGCTGTACCCCAAGTGTGGCTCGGGGTTACCGCTAATGGCACGGAAATGCCACCCCGAGCCACACTCGGGAACACCGCCAGGGAGGTTAAAGAGGACCTGTCCTGCATATTTCTATTACAAGGGATGTATACATTTAGAGTCCTGACCTCAACCTGATAGAACCCCTATGGGATGAATTAGGTCAGAGATTGCAAGCCAGGCTGTCTCATCCAACATCAATGCCTGACCTCACAAATGCGCTTCTGGAGTAATGGTCAAACATTCCCATAGACACACTCCTAAACCTTGTGGACAGCCTTCCCAGAAGATTTGAAGCTGTTACAGCTGCAAAGGGTGGGCCAACTCAATATTGAACCCAAGTTCATCTGCGTGTAAAGACAGGCGTCCCAATACTTTTGACTATATAGTGTACCTACAACCCCATGTAGAATTCCCGAATTAGACACTTGAGTTCCTTTCGAGTTTATCTTCCTCACTTTAGAGAAATATCTGTAACCTGGAAGAGTGGGAGGAGTCCGAATTTTCAGGCTCCATCAGCTTCACATAAAAGCAATAGCCTTTAAAATGTCTTGAATAGAGATTTTTATTATTCCGCTGAAGTGCCCATATAAGTGCCTGCGATATTTACAGCACCGAGCGAGCCCATTTTTATAGCGACATTTCTCTAATCAATGCAACTTGTGGGATTTTTATGCACGGCGCAATAAAGCTTTTTATTCCGGCTGGGCAATTAATGATGAATTTCTCTGCCGCGTATGGCAGGTGCTCTTTACCCGCACATTGACCACTCTCCTCAATTATTCTTCTCTAATATGACTCAATCTTCATATGCATGGCTTGATTCGGCTGTTACTGTTGTGTAAAGTGTTTGTCTATTGACCAGTGGAATTCAATTTCCCAGCTCACGGTAATGAGAGCGAAGTTTTATCCAGCCAGCGCTGTGTGCGTCCGCTGAATTATACATTATAAAGCAGCCGATATTGACCAGGATTTTCAGGAGGTTCGTATTGTGCTAATCTTCTCTTCTGTTTGTTTCTTTCCAGCTCTGTCGGCTTGGCCAAGGCTGCTCTCGAAGCCATCGATGGATTCAATCTCTTTGGAAACCAGGCAAGATTACTCATTCTTCTAGAAAAAAAGTGTTGTTTTCATATCAATATATAAAAGGAAAGAAGTGACAGCAGCAACTAAGGAAAGCTGCAGGATTTCAGCTGGCTGTATTATCAGCACGTAATTTCAGAAAAACAAGGCTCCTCTGACGAAACATTTAGAGCCGGACATATCAACAGCTTCCTACAAAGAAATCAACTTTTTCCCTGTACCCGGCTCAGAGAACAAAACTCCATTTCTTAAGCCCCGTACACACGTACTGATCGTCGGCCGAACGATCGGCCGTCTTTTGTCCGGTGCTGTCCTGTCGGTTGAAAACTGCAAAAGACTGCACACAAATTTTGTCGGCCAACAACAGCCGACTGCAGAAGTGATGTCATGTGATGGTTAACTTTCCTTGAACAATCGGCCGTTCTGGTGTTGGCCAACAAAAATTTTAATGCCTGAACACCCGATTCTGTTCGGCCGAAAATGCGCTGTCGGAAGCATCATACTAACAAGCCTACAATCGGCCGATCGGTCGTCGGCCGAATCTTTACGGCCGACAATCGGTACGTGTGTACGAGGCATAAGTTAGAACAAATTGAGCTATCAAACGTTAAAGTGTCATTAACCACTTTGCCACCGGAGGATTTTCCTGCTTTACGTCCAGGCCACTTTTTGCAACTTGGCACTGCGCGACTTTAACTGACAATTGCGCGGTCAAGTAACTCCGTACCCAAACAAAATTATCATCCTTTTTTTCCCACAAACAGAGCTTCCTTTTGGTGGTATTTGATCACCTCTGCCCTTTTCGTTTTTTGCGATATTAATAAAAAAAGAGCGAAAATTATGCGAAAAAATTGACATTTTCTACTTTGACAGTTAAAAAATATCCAATATATTCAATTTTTGTCATATATTTAGGCCAAAATGTATTTAGCTGCATGTCTTTGACAAAAAAATCCTCAATGATCGTTTTTTTAACCGCTTTAAGACTTTACCCCATTCCTGACCGGGCCATATTTTGCGATTCGGCACTGAGTGACATTAATGGACAATTGCGCGGTCGTGCGATGCTGTACCTAAACAAAATTGATGTCCTTTTTTCCCCCACAAACAGAGCTTTCTTTTGGTGGTATTTGATCACCTGTGCGATTTTTATTTTTTGCACTATAAACAAAAAAAAGAGCGACCATTTTGAAAAAAAAACATATTTTTCACATTTTTTATATATGAAATTTCCAAAAAAAAAATGTAAAAATCTAAATTTTTTAACATTTTAGGCCAATTTGTTTTCTGCTACATATTTTTGGTAAAAAAAAATTGCAATAATCGTATTTTGATTGGTTTGCGCAAAAGTTATTGCGTTTACTAACTAAGGGAAAGATTTTTGCTGTTTTTTTTTTTTAACGAGTAATGGCGGCGATCTGCGATTTTTTTTTTTTTGCGGGACTGCGACATTGCGGTGGACAGCTCGGACCCCTAACTGACAATTTTGACACTTTTGGGGGGACCAGTGACATTACTACAGTAATCAGTGCTAAAAAAGTATTTGTATTCTGCTACATGTTTTTGATGAAAAAAAATCCTAATAAGCATATTTTGATTGGTTTGCACAAAAGATATTGCGTGTACAAACTATGGGAAAGATCTTTTTATATATATATATATATATATATATATATATATATATATATATATATATATTTTTTTTTTTTACTAGTAATGGCGGCAATCAGCGATTTTTTTAGTGGGTACAGCGGTTTGCGCAGCCGAGCCAGCCTGCTGCGGTATACCTGCGACTGGTGGTCGCAGGTAGTTAAACTTACACCATTTATCGATCGTTTTTAATGATGTATTACATGCTGTTCATACTCAGTCACTCGCATCTTCCAGTTCTTCTGGGCACCCTCGATCGCTTTGGGGGGCTTTAATAATATTTTAAAGGGGGCCGCAACAAGGTTAGGAGTTACCTAATTTACCTTTGTGTCTTAAGAAAGAGCTGTCTGTGTTGACCACCAATCTAATAGTCCCCTTTTTTAATATAGATAAGAGGTCTTCAAACTCTCTAAAGGGCAAGTTTAATGTCC
The DNA here is from genome assembly GCF_965119305.1 of Pelophylax lessonae. Classification (NCBI taxonomy): domain Eukaryota; kingdom Metazoa; phylum Chordata; class Amphibia; order Anura; family Ranidae; genus Pelophylax; species Pelophylax lessonae. The sequence goes on from NC_138777.1 coordinate 227,183,987, forward strand.
TTCATACTTTAGGGGGGGCCAGTGACTGACATTGGTGTCAGTGAGAGGAATAGTTCCCCATCATTGGTGTCAGTGGGAGGAATAGTGCCCCATCATTGTGTCAGTGGGAAGAATAGTGCCCCATCATTGGTGTCAGTGGGTGGAATAGTGTCCCTCTTATTGGTGGGATGAATAGTGTCCCATCATTGGTGTCAGTGGGAGGAATAATGCCCCCTCATTGGTGTCAGTGAGGGAAATAGTGCCCCATTATTGGTGTCAGTGGGAGGAATAGTGCCCCATCATTGGTGTCAGTGGGAGGAATAGTGCCCCATCATAGGTGTCAGTGGGAGGAATAGTGCCCCATTGGTATCAGTGAGAGGAATAGTGCCCCATCATTGGTGTCAGTGGGAGGAATAGTGCCCCATCATTGCTGTCAGTGAGGGAAATAGTGCCCCATTATTGGTGTCAGTGGGAGGAATAGTGCCCCATCATTGATGTCAGTGGGAGGAATAGTGCCCCATCATTGGTGTCAGTGGGAGGAATAGTGCCCCATCATTGGTGTCAGTGGGAGGAATAGTGCCCCATCATCAGTGGCGGCTGGTGCTCAAAATTTTTTTTTGGGGGGGGGGGGGCGCAAACAGAAAAATGTAATAGGCATTGCTTTGCGTCAAAAAACGCTGTAAAAAATTGTGTGACTTTGAGGTCGCAAAAGTGGGGCCTTCGGTAATTAAGGTATAGTATGCCCCCTTTCAATGCAGAGAGACCAGCGTGCCCCCGTTCAATGCAGAGGGACCCTCCTTTCAATGCACAGTGACCAGCATGCCCCCTATCAATGCACAGTGACCAGCGTGCCCCCTTCAAAACAGTAACCAGCGTACATGCCCCCTTTCCATGCAGTGACCAGCGTACATGCCCCCTTCAATGCAGTGACCAGCATACATTCCCCTTTCAATGCAGTGACCAGCATACCTGCCCCCTTTCAATGCAGTGACCAGCATACATGCCCCCTTTCAATGTAGTGACCAGCATACATTCCCCTTTCAATGTAGTGACCAGCATACATGCCCCTTTCAATGTAGTGACCAGCATACATGCCCCTTTCAATGTAGTGACCAGCGTACATGCCCCTTTCAATGTAGTGACCAGCGTACATGCCCCTTTCAATGTAGTGACCAGCATACATGCCCCTTTCAATGTAGTGACCAGCGTACATGCCCCTTTCAATGTAGTGACCAGCGTACATGCCTCTGACGACGTCACATCTGACGAAACCGGTCGGGTGGTTCCGGACACCACACCTGTCACGCCTCTCCTGACGCTGGCTCCATTCTGATATCGCAGGACGCCGCGATCCACGATGTTTGTTTGATGTCTGCTCGTTTGTGCCTTATGTTATGTGAGTATATTTTTAATAAACGTTGAATCATCATTTTGCCGGATTACGCTATGGTCTCCTTCCTCCTTCCTTTCCATCTGGGTTGCCATTAACATCTGAGCTATCATACGATATACTATGGCCGTTTGTCATACCCTGGAGAGTTGAAAAGTTGCTGGAAATTACCCTTGTCCGTTGTCTGTGGAAGAAAGAGTCCATCCTGAGTGGTTCTGTCTCAAGCTTGACTGACCTGTCCATTAAGTTGGGGGTCCAGTCATTTTGGTAAGCAGCCACCTTTATCCATTCATCACGGGTGTCTTCCTTCTGCTCACCATATCTTGGGACCTCACCTCCTTTTTTTTTTTTCAAATATGATTTTATTGTAAAAGTTGAACCAGATAAACAGTACAGTACAGTGTAATATAACCAAAAACATGTAAATCACCGAGGCAAGCACCAAGTAAGTAGGAAGAAAGCACGCACATACGTGCTGTTAGTGCAAAGGTCAGGACAAATACGGAAGCATCAACAGAGGAAAACAAGTGTGTCATATAAGCATCGACAAATACAAATAATCAAGTTTCCGGGGCACTAGGCCCATGTGGAGGTATGCAAGGTTGTTGTGCGCCAGTACCAAATAAGTGATAGTGACCAATGCAGACTCATCGTCTGCGCAGCACAGTTCCAGTTCAAGGTTTAGGAAGTAAGGCTAAGACAGCATTAGAGAGATAAAAGAAAGAGCAGGAAAGAGAAAGAGGAGGACAGACAGAGTGGGGGACAAACACACATCGACAGGGGGGGGGCAAGGGGATGGGGGGAGGGGGGGAAGGAAGGGGAAAGAGGGGGAGGTGGGGGGGGGGGACCGCTCCGCACCGGATCCCGGGGACCACTCCCTCCGAGGATGACTTTCTCGGCCAGACTCAGGAGCCCAACAGAGAAGTTCCCCGTTCTGACAGGACGAAAACCCTCCAGTATCCCCATACCTTCTCATACTTCTCACGCTGGTGGAGCGCTGTAAGGGTCAAATCTTCCAGTCTGTTCACCTCGACCAGCCTCCGCATGCAGTCCCTGATGGTGGGCGATCGGGAGGTCTTCCAGTACTGCGGAATGCAGGATTTAGCCGCACAGAGGACATGGGGCACAATAGAAAGTTTATATTTCCTCAGAGGGATGCTGGTGCGTTGTAAGAGGAAAAATTCCGGCGTGTCCGGAATAGTATGTTCGGTCAGATCTCGTAGTAGGGAGCCCACCGCGGTCCAAAAGTCTCGCAGTTTCGGGCAGGACCAGAATACATGAAGCAGGGTACCCCTGTCTTCCTGACAGCGCCAACAGGTATCGGAGGTCCCGGAAAGATTTTGCTCAGACGGGAAGGGACCCTGTACCACCTGGTGAGTAACTTATAGTTGGACTCCTGCAGTCTGGTACAGGTCGGCGTCTTTAAAGCTATGGTGCAGATGTTGAGCTTCTGCGTCGGTGAGAGAGAAATCTGGAGATCCTGTTCCCATTTGGAAAGGAAAGGAGGGGTGAAATCCTCCGGCGGAGAGATCAAGAGGTGATAAGCCTGAGACAGTGTGTGTGGGAGCATTCCCTCACCCTCACAAAGTTCCTCAAAAGGGGTCAATTCCCTGTTGAAAAGGTCAGGTTCCGGGAGAGAAAGGAGAAAGTGGTGTAATTGCACAGCCGGCCAAAAGGTAAGGGCAAAGTGCCCCGTCAGGTCTGACAGTTCTGCTATGGAGGGCCAGCCACCTGGACACGTAAAGCGAGACGCCACTCTCTTATCACGGTCAACCAGCGGTTGGAACGTCCGATCTATCAGGCCCGGAGAGAACGCCGGATTCCCCAAAATCGGAAACAGCGGGGAGGTTGCAGAAGAAATAGCAGGGTTAAGGATTACCGGGGAGAACACAGAGAGGGTAACCCCAATCGTAGGGTGGGATACCAGAGCAGGTGGCCAGTGCCCCTTACACCAGGGGGCGCCCCCTAGGGGTATCGTAGATTGCGCCAATTCCAGGCCAACCCACAACTTGTATGTGGAGTGCCTGCGCCAGTCGAGAAGGCGACCGAGGTGCGTCGCCAAGTAATATTTGTGCACATCCGGCAGGGCCAGGCCGCCACAGTGCTTGGGTAACGTCAAACTCACCTCCTTTTTGGACTTTTCTGCTTTCCACTCCAGATCCATACTTCTTTGGGGACCAGCGTACATGCCCCCTTTCAATGTTGCGACCAGCATACATGCCCCTTTCAATGTAGTGACCAGCGTACATGCCCCCTTCAATGTAGCGACCAGCGTACATGCCCCTTTCAATGTAGTGACCAGCGTACATGCCCCTTTCAATGTAGTGACCAGCGTACATGCCCCTTTCAATGTAGTGACCAGCGTACATGCCCCTTTCAATGCAGAGACCAGCGTGCGTGCATGCCCCCTTCAAAGCAGTGTGTGGGCCCCCCCCCCCCCGAGGCATCACTTCACTTACCCCACACTGGTGCCGTCACCGTGCCTGGCGTGCTGCTGCTGCTGACGGGAATCGGGGCTACTGACTCAGACGAGACGACCTCTTCTGTCTTCTTCCTCTATCACGCCCCGGCCCTCCTCTCTGGTCTGACGGCGGGCGGGAAGGTGATGACGTGACGCCGGGACGGTGAGTGACTGATGCACGCACCGCCCCCACGCGTCACGTCACCCGGGATGTCCTCCTGTATGATTGGTCCAGGCTGGAGTCTGGACCAATCACAGCCAGGACAGCACTAAAGTGGGGAGTGTCGGGGCGCATTGCTTTGCGCCCCGATGACCCCCAGAAGGCCGCCAATCGACGCTTCTGCTTGGCGCATGTGGGGTGCAAAACCCCACCCCCCCATAGACCATAGTAGGTCCGGCGCCCCTAGTAGGCTGAAAATGGTAATTTTTTATATTTATTTTTTTTTACACAGATTGGGGGGGGGGGGGCACCCTGCGCCCCCTATTGACCGGCCGCCACTGCCTATCATTGGTGTCAGTGGGAGGAATAGTGCCCCATCATTGGTGTCAGTGGGAGGAATAAAATGCATAGTTTAGATTCAGTGGCAAGCGCAAGGCGATTTGCAGTAAACAACGGACGTCCTCTGCGATTTCTACACTTAGCATGAGTCTCCAGCGCTCGCTATGGATTTATAGCAGATCAGTGAACCCCCATCTGTCATGGGACCCGCAATCAAACACTTATTGCTTTAAAACCAGCAGTATTTGTCCCTTTGTAGCCATACACTCAGATCTGAGAAGCAGAGGAGCCGATTCTTCCAGACGTGAAGGAATTTACATTTTACCTTTGAAAGCGACCCGACGTGTGACTTTAACTATTCCCCTTCCTCACAGGGAATAACTTTGTGGCAGCTGACTTTTATTTTAGTATTATTATCTGAATCTGAAAGGAGAAGAAAGGAAACTTTCTGCACAGTGTGACTTCTGGAAAAGCAAGCCGCTTCGTGGGGTTATTATTTTTTTTTTTTTAATCTTTTGGTTTTAATGGACTGTGTAAGAATCAGCAGAGTGTCCTCCTCCCGCACATTTCTACTTGGAAGACACAAGATGTGTGCCTGTTCTACGCTTCCTGAATAATGCAGAGTGTGGAGAAGTCACCGTGCATTATCATCCTGTCATTGTGGTCGCAGAATGCTGCGTGCTTTTTAATGCAGAGCCTCAGCCAAAAAGCATCCGTGATGGCTTATTATTTACAGATTCCGACACAGTTCTTGGCTTCTTAACCACTTCTGGACCGGAAGATTTTTTCCCTTAATGACCAGGCCAGATTTTGCGATTCGGCACTGCGTTACTTTAATGGAAAATTGCGTGGTCGTGCAACGATGTACCCAAATACAATTGATGTCCTTTTTTCCCCACAAATAGCGCTTTCTTTTGGTGGTATTTGATCGATGCGATTTGTTTTTTTTTTTTTTTTCTTGTGCAAAGAGCAACATTTCTGAAAGAAAAAAAACAATATTTTCACTTTCTGCTATTCCTCAAAAAAATAAAAAAAAACGAATTTTTCATCATTTTAGGCCAATTTGTATTCTGCTACATATTTTTAGTAAAAAAAATAAATCGCAATAAGCGTATTTTGATTGGTATGCGCAAAAGTTATCACGTTTACAAACTAGGGGAAAGCTTTATGTCATTTTTATTGGTTTCTTTTTGTAATAGTAATAATGGCGGTTATCAGCGATTTCTAGTGGGATTGCGGCGGACAGATCGGACCCCTAACTGACATTTTTGACACTTTTGGGGGGACCAGTAACGTTACTACAGTAATCTGTGCTAAAAAATATGCACTGTCACTGTACTAATGACACTGGCAGGGAAGGGGGTTAACTCAGGGGTGATCAAAGGGTTAAGTGTAGGCCTAGGGGAGTGTTTACTAACTGTATGGGGGACGGGCTTCTGACATGACCATAGAGACCTGTGATGCTATATAGAAGAACGGTCAGCTGTGTTTACAATAGCTGGCCTTCCTTCTCTCTCCGCGGGGATCGATTGCGGGTGCTCGGCGGCAATCGCAGCAGCCAGCCCCGTGGACCGGCTTCCTTTGCTGCCTAGTGGGCGCGCTCGCCCCCCAGCACCAAGCGCAGCCGCCGGCCCCATGGACCGGCTTCCCTACTGCCTAGTGGGCGCGCTCGGCCCCCAGCACCAAGCCCACGACCGACGTAGGGCTACGTCGCAGTAAATGTGCGGCGGGGGGGTTTTAAAGCTGCTAGGGGAAGAGAGAGATTCTAGTTGGTGCTTTGCAGGAACACAGAATCTATCCCTTCCCCCCTGTCAGAACGGGGATCTGCCTTGTTTACATAGATCCCCGTTCTGTAGTTTACCGACAGTCTGCGGGTGCCAGAGGACATTGAGTGTCTGGCACCCACGGATCGGCTTCTGTTGGGAATTATCACAGCAGAAGTGGCCCTAGGCGACCGCACATACATGCCCCCTGTTGGCGGAAGTGCGGGATCACACATATATATATATATATATATATATATATATATATATATATATATATATATATATAGTCTGCAAGCAGTTAAAGATGAGACCTACAGAGAAAGCTGAGTACACAGTAAAGTACATAACTGTGAAATACCTGGTCAAAGGGTTCCTAAGTCTGTTCAGATAGTTGTATGATCCAGGCACCGCTGCCAGATAGCACATCCAGGTCTCTGACCTCCCTTTTCCCCACTAAGGTTAAGTAGCACATGACCTGGTCCAAGAGTTTGTGAATGGACAATAAAGGATCGGCAGCTCACGGATTAGATCTTCCCTGTACTATTGACTCCTCCAGTCGAGTTCAGGAGAATATAAAATGTGACAACAGTGCACATTTTTATTAAATTATTACTTTTAGTATTTGCTAGGCCCCACCAACTGCCTGCTGGCCTCATCTCACCACTCTGCATTATGCCCCTGCACTGCAGCCAGTTTATTTACAGACCTCGCTTCTCCAGAGCTTTTTAAATGTACAGAATTTAGATTTCGGAGCTCCAGGAGGCAGGGGGCGGGGATCTGATGATACACAATGCACAGCACAGAGCAAGGAGCTAAGTGTAATCTGAGACTTGAGTGGACATAAAGCACACGCTCCTCCACTCCACTGCTGTGTGCTAGAGATTAGGGCCATCTCCTGGAATTGAATAAAAGGTAAAAGTGACTCATGCAGATAGCGGAGGAATGAGAGAGGAGATGGAAATCACACTCGGTGCTTTGGATAGAGGCAAGTACACACTATAGAGCAGCGGTCCCCAACCTTTTCTGCACCCAGGACCACGGTTGGTCCTCTGCCCCTTCACACCATAACCCTGGGCCTCGAGGTCCCTCATCTTTAATCTTCTCTGTTATGCTTATCTTATAATATGTTTTCATAAGGTTATATGGGGTGAATTATGTATAATGGTACCCTCCTTGGAAGACCTGATTGGAAACTCTAGGACAGTGATGGCAAACCTTGGCACCCCAGATGTTTTGGAACTACATTTCCCATGATGCTCAGCTACACTGCAGAGTGCATGAGTATTATGGGAAATGTAGTTCCAAAATTTCTGGGGTACCATGGTTCACCATCACTGGTCTAGGATATTATGAGATTACATCTTTATCCTGTACTGCCGTTGAGAATGACATCTCAATATCCTCTTCCACCAAATCTAGAGGGAACCTATTGTTACTCACAAATCATATAAGAATGAACACCCCTCACTTCGCTAGGACAAATCTCATCTTTTGTCATTTATCTTGGCTAAGAGTTTAGCTTTATGATAGTGTTGACACTTGTTATATTTGAATACGTTCTATGGTTATTCTGTCAGGGGTTTTATCCTCTACGTAACTTACACTAATCGCAATATGAGTAATCCTGACTTCCTTATAATGTCCTACATGAAACACTTCAATATGGGAAGTTAGTTAAACATAACTGTTGACTGGACTGTCCCACCTTCATGATACAGAATGTTCCCAATCGGCCATCTTCATGACACAGTATGTTCCCAATTGGCCATCTTCATGACACAGTATGTTCCCAATTGGCCACCTTCATGACACAGTATGTTCCCAATCGGCCACCTTCATGACACAGTATGTTCCCAATCGGCCACCTTCATGACACAGTATGTTCCCAATTGGCCATTTTCATGACACAGTATGTTCCCAATCGGCCACCTTCATGACACGGTATGTTCCCAATCGACCACCTTCATGACACAGTATGTTCCCAATCGGCCACCTTCATGACACAGTATGTTCCCAATCGGCCACCTTCATGACACAGTATGTTCCCAATCGGCCACCTTCATGACACAGTATGTTCCCAATTGGCCATTTTCATGACACAGTATGTTCCCAATCGGCCACCTTCATGACACGGTATGTTCCCAATCGACCACCTTCATGACACAGTATGTTCCCAATCGGCCACCTTCATGACACAGTATGTTCCCAATCGACCACCTTCATGACACAGTAGGTTCCCAATTGGCCACCTTCATGACACCGTATGTTCCCAATCGGCCACCTTCGTGACACAGTATGTTCCCAATCGGCCACCTTCGTGACACAGTATGTTCCCAATTGGCCACCTTCATGAAACAGTATGTTCCCAGTTGGCCACCTTCATGTCACAGTATGTTCCCAATCGGCCACCTTCATGAAACAGTATGTTCCCAGTTGGCCACCTTCATGAAACAGTATGTTCCCAGTTGGCCACCTTCATGTCACAGTACGTTCCCAATCGGCCACCTTCATGACTAAATACGTTCCCAATCGGCCACCTTCATGACACGGTATGTTCCCAATCGGCCACCTTCATGACACGGTATGTTCCCAATCGGCCACCTTCATGACACGGTATGTTCCCAATCGGCCACCTTCATGACACGGTATGTTCCCAATCGGCCACCTTTATGACACGGCATGTTCCCAATCGGCCACCTTCATGACACGGTATGTTCCCAATCGGCCACCTTCATGACATGGTATGTTCCCAGTCGGCCACCTTCATGACACGGTATGTTCCCAATCGGCCACCTTCATGACACGGTATGTTCCCAATTGGCCACCTTCATGACACAGTATGTTCCCAATCGGCCACCTTCATGACACAGTATGTTCCCAATCGGTGTGTGTGTAGGGAGTTGAGGGATAGGTCCATCACTCTTCAGTTTATTCTTGAAATTGTGGACACTGGTCCTTATATTGGGCTCACTGCGATATGTTAGTTATGTTAATTTCTATGTACTCACTTACATGGTATGTTACCATTGGATGACAGACAATTTTTGATTTTGTTTCTGTCTTTGCTTGATATAACTCAATAAAACTTTGAAATATACAAACCAAACACTGAAGGAACGCAGGTTTCACTTGATGGTTATTCGATGTGCAAGTCTGTTTTTCTAAATCTCTCCAGACTGTAGAACAGATTGGAGTGAATCCAATTCTATGTACAGCTTCTATATAAGGATTACGATGATTAACAGACCAAATCATACTAAAACCTTGACCATAGATTGACATTCACACATCATAGCTTAAAACAACTTTATACCCAGAGTTTACTTGTTCAATCTAAAGCCCAGAAATGTTGATTCTCACATCTGGGGGGAAATCTTTGTAAAGCAGTGATTAGCACCGGGGCCTGTCATATAGATATATCCCTGAATGTGATCCTCAGGCCTGAGCCAAGCATTACACGGGATCAGCGATGATATAACAGAGTGGACTTCATCCAAAAAGCTCCTTAGTAGAAGATTTGGTATAACAGCTTGGGGGATGTGTAAAGCTCTCCGTGATAGATCTTGGGATCAAGACTTTATGTACTGTATGTATTACTTAATCTGTAAATGATATTTACCATCTTGAGACATCATTGTTGTATTTATCCCTTTCTTTAACCACTTTACCACCGGAGGATTTTGCTGTCTTACGTCCAGGCCCCTTTTTGCGATTCGGCACTGTGCGACTTTAACTGACAATTGCGCAGTCGTGCGACGCTGTACCCAAACAAAATTTACGTCCTTTTTTTTCCCACAAACAGAGCTTTCTTTTGGTGGTATTTGATCACCTGTGCGATTTTTACTTTTTGCGCTATAAACAAAAAAAGAGCATCAATTTTGAAAAAATAACAATATTTTTCACATTTTTTATATGAAATTCCCCCCGCCCCCCCAAAATGTAAAAATCCAAATTTTTTTACATTTTTGGCCAATTTGTTTTATGCTACATATGTTTGGTAATAAAAATCACAATAAGCGTATTTTGATTGGTTTGCGCAAAAGTTATTGCGTTTACTAACTAAGGGAAAGATTTTTGTCATTTTTATTGTTTTTTTTTTTTTAACGAGTAATGGCGATCTGCAATTTTTTTTTGCGGGACTGCGACATTGCGGCGGACAGATCGGACCCTGGACTGACATTTTTGACACTTTTGGGGGTACCAGTGACATTACTGCAGTAATCAGTGCTATAAATATTCACTGTTACTGTAAAAATGACACTGGCAGGGAAGGGGTTAATTTTATTGGAGAGGGAGGGGTTAATGTATGCCTGGTGCCTACTGACGTGTGTGGGGGGAGGTGACTGAGCGACACAGGGACAGATCGCATTTTCAGCTATGCTGAACCCTGCAACCTGTCACTGTCTGTCACTTAGGAGAACTGCCCGCTTTGTTTACACAAGCGGGCGGATCTCCACACTCGATTCCCCGACGATCGGGGAAGAGCAGCGGATATCGCCGCTGCTCCTCCCCTGGCCCGACTCCCGCTGTGACTGAATACAGCGGGAGCGAGCCTCCGGCGGCGCGCGTGCGCTGCCCACAAGGGGACGAGTCCAGCGACGTAGGTCTACGTCGTTGGATGGAAATGAGCCACTTTGCCGCAGTAGAGCTCGAGTGAGCGGTCAGCAAGTGGTTAACGCAAGCCTGTACTTTGCCCATTAAGTCGGAGATTTACTTTGCAGCAGGAAGAAAGACGAATATGCCCGTTTTCCTTGCAGTCCCCCACCTCCCTGTCCTCTTAATGGAGTATATTCTGATTTAAAGTGCATCTCCATGCAAAACTTTTTTTTTATTTTTATTTTGGTGTGTTTATTTTTTTTTTTGAAAGAGAAGGAAAGGGTTAGACCCTCTATAAACTTTCATTGCTACCCATGTCCCCATTAGGGAGATTTACCCCTCTAATTTTACTGGTAACCATTGTCACCAGGAAAGGAAGAGAAAGAAAATCCCACATTTTATAGCTTTCTCCAGAAGAAGTGTGGGGAAACCCTTTAGACTCGGTTCACTCTGCTGTGATACAATTTTCATCCGCTTATGCAGTGCTACTTGGGTGCAACTTGGATTCAAATACTATTGGTCCCAAATTGCGCTGGAATACCACCCAGGGGAGGACTGGGACAGGGGGGCAATTGCCCCCTGGGCTGCTCTAATGCCCCATAAAAAGGCTGCACTGCTTCTGCCACAGACATGTCTAATGGATTCCTGGTGAGGGGAAGTAAAAAGTCCCCAACGCTGACCTACTGAGTGCAGATGAAGACAAGGACAGAGCGCAGCCCTCCCTCCTAACATGGATGGTGTAAACTGTGTCTGAGCAGAGCCCGGTTCCATGTCCCACTGGAGACTCTTCTTCCTTCGGCCAGCCCAAACCGAGCTGTCCCAGCTCTTCCCATCCACCCCCTGCTGGCCAGGTCAGGAACTCGAATTCAGCCAGTAAGTAGAGAGTACCTGGAGCAGGAATTGGGGTCAGGAGGGGGAGGGGGGCCGAGCCGCTGCACTGTGGGCCTCTGGTTTGTACTTGCCCCCTAGGCCGAAAGTTGCCAGTCTGCCCCTGAAGTTGCCAGTCTGCCCCTGATCACGCCTAAGTATAGTTACATAGTTAGGTTGAAAAAAAGGACACAAGTCCATCTAGTTCAAGCATAAAAAAAAAAAAAAAACAGCCATTCAATCCCATATACACAATCCTATACCCGCAGTTGATCCAGAGGAAGGCGAAAAAAACCCCAGCAAAGCATGATCCAATTTGCTACAGCAGGGGAAAAAATTCCTTCCTGATCCCCTAACAGACAATTGGATATTCCCTGGATCAACTGTAACTATAAAATAAGAGTATCCAGTTATATTATGCACACCTAGGAAAGAATCCAGGCCTTTTTTAAAAGCAACCTAGTGAGCTAGCCAGAACCACCTCTGGAGGGAGTCTATTCCACATTTTCACAGCTCTTACTGTGACGAAACCTTTCCGTATTTGGTGATGAAATCTCTCTTCCTCCAGACGTAAAGAGTGCCCCTTGTCCTCTGTGATGTGAATAACTCAACTCCAGGTTCATTATATGGACCACATATGTATTTATGCATGGAGATCATATACCCCCCCCCCCCCCTTAATCTACTCTTTTCAAGAGAGAATACATTTATTTCCTCTAATCCATGGGTGTCCAACTTTTTGGCTTCTCTGGGCCACATTGAGTGTAGAGAAATTTTCTCGGGCCGCATATAAAATATATACTATAGTTAAGGTATATAAGTAATAAAATGCCGCCACGCCCTTCCCGCAATGCTGCACCACCCGCACTTATTTAGCACAACTAGAGGATGATCAAATGAAATGGAATCAGTATACAGAGGTTTACTTCTTCTGAGCGATAATAAAGGAACACTCTAACCACCATCACCACTTCAGTGATTTGAAGTGGTAATGGTGGTAGGAGTCAGAAACACTGCACATGCTCGCCCCAGCCCCCCCCCCCCCCCACCCCCTCTGAGGCAGCCTTTGCCTACCGTTAGTTGGAAGCTGCTGTGGCCTTGCCCCCGACTTCCTTCCTCCCCAGCAATAAAAAAAATTGTCAGGGGGCAGTGGGCCGCATTGCCTGTGGTTCTGGGCCGCTGGTTGGACATGCCTGCTCTAATCTTTCCTCATAGGTGAGCTCCTCCATGCCTCTTATCAGTTTGGTTACCCTTCTCTGCACTTTCTCCAGTTCCCCAATATCCTTTTTTATGAAAGGATTTTGCTCGCTTTGGAAACCGCAGCTTGGCATTGCATGCTATTAAGGTTATGATCTACCAGAACACCCAGATACTTCTCCACCATGGATTCCCCCAGTTGTACTCCCCCCCCTAGTATGTATGATGCATGCATATTCTTAGCCTCCAAGTGCATAACATTACATTTATCAACATTAAACCTCATTTGCCACATAGTTGCCCAATGAGACAGTGCATTGAGGTCGGCTTGTAAGTTGGAGACATCCTGTAAGGAAGTTATTCCACTGCAAAGCTTGGTGTCATCTTCAAAGACTGAAATGGTACTTTTAATCCTAGACCCTATATCATTTATAATACTATTAAAAAGTAAGTGTCCCAACACTGAATCTTGGGGTACACCACTGATAACCTTAGACCATTCAGAGTGAGAATCCTTAATCACTAATCTCTGAATTTGGTCTTTTAGACAGTTTTCTATCAATTTACAAACTGATCTTTCCAAGCCTGTAGACTTTACCTTACACATACGCCGTGTGTGGGGAAAGGTTTTGCACGCTTTTGCAAAATCCTTGTATGCTACGTCCACAGCCACCCCTCTGTCAAAGTATACCAGGTCCACAGCCACCCCTCTGTCCAAGTATACTACGTCCACAGCCACCCCTCTGTCCAAGTATACTACGTCCACAGCCACCCCTCTGTCAAAGTATACCAGGTCCACAGCCACCCCTCTGTCCAAGTATACTACGTTCACAGCCACCCCTCTGTCCCAGTATACCACGTTCACAGCCACCTCTCTGTCCAAGTATACCACGTTCACAGCCACCCCTCTGTCCAAGTATACTACGTTCACAGCCACCCCTCTGTCCAAGTATAGTACATCCACAGCCACCCCTCTGTCCAAGTATACTACGTCCACAGCCACCCCTCTGTCCAAGTATACTACGTCCACAGCCACCCCTCTGTCCAAGTATACTACGTTCACAGACACCCCTCTGTCCAAGTATAGTACGTCCACAGCCATCCCTCTGTCCAAGTATACTACGTCCACAGCCACCCCTCTGTCCCAGTATACTACGTCCACAGCCACCCCTCTGTCCCAGTATACTACGTCCACAGCCACCCCTCTGTCCAAGTATACCACGTCCACAGCCACCCCTCTGTCCAAGTATACTACGTCCACAGCCACCCCTATGTCCCAGTATATTACGTCCACAGCCACCCCTCTGTCCAAGTATACCACGTCCACAGCCACCCCTCTGTCCAAGTATACCACGTCCACAGCCACCCCTCTGTCCAAGGGTTTACTTACCTCCTCATAAAAAGAAATCAGGTTTGTTTGACAACTTCTGTCTTTCATGAATCCATGCTGTCTGTTGCTTAAAATATTTTTTCCTGCAAGAACTCATCTATGTGGTCTTTTATTAAACTCTCCAATATCTTCCCGACTATAGAAGTTAAACTAACAGGTTTATAATTACTTGGTAAAGACTTTGATCTCTTTTTTAAATATAGGCACCATATTGGCCCTACGCCAATCCAGTGGTTCTATTCCAGTCCTTACCAGGTCCCTAAAAATTTTAAACTATGGCTTTGAAATGACAGAGATCAATTCATAGTAGTGCAGGAACCTTTTCCAAAATTCCACTCTGAGTTGCATTGATGTGAATAAACAGTATTGAAAACAATGTGATTTCTTTTGTCATGCGATTCTGTGCAACTGAAGTCACATCTGAAATCGCACTAGAAACGAGTGAACTAGGCCTTAGCCGGGAGAACCTGTTTCAGTGACGGCTGTCTAAGAGGGAAATTCCACAGTTGCCCTCACTTTGGGGGAATTTCCTCCAACTTCCATTTGCATCATTGGAATGGGAAGCAAAGAGAAACTTCCCCAATGGTAAGCAACCAGATACACCAAAAAAAAAATAAAAACCCTGACGGATTTTAACCCTTCACTACTATATCCCTCGAAAAAAAGATTTGGCCAAGCAGTTGACGCCCGGAAAATTTAATCCCCTTTATGACCAGGCCATTTTTTGCCATACCGCACTGCGTTACTGTAACTTAAAATAACGCGGTCGTGTGATACTGTACCCAAATAAAATGTATGTCATTTTTTTTCCCCACAAAAATAGCTTTCTTTTTGTGGTATTTCATCACCTCTGCGTTCGATTTTTGTGCTAAAAACAAAAAAAAAACAACAATTTTGAAAAAAAAAAAGAAGAAAAAATATTTTTTACTTTCTGCTATAAAACATATCCAATAAAAAATGTAAAAAGCAAATGTTTTCATAATATTTAGGCCAATATGTTTTCTGCTACATGTTTTTGGTAATAAAAATTCCTAATAAATGTATATTGATTAGTTTACACGAACGTTTATAGCATCTACAAACTATGGGATATATTTATGGAACTTTTATTTTTAATTTTTATGCTACTAATGGTGACTTATAGCGTGACTGTGATATTGCAGCAGGCAATTTGACACTAAAGGCCCGTACACACGTACCGATTGTCGGCCGAAAAGATTCGGCCGACGACCGATCGGCCGATTTTCAGCTTGTTAGTATGATGCTTCTGACAGCCGACAGCGAACTTTCGGCCGAACAGAATCTGTCGTGCAAGCATTAAAATTTTTGTATGCCGACACCAGAACGGCCGATTGTTCGCCAGTCAGTACAGAATTCGGCCGACAGACAGCAGATTTGCAAGACTGGGCATGCTCAGAAAAGAAAAAACACAGGTAAAGTTAACCATCACATGACATCACTTCTGCAGTAGGCGGACAAAATTCGTGTGCAGTCTTTTGCACTTTTCAGCGGACACGACAGCCCAGGGACAAAAGACGGCCGATCGTTCGGCCGACGATCGGTACGTGTGTACGGGGCTTTACGGACACTTTTGACAGTGGGAACCAGTGACACTTATGGCACTTTTCCACTGCAAGTACCGGCTCGGCTCCACTCGGAAACTGCTTGGCCCAGCTCGGCTCAGTTTGCTTGTCCACTGCATGGTACGAGTCGGCACCTTTCAGCACTATATAGGCTCTACTCAGCTCGGTTTGCTTTTCCACTAAGTAGTAAGTTAGTGGGATTACAACGATTCTCTGACCAATCAGTGGCTAGTAGTGACAAACAATCAAGGTTGCATGCAAAGGATTGTGGGATATGGTATCGGTACGGCCTGCTTGGCACCCCAAACTAGGTGGTACTGTTAAAGCGAGCCGTACCAAGCCGTACCATGTAGTGGAAAAGCGTCGCTGTACCAAACCGTACCGAACCATTCTAACACGTACCATGCAGTGGAAAAGCGCCATTATACAGTGATCAGTGCTAAAAAAAAATAGACGGTCACTGCACTAATGACATTGGCTGGGAAGGGGTTAAACATCTAGGGCGATCAAGGGGTTAACTGTGTGCCTAACCAGTGTTTGTGTTTACTGTGTGTGCTGCTTTCACTAGGTGAAGAGATTGCCTGTGGAGGAGCAACCACGCTAGCTGTTTCTGGGGGGGGGTCACTGCAACTTTCATCTCCCTCCCTTTTTTTTCACTTTCAGGCTTTGAGTGAGACAAACCTGCTACGGTGGGTTGCCCCCCCCCCCCCCTCCTTAATAGATCGAGACAGAGCCCGCTGTTGCTAAATGAGAGCAGAGGAAGAAATGATTGGAGGAGCCATCCCTCTTCTTCTTTCAGATTGATTTTATTCCCAAAATCCACCCCCCCCCCCCCCCCCGTCAGAACGAGACCTGCCTTGTTTACGTAGGCGGATCCCCGTTTCATGTTGTTTTCCGACCATTAGCGGTTGCCGGAGGACCTTGAGTGCCCGCCACCTGCAGATCGGCTTCTGCTGTAAATTATCACAGCAGAAGCGGCGTGCGCACACATGCGCCCTCTGCAGGTGGGAGTGCATGCCCACGTATATATTCGTGATCCTGTGCACAGTTGCCACCATTTAGCAGTAAAATAGCTATAGGGCGTTCAGCAAGCGTTTAAGGCTTCATTTAGATGTGTGGTTGGGGGGGCAGCAAAAATGTGCGGTTGAGCCACATTTCTGCCGCCTGCAGTAGGCAGCGGATGGGGTTGTTTAAAAGCCGGGCTTGCAACGCTTGCTGCAAAGTTTATCCAACATTTATTGATCGTCAAGCAGCTAGACCGCTGGACACTACAGACTCCAGCAAATGGGGAAGCTCTCCAAATGTCCCATGCAATGCACTCGGTTGTGGCATGCTTGTGGGAATAAATTAGGGTAAAACAGGAGGTGAGAAACCTTAGTTGGGATTGGGCTTCAGAGGAAATGCAGAATGCGGATTGGACAGTCCCTACAAATGAGGAACAGTTAGGAGCTATGTGATTGCTGCTCCATCACTCAGCAGTTCGTAGCGATCTGTTTAAAATGCCCCCTTCTAATGCTTACAGAAACATACTCAGATTAACGTGTTTAATTTGTTATCTTGTCAGCAAAAGCGAATCGAATCCTAAATATTGATCACTCCCCCACAGTGGCTGGAAGCTACTGGCTGAGTGGCGTTTGTTAATTGACTTTTTGTACGAGCGGAGAGATAATTGTGTCGATTCTTTTTGTGTCCGCAGGGCTGCTCGTGGTCTGTTATATTTGTGGATCTCGATGCACACAACCGGAACAGGCAGACTCTCTGCTCCCTGCTGCCAAGGGAGTCCCGATCTCATGTAAGTCCTCAAAGTTAATGTCCTACAATATATATAGGTTTAACCTTTGACAATCCTACGTGTCTAAATGGGTCAGAGACACTTTTAACCCCAGACTTGAATAGTTGGTATAGCAGGGGTATGAGTATTTTGTCTTTAGAGAGTTTAGAATCCCTGTTTGCAGGATCTAAGGCTCACCACACACTTTCCAATCTCCTTAAAGCGGAGTTCCACCTAAAACCAAAAAAAATACTTAAAAATACCCCCGAGACAGTCAGGGCTAGTGCATTCCACAAAGTATAGCCTCTGAACTGTCCCAGGTTGCACTTACCTGCAAGAAGAAATATTTACCTTGAAAATGTCTTCTCCAGCGCTGCCATCTCAGGTGTGGGCAGCTGAAGCCAGCACGATCCTCTTCGGTCCCACGATGCACTACACCGGCCCCGCCGTCACTTCCGGAGTGCACCGTCATCCCTGCACAGCTTCTGGGCATGCCCAGAAGCTGTTTAGCAAGGTATGACGGCGCCTGCACGTCGGGGCCGGTGCAGGCACATTGATTCCTGGGAGTGATGACGTTCAGCTCCCAGGAATCATTGCAAGCCAGGAAGTGACGACTCGCCGTGGCCGCCGAAGGGAGGAAGAGGAAGTAAGGTAAGTATATTATCTTCTAAATAAGGTAAGTAAAAAAAAAAAAAAAAATTGCGATTATCCATTTGTTTTTCAGGTGACCCGGAGCAAGAAGATGGACGGAACTTTCATTTTAGGGTGGAGCTCCGCTTTAAGATCTACCAACAGTTATGCAGTGAAAGGGGACCCTACCTGGTTGGATACACATTGAATGAGTTTAGGTCAGAGGTCTTCAAACCATGGCCCTCCAGTTGTTCAGGAACTACAGTTCCCATCATGCCTAGTCATGACTGTGAATCTCAGGTTTACAATGCCTCATGGGATTTGTAGTTCTACAACAGCTGGAGGGCCGTAGTTTGAGGATCCCTGGTTTAGGTTGTCCCTCATCTTACATTTTGATAAATCTTTAGTTGATTATACAAAACGTCCAAGCATAAACCAGTTTAAAAAGAGGTAAAGGTATAAGAAATAGTTTTTATAAGGTACAAGAATGAAGGGGTTTTAATTATTATTGTGTGTTTACTGTCTGCTTATTTTGCTAGTGAGTTGTTTTTTAGCATTGTCTAGGTCTGTATGTGCATACCGTATGTATGTATGCATATACAGTGCTGTGAAAAAGTATTTGCCCCTTCCTGATTTTTTTTTTCTTTTTTTGCATATTTGTCACACTTAAATGATTCAGATCATTAAACTTTATAGATAAACCCGAGTAAATGCAAAATGCAGTTTGTAAATAACGGTTTCGTTTATTAAGGAAAAAAAGCTGTCTAAACCTGCCTGGCCCTGTGTGGAAAAAGTAATTGCCCCCCCCCCCCCCCCCCCCCCCTGCTAAGGCTAGGTTCTCACCTGTGCGGTTGGTGCCGCTGGTGCCGTACCAATTCCCACAGCTGCGGGACCAGCACTGAAAATCGTACCCGCACTGGGAACCTCGTGCATTACCAGTGCAAACTGTTCCCGGACTGGCCTTGCAGGGCTTGGTACGCCAATCTGGTGCGGCTGGTTGCCTACTTTCCTTGGACACTGCCTCTCTGGGAGGATCTGCTGTCCCAAGAACCAGTCTTCCATCCTGCTTTATAGTCGCTGGCTTTGACGGCTTGGCTGTTGAACGCCAGGTGGTGATGGATAGAGGTTTGTCTGCGTCTGTGATTCCAACGCTGTTAAAAGCCAGGAAATATACTTCTAGGAAGTTCTACCATTGTACGTGGAAGACGTATATTGTGTTGTATGAATCCCCTTGGGGTTCATTCTTGCTCTTCCTCTGTGGCTCAGATCTTGGCCTTCCTTCAATTGGGGTTTGAGCAGACACTGGCCTTGAGTACGATCAAGGGTCAGGTGTCGGCCTTAGCAGTCTTCTTTAAACGGCCCTTGGCCACACACTCCCTGGTGCGTACTTTACTTCAAGGAGTTAGGCTTTTGGCCCCTCCAATGCAGTCTCCGTTGCTGCCTTGGGACCTCAATTTGGTGCTCTCAGTCCTTCAGAAGCCTCCTTTTGAGAATCTTCAGGAGATTCCCCTGCTTACGTTGTCCCAGAGGGTGACCTTCTTGGTGGCTATCACTTCTGCGCACAGGGTGTCGGAATTGGCGGCATTATCCTGTCGTTCACCTTACTTGGTGGTTCACAGAGATAAGGTGGTTCTTCGTCCCTGTCTGTCGTTCCTTCCAAAGGTTGTCTCTGATTTTCATTTGAATGAAGACATTGTGTTTCCTTCCCTGTGCCCCAGGTCAAAAAAAAAAAAATCTGAAGGAAATTGCTTTGCATGCCTTGCATGTGGTCTGGGCGATTAGGGTGAACCTGGCAGCTATGGAGTCTTTTAGGAAGTCAGACTCACTATTTGTGCCTATGGATGGGCCTCGGAAAGGGTTGTCTGCTTCCTCTGCAACCATTTCCAGATGGATCATACAGATGGTGATTCAGGCCTATTCCATCAAGGGTCAGGTTCCTTCTTTCCCTGTCAAGGCCCACTCTACTCGGGTGCTCAGTGCCCTGTGCCCCCTGGCCTTCTGTTATCAAGCGTCAGTGACGCAGGTTTCCGAGGCAACCACCTGGTTGTCGGTGCACACTTTCACAAAGTTCTATTAAGTGGATGTGTTGGCATCTGCGGTTGCTTCCTTTGGCTGCAAGGTTTGCAGGCTGCTGTTTAGAGGACCTGGTCCTCTTTGAGGGTGTATTGTTTTTTCAGGTGAGCTGCAGCTTTTTTGGTTGCGCTCCTGTTTACCTGGTTGGCTATAGTTAGCCTTGGGAATTAATTTTTCGCTTTTCCCACCCCTTATGTTTAACACTGCTTTGGGACGTCCCAACAGTTAAGAAGATCAGGAGCTGTGTCCGTCAATGAACGAAATAGAAAATGGGATTTTTGACTTACCGTAAAATCCATTTCTCTCATGTTCATTGATGGACACAGCACCCACCCCTCTGTGGAGTTGTAGTTCTTCTGACACTGCTTGTAACAAAACTGAGTACCAATAGCAGAGAGAGGGAGTATAGTAGCCTTGGGAATTTTCTTTTTAGCAGAGAGAGGGAGTATACCCCCTGGGACTGCCCATAGGCGTAGCCATACTTTTTTTTCTGCCTAGTGTCCTACTCCTGTAGGGGGCAGTATAACCTAATAGTTAAGAAGATCAGCAGCTGTGTCCGTCAATGAACATCAGAGAAATGGATTTTACGGTAAGTCAAAAATCCCATTTTTTTACATGTTCAAAATAATAAACTATTAATACTACTACTATAGTCAGTTTAAAATGTGAAAGAACACCAGGTTAAGAGACTGCAGGAAACTTTAAAAAGCAGGTCGTCTGGTGTTCCTCTGTTCCAAAAAAAAATAATAAGGTAGAATATGTCCTCCTTTATTTTTCTCTTATAAATGTGAGTCCTCCTGGAGTTTGCTTAGATCTTACATAAAAATAGTACAAGTCATTTTGCAGACAACTTTCCCATGGAAAATCACTGGAGAAAATAAAAAGCACAAAAATACATTACTGGGAAGAATACAAATCCACTTACCTTAGACCTTGGCTTTTACATGATCCACCTAGGCAAGGGTGATGTGTCTGGGCCTACTGGTAGAATCCTGGAAAAGCTGAGGTTTCCAAATCCAACCAAAGTTAAGTCCAGCATAGTTCAAAAGTGCGTTCACATAGGATTTGGGATCCTCCGCTTTCCCGGGATTCCTCACCCTGACCTAGGCAGACTGGCTGGAAGCTGGGCGTCTATGTTAAGTGTCTTTTGCTATTTACTGGCAATGTTGTTTTTTATCCAGCGATTCACTTGGGGTGGAATACAAAATAGACAGGCTTGTTTTAAGAGTCCTAAAGCGGAGTTCCGGCCTCGAAATCGAAAAAATCGATTTTGGGCCATCCGCTTGCTAAGGGCCACCTGAAAAAGAAATGGATGCTCCCAATCGCACACCTGACATGGCAACGCTGGAGAAGAACTTTTCAAGGTAAGTATTTCTTCTTACAGGTAAGTGCGACCCTGGACAGTTCAGAGGCTATCCATTGTGGAATGTACTAGCCCTGACTGTCCCGGGGGTATTTTTATCTAAATTTGACCCCCGAGGCCGGACCTTTGCTTTAAGGGCTAATTCACTGCTTTGTAAAACGCCTCTCACTACAAGTAAACACAGATAACAATTGTTTCCTGCGTGTCCCATCCACACTGCAACACAGCCCAGAGCTACACTGCAACATGCTACAATAAAATGCAGACATGTTGCATTTTATCGCAGCGCACTGTACAGCAGCACATGACAGCGCTCACAGGAGGGCTCCCTGCTGGCGGTGACTTAGGCCTTATTAGAGAGAGTACACTTGCTTTACACCATGAATTAAGTCGGCCATGGATGGATCGAATATCAGCAAGTTCAGCAGGAACCGGCTGAGATTTGAGCCATCTATGGGCAGGTTGGTTGTACTAAAGTAGATCCGTTGTTCAATTTCAGTACAACCAGCCTGTGGGATTTTATTTGTTTTATGCAATTGCTGCTGGCGGCTATAGCCACTAGCAATGATCATTGTGTTCGGCCAGGAAGGATGGCTCTCTCCTGGCAGAACACAGTAGCGCTGTGGGAGAGAATCAGTTTTGATGGGGAAAATGAGCAATTTTCTTTCCTGCCACCCGTGGTGGAAGAGAGAACGTTGCATAAGCTATGGTCTGCTTTATCAGTATTCAGATCATCTGTTGATTAGTGTTCAGATTTACTTCATGAATGCCTTTTGTTTTTTTCCTGCATGTCACACATATATCGCTACTATCTGTGCATCATCTCTTTAAACTGATGTTAATGGCTCATATCGCCCCCCCCCCCCCCCCCCCGCCCTGGCTTTTTATCCTCAGAACTCGGATGCTGCACTCTTGACATGTATAAGTTACCCGGCGTTTGCAGTAGATGACGACACTTTGTATCATCAAACTTTGGATAAGATTGTCCGCAAACTAAAAGGGAAATATGGCTTCAAACGTTTCCTTCGAGATGGATATAGGACTGCGCTGGAAGATGAGAACAGGCGATACTACAAACCAGCTGAAATAAAGGTATTGTCAGGAACCATGAATCAGACTGAGACAGAAAATGCGGTTAAAATCACACCTTTAATGTAATAGTAAAATAAGTTCAGATCAGAAACATAGTCAAAACATAAGCCAAAAAGGGTACTCAGACCGGCCAGTGATCAGGGTGCCAGAAATCAGCGTAGTCAGAAGCAGATGGTCGGGATCAGGAACCAGAAGTGACATCAACCGGACAAAGTCTTTAACAGGAACACAACAGAGACAATCGGGATATCTTGCCTAGGCGAGGGCAGGAAAGGAATGAACGGGGCAGCTTAAATAGTCAGAAGGGGCTGGCTGTAGGCGGGACTGACGAGCAGATAATAATAACCAGATGAGCCACTGAGGAAGCAATGAGTGCTGACAATTAACTGACCGCTGAGCACAGAGAAGAGAACTGCTGCTAGCCCAGCCCTGACAGCTACCAGTCTGCCTCCCTCTCTTGGTGGGACAGAGCTACATAAAGGGGACCTGTCAGTTGTAGAATGTTGGATTTAATGATCAGTGTGATACCTCTGTTCTTTCTATGAGCTTGATCTCAGACTACAAGTTGTGCCCACATTGGTCATTTTAGTCTCATCTGTGCACAACTCAATGCCTCCCCTCATCTGACAGGTCTTTTTCTTTTAGCCAGTGCATTGAACAAATTGTGATGTCAGGCAGAAGAGGAATAGAGAGGCTGACCAGAATAAGTAAGAGGAGGATTTGCCAGGAAACATCAGGAGGCCAGAAGGAAGACTAATGTCTGTTCTAACTTGAATAGGATTTAGAAGCAGAGTCTCAAATTCAACTTTTCTCAACCATTTTAACATGGAGGAACCCTTGAAATAATAGTCTTGTCTCAGAAATCTCCTGCTAATAAATGCTATATTCACAGCTCACTGTACATTAGTTTGATGGTCGCTGGGAAAATTGTCCTTTACATTCGTGGCCATTGGGAAGAATACTCTCCTTACAGATCGCTAAAAAGATCATTGTTGTCAATGGTTGCTTGAGAGGCAGAAATTGTTTAAGGAACTCCTAAAAACCTCTGAAGGAGGCCTAGGGGTACACAGGAACCTTAGTTGAGAAAGGCTGGTCTAGACCCTATGTAAAAAGAAAAACAGGGTGGCCCTCTATGGAAATACAACTAGTCTTTAAATAAGAACTATAGACAAAACTATTTTTTTCCCAAGGGAGGGTGATGACGCCTACCAATTTTTTTTGCCATCTGTGCCCGTTTTGGGAGGTTTCCCTTCACTTCCTGTTCCATAGCTAATACAGGAAGTAAGAGGAAATCCCAGACAAATTAGGGGAATCCCTTGGGGACTCCCGGGTCTCCAGAGCTAGCGTCCCCATTGGAAGATTTCCCCTCTATTACTTTTCTGGGGATAACCAAAAATTAAGGATTTTCTTTTACTTTCCCTTTCAGTGATGATGGTAAACAGGACAAATAGAGAGGGTGAATCTCTCTAATGGGGACACAGACCGCAATAAAAACTGACAGGTGTTCAAACCCCTCTCCACTCTATCCAAAACTAAAAAAAAAAAAAGTTTTGCCTTTAGTTGTACTTTAAGGTTGATTTTAGATCTATTGCCCATGCTTTTGACACGCATTCTAATTGCCTTGTATAAAGGGATAACAACAGTGCAAAAATTGATATCAGAAACCTTTGGGTAGCCGGTTAATTTAACATGTTAAATTATATGTATTCAAACAAGCATCAAACTGACTGATATTTAGGGTGTTCCAAAAGCAACATGTCCTCCTTAAAGCTGACCTAAAGTTCTGCTATAAGAAACAGCGAGGAGGCAGGATTTTATTGCAGAAGAGACATGCAATGTCGATGTGTTCTCCATCATTATCATGCGCAGCTCAGATAACAGTGCTGAGTCGATGAGTGCTGGGATGACTGGCTGCTGCACATGCGCAGGAGTGACGTCATCCCAAACCAGCCATTAATGAGGCCCGAAGACTGGCACCAAAAAGGAGATGCAGGGAGGGCATTGGATAGGTGAGAATTTACCCTTTGGTTCTGCTTTAAAGTGTATCTAAACCATGAACACAAATGTAATATATTGTATGTAGCTTACCAGTCCTTAGATGTAGTGGCTGCATTATTTTCTTC
Source organism: Pelophylax lessonae (assembly GCF_965119305.1). NCBI lineage: Eukaryota > Metazoa > Chordata > Amphibia > Anura > Ranidae > Pelophylax > Pelophylax lessonae. Next base: position 227,208,767 of record NC_138777.1, read on the forward strand.
TTCTTCTGGGCCGCTTTTCATTTATTACCTGGTAATCCCTCCAGTAACAAACAGCTTATTATGGTATATTGGTGGTCACTAGAAAAGTGCCCCCTACATTGGTGGTCAGTAAAGTGTCCCCTTACATTGGTGGCCAGTATAGTGCTCCAGTACATTTGTGGTCATTGTAGCACCCTCTTACATTGGTGGTTGGTGATGAGCCCCCTTACTTTTGTGGTCAGTGAAGTTCCCCCCTTACACTGGGGGCTCAGCCGAGAAGGCTCCCCCTACTTTGGTAGTCAGTGATGTACCCCTTACTTTGGTGGCCAGTGAAGTGCCTCCTTACACTGAGGACCAAGCAGGGAAGCCCCCCTCCTTATATTGGTGGTCAGTAATGTGCCCCCTTACTTTGGTGGTCATTGAAGTGTCCCATTACATTAGGGGCCAAGCAGAGAAGGCCCCCTTATATTGGTGGTTTGTGAAGTGCCCTCTTGCATTGGTGCTCAGTGCTGTGCCCCCTTACTTTGGTAGTCACATGCCCCCTTACACTGGGGGGCCAAGCAGGGAAGGCCCCCCCTTTTATTGGTGGTCAGTAATGTGCCCCCTTACTTTGGTGGTCACTGAAGTGTCCCCTTACACTAGGGGCCAAGCAGAAAAGGCCCCCTTATATTGGTGGTTATTGAAGTGCCCTCTTGCTTTGGTGCTCAGTGCTGTGCCCCCTTACTTTGGTAGTCAGTGACATGCCCCCTTACACTGGGGGGGGGGGGAGCCAAGCAGGGAATGCCCCCCCCCTCTTATATTGGTGGTCAGTAATGTGCCCCCTTACTTTGGTGGTCATTGAAGTGTCCCCTTACACTGGGGACCAAGCAGAGAAGGCCCCCCTTATATTGGTGGTTCGTAAAATGCCCTGTTGCATTGGTAGTCAGTGATGGGCCCCCTTACTTTGGTAGTCAGTGATGTGCCCCCTTACGCTGGGGACCAAGCAGGGAAGGCCCCCTCTCATAATGGTGGTCATGTGATGTGCCCCCTTTCTTTGGTGGTCAGTAAAGTGTCCCCTTACACTAGGGGCCAAGCAGAGAAGCCCCCATTATATTGGTGATTTGTGAAGTGCCCTCTTGCATTGATAGTCAGTGATGTGCTATCTCATATTGGTGGTCAGTGAAGTGTCTCCTTACACTATTGACCAAGCAGAGAAGGCCCCCTTATATTGGTGGTTTGTGAAGTGCCCTCTTGCATTGGTAGTTAGTGATAGGCCCCCTTACTTTGGTAGTCAGTGAGGTGTCCCCTTACACTGGGGGCCAAGCAGAATAGGCCCTCCTTATATTGGTGGTCAGTGATGTGCCCCCTACTTTGGTAGTCAGTGACGTGCCCTCGTACACTGGGGCAAAGCAGAGAAGGCCCTCCTTATATTGGTAGTCATTGAGGTGCCCTCTTGCAATGATGGTCAGGGATGTGCTATCTTATATTGGTGGCTAGTGATGTGCCCCCTTACACTGGGGGCCAAGCAGAAAAGGTCCCCCTGTAGTGGTGGTCATTGAAGTGCCCTCTTGCATTGGTGGTCAGTGATATGCCCCCATACTTTGGTCAGTGAAGTTCCCCCTCACACTGGGGTCCAAGTAGAGAAGCCCCCCCCCCTTATATTGATGGTCAGTGATGTGCCCTCGTACACTGGTGGCCAGACAGAGAAGCCCCCCCCCCCCCTATATTGGTGGTCAGTGATGTGCCCTCGTACACTGGTGGCCAGACAGAGAAGCCCCCCCCTTATATTGGTAGTCATTGAGGTGCCCTCTTGCATTGATGGTCAGGGATGTGCTATCTTATATTGGTGGTCAGTGATGTACCCCCTTACACTGGGGGCCTAGCAGAAAAGGTCCCCCTGTAGTGGTGGTCAGTGATGTACCCCCTTACTTTGGTGGTCATTGAAGCGCTCTCTTACATTGGTAGTCCATTATAATATGTACAGATTTTTCTTACACATTGAGGTACAGGTAGAGTATATACTGTGACCTGTGTACCCTGTAATTATATGTTCTTGGCAAATAAAATAAGACAGAAAGTTTTACAAGTCAAAAACCATCAAAGTGATAAATAGGAGGTTTCAGAACCATCGCACCCTCTGTAATCACTTTACATGTCTACCGCCAGAGGAGCTTATGTGACCACTTCCCCACTGTCATCAGTACAAGTAAATTAACTATAATTTAGGTTATAATTAGGACCTAGCAACTACTTTTTATCATTTTACTCAGGTCTGTGTATTTTCATCTCTCGACAAAATAATTGTAGCTCTTCTGTTTCCTCTCTCTCGTCCTTTCAGCTTTTCCATCTGGAATTCGTAGCTTCAGTTTGCAGTTAAAATTTAGCGTTGAGTTTCCTGGGTGTGGGGAGACACTCCATCATTCTGCCACTTAATTTCACAGCTCGCTACAAGTGTACACAGGGAACCAAATTATTCCTCCCGAGAATGCCGAGCCAGCAGTCATTACTTGACAAAATATTGTCTCTAATATTAGAATTACAATAGGCTATTTGCCAGAGTATTGAGCGCGGTCGCTGAGTCCTATCCCCTCAAGAAATGTACATCTTCTGAAGCACAGTTGGGTTTTGGGTGACAAAGTAATCTTTGTGTTTTTGTTTCTGTTTTCAGCTCTTCGATGGGATCGAATGTGAATTCCCTATGTTTTTCATCTATATGATCATTGATGGTAAGTTTCGTAGTTAGGTTGAAGTTTCTGCAGAAAAGTTCAAGCACTGATGGTGGTGCCAGCAAATACTTGTGTTAACCACTTCAATACCAGGCACTTTAACCCCCTTCCTGCCCAGGCCAATTTTCAGCTTTTAGCGCTGTTGCATTTTGAATGTAAATTTCGCGGTCATGCGACACTGTATCTAAACCAACTTTGTCATTTTTTCCCCCACAAATAGAGCTTTCTTTTGGTGGTATTTGATCACTGCAAGGTTTTTTCGTTTTTGCTACACAAATAAAAAAAGACCGAAAAGTTTAAAAAAAAAAAAAAAAGTTTTTTTGTTTGTTATAAAATTTTGTAAATCAATACATTTTTTCCTGCACTGATGAGGCCGTACTAACAGGCACTGATGAGGAGGCACTGATGGGGTGGCACTAATATGCAGCACTGATGGGCACTGATATGCAGCACTGATAGGCGGCACTGATGGGCACTGATAGGCGGCACTGATGGGCACTCATAGGCGGCACTGATGGGCACTCATAGGCGGCACTGATGGGCACTGGTAGGCGGCACTGATGGGCACTGGTAGGCGGCACTGATGGGCACTGGTAGGCGGCACTGATGGGCACTGGTAGGCAGCACTGATGGGCAATAATGGGCACTGGTAGGTGGCACTGATGGGCAATAATGGGCACTGGTGGGTGGCACTGATAGATGGCAATCATGGACAGCTCTGATGAGGAGGGCACTGAGAAGGTCACTGAGCCCTGATTGGCATCCCTGGTGGCCATGGGTGGGCCATCCCTGGTGGCTCTAGTGGCCCCCCCAAGGGTCTTCACTGGTAATTAATGCTCTGATTAACAGCACAGATCCCCCCCCCCCCCTTGTCAAGAAAGCCACCGATCGGCTCTCCTCTACTCGTGCCTGTCAGGCACGAACTGAGGAAAGCCAATCAACAGCACTTCCTGTTTACTATGTGACCAGCTGTGATTGGACACAGCTGGACACATGGTAAAGAGCCTACGTAAGTAGGCTCTTTGCCGGGATTGGAGATGCGGTGTGTCAGAGTTACACACCGCACCACCGATTGCCGCTCTGCTCACCCCACGGGCATGTGCAGAGTGGTCTATCCTGCTGGATGTCATATGAAGGCCAGTTAGGATAGAGCAACCACTTCCTGGCGTCATTTTGCTATATGGCGGACGGGAAGCTGTTAAGCAGGCCATAGACAGAGCGTTTGGTTGCAGGAAAACAAATCGATCCATTCCCCCATCGACACAGTTAGTGTTTATGGGGGAATCCCTCCCGCAAAGCCATTGTGTTCTCCTGGCAGGGAAGGCCGTCTAATTCAGGAGAACACAGTGATTATTGCTAGCAGCTACAATAGCCTCTAGAAATAATCCCATGTAAAATCTAACAGGCTGGTTGTACCCAAGTTGATCCATTTGTTTAACTTGGGTTCCGTTAGCCTTGCCCACACATGGTTCTAACCTCAGCCGGTTTCTGCTGAACTGGCTGAGATTCAAACCATCTATGGCCCTTTTTTTTTTTATCCTAATAGAGCCGCTTTGGATATTAAAGCACAACCAAACCCTTCTATAAATTTCAGCCAAGGAAGCTGCCATCTTGACCTCCTTTTGATTTGCATTTGCCATGTTGCTGAACATGTGAAAAATTAGGACACCAGCCATGTCTTAGCGGGTCAGTTTAGTTAAGGGCAGAAGCAGTTGTGACCATTCTTGTTCATGGCATGCATTGAATGTAACTCTTTTAGGAAACAGTTGAATCAATTGGTTTAGTTTGGCTTTAACCACTTCAGCTCCGGAAGCTTTTACCCCCATCGTGACCAGGCCATTTTTTGCTATGTGGCACTGCGCTTCTTTAACTGAAAACTGGGCGATCATGCAATGCTGTACCCAAGCAAAATGTATTTAATTATTTTTTCCACCAATAGGGCTTTCGTTTGGTGGTCACCTTAGGATGGAGAGCTTGGAATCGGCCAGTGAATGTCACTTCGGAAGTGGGGAAGGGTACCTATCAAAAACAGGTACCCATTCCCCCCCCCCCCCCCCGAAAGGTGCCAAATGTGGCACTGGAGGGGGGAGGAAGTAAATGAACGGAAGTTCCACTTTAGGGTGGAATTCTGCTTTAGGGTAAAGGATACTTTTTTAAGTGCTTTCAGCACTAAAATCCCTTTATCAAAAACGGTCCGTGCCATTTTTTTAGCTACAAAAGCCAGAGAGAAAACCCCGCCTGTGTGTGGTAATACCAGGAACACTATATGCGTTTGTTACCCCTGACATTTTATTTTTCCCAGAAGCCAGTAGCCATCTATAACCCGCTGTAGCACTGAATGAGTGTGTTCAATTATTCTGCGTATGAATTTAATTCGATAATGAGCTTGTGTGCACGTCCTTATTTAGTTACAACACTGAGTGATTGTAAGATGTTAATATTGCACTCCATCTGCTCCCAGCAAATCTCGCACCTCTTCCCCGAAATCATTATGTGTAAACAGCACGGCTCCATGCACCCCCCCCCCCCCCCCCCACAATGACATGGCGCCCACATCAAGTGTGCTTTCATTTTGCACATTTTAAATGTGTCATTACACAGAAAGATAAATACCTTATTACGGAACAAAGAAAGAAAAAGCCAACTAAGATCTGCTAAACTGCTCACATTTCTAAATCTGAAATCAAGGCAGATATGAAATGCACCAATGAATGCACTTATGGATTCATTTAGAGATTCATTAAAATAGAAGTAGTATGGTAAAACCATGAAATCATGTACATGGCGTCGGCTGTCCTTAGCAGTTAGACGAGGTTCTTTGTTTTTCTCCCTTTTGTGAATAGCTGTTGATCCAGACAGTAGAACCATTATAAGACCGTTAGGAGACCCGGGGAACCAGCCTGCACGGCCGCCGAAGACCCGATCAAAGCCGCATTCGGCTCTGATCAGGTCTCCATGTAAAAACCTGGAAGTGATGTCATGACGTCACTTCCGGGTACTGTTTGGCGCCAGATTAAAAAAAAATTACAGCATTCAAAACAGCCAAATTTGGCATTTTGAATGCTTTTAAGTGCAGAGGAGGGGTTTGGGGTCTTTTAGACCCCCAGATCCCTCCTCAAGAGTACCTGTCATCAAGTAAAAAAAATAAAAAATACATTTTTTTTTTAAATGTACGAAAATATTGACCGATACGCGATAAACAAAATATCGGTATCGGCAATGAAAAAACGCTATCGGTCTATCACTAGCAGAGTTGTATAAAGTACTCGAAACCCATACTTGAGTAAAAGTACAAGTGCTCGATCAAAAAGTGACTTGAGTAGAAGTGGAAGTGCTCGATCAAAAAGTGACTTGAGTAGAAGTACTAAAGTATTCAACGTTTTTTGTACTTAAATATTGCAAGTAGTTTTTTTAAAAATTTTGCTACTCAAGTACTGAAAGTAAAAGTACCAGTAGTTTTGAAAAAAAATTGCTACTCAAGTACTGAAAGTAAAAGTACAAGTACTGTGTTATGTTGTTATTAAAGAACGAAGTCAAAAGTTTGAACATCATATTGTTTTTTATTATTTCAAATGCAGCTTTTATTTATACATACAGTAGCATTTATTATCGTATGCGCTGATAATACACATGTTTTGAGCTTCATGAAACCTGCCATCTACTGTTCTGGCAGTGGTAATTTTTATAATTGTAACGAGTAACTATGCAGCACAAAAAAAAAAATATTGGAGTAGAAGTATTGAAATCATCGAAAAAATGTAGTGAAGTAAAAGTGGAAGTAGGAGAAAAAAATTCTACTCTAGGAAAGTACAGATACCGCCTTTCGGTACTTAAGTACAGTAGTGAAGTAGTTCTACTTAGTTACTATACATCTCTGATCACTAGTATATATACCATAGTTTGTTACACAGTGAAAAAGGTGCCCTGGGACTTTGAGTTGAGGTGATCACAAAGGGGCCGATGGGTGTAGTAATACAAATAGGTCTATTGAAAGTATAACAATCATAATATATGACCACATGTACATACATGAATAAAATATGCTCGCAAGTACAGTAAAGACTTTGCATAGTTGATCTGGAGCATCATAAAACTTGACACGTATCTTGAGGAACATAGCTCACTTCTTCAGGAGTACAGGCACACCCTGTTTTAAGTACACTCACTTTACGGACACAGCCTGGTCAGCTTGGCATGGCACTATTCCCGGTTTTTAACATTGATGTCTATGGGAAATCTTGGTCAGCTTGACATGGCTCTGCTCCCAAACCATAAGTGACCAGGATAAAGATAAAAAGACAAGGCGCCTCTAAGTGCAGTAGGCTCTGAGTATTAGGTTAAAAGTATAAAAGCACTCACATTTGGTAAATGTGACATGGGCATAGTAAAGTTCTGTCTGGAGTCTTCCTATCCGCTGTGCTGAGTGGTTGCAATGAGGACATCCGGTGATCCGCTTCCTGTAGATGCGTCCTTTCGTCTGTGTCCTGGTTGGCATGAGATTTCCTGAAGGCAGGGTGTGGACGCAGCGGCCGGTGTCCAATAGAGCGGGTGGTGGTCCTGCTGTATTCCACGGAAGCGCCCATACAACAAACCCATAAGTGACCGGAATACCAAACTTAGGGAGCACTGAGAGGGGACCCAGGACTACAACATATCATATTTGTGGCCGGCCAGCTTGCCTAGGTAATCTACCATGTCATAGTCCTGGATCCCCTTAACATGTCCCCCAAGCTTGGTGTCCTTGTCACTTATGGTTTGGGAGCAGTGCCATGCCAAGCTGACCAATATTTCCTATGGAGCTAGTGTATTTACATGCATTGAGAAATGAAAAAAGGTATTGCTTCACATTTTCATTTTACATACATGCTCTGGTCCCATTGTGTACTTAAAAGTGGGATATGCCTGTACATGCTCATCAGCTGGTCTGGAAAGTACATAAAGTATCAATTGTAAATATATATATGTATCATATTTCCTAACATAATGTAGAGACAAATGAGGAACCCTATGCTGGGAATACATACTTGCAATGGGATGAAGCCAAATTGAATGAAATGCCACTATAATCCCGCGGCGGTGGTAAAGGCACAGTCTGGGAGCTGGAGGCCTGGGGTGACAAACATCCCAATGGGGAGCAGATGGGGGACAATAGAGACCAAGTGGTAGTGAGAAATGTCCTTAAATATCTGTGTATGCTGCTGAGACGAATGAATGCAAATATGTCAGTTTGGGTATTGCATCACATGATAATGTAGCAAAGAAAAAAGTAATAGTATTTTCAAGTGTGCATGCATTACTACATCACCTGATGCAGATGACATCAATGGGAAGTGTAATAGAAACACCAAAGGTGTAGCAGAAACATGAATATAGGGGGGCAGGAAAAGAAAAAGGACAATGAAAGAAAAGAGAAAAGGAAAAGAAGGAAAGGAAAAGAAGAAAAAAGGGGAGAAGTGAACCATCGTTTGTAGACACTATAACATTCAGGTAACCAATCAATATACGCTTATTGGGGGTTTTTTAATTTTATTTTTTTACAAAAAATGTGCAGAATACACATTTATTAGTTTTTTACTTCTTGTAAACTGTTTTAGGTTCTTTGCTCGTTGTGGCTGCCATTTACCTCTAAGTTTTATAGATGACCTTCTTTTTTTTTTACCAAAAATATGCAGAATACACATTGACCTAAATTTCTAAAGAAATAAGATTTTTACAAATTTTGTTATTGGTTTTGTTTTGTAGCAGAAAGTAAAAAATATGTTCCTTTTTTTTTTTCAAAATTTTCATTTTTTTTTTTTTATTTATAGCGCAAAAAAAAAAAAAATCCAGGGCTGATCAAATGCCACCAAAAGAAAGCTCTATTTGTGGGGAAAAAAATGATTTAAATTGAATTTGAGTACAGCGTTGCATGACCGCACAATTGTCAAGAGTAAAGTAACGCAGTGCCGAAAAACAAACAATGGCCTGGTTAGGAAGGGGTGTAAATATTCTGGAGGTCAAGTGGTTAATTGGAGTAAAGTAGACATTAGTTTTTTAGTTCTTGTAAATTGTTTTAGGTTCTTTACTCATTCTGGCTGCCATTAACCCATAAGTTTTATAGATGACCTTCTTTTTTTTTTTTTTACCAAAAATATGCAGAATACACATTGACCTAAATTTCTAAAGAAATTCGATTTTTATAAATTTTGTTATTGGTTTTGTTTTGTAGCAGAAAGTAAAAATTATGTTCCTTTTTTTTTTTTTTCAAAATTTTCAGGTTTTTTTTTATTTATAGCGCGAAAAATAAAAAATCCAGGGCTTATCAAATGCCACCAAAAGAAAGCTCTATTTTTGGGAAAAAAATTATTTAAATTGAATTTGAGTACAGCGTTGCATAACATTAGTTTTTTTAGTTCTTGCAATTTGTTTTAGGTTTATTGCTCGTTGTGGCTGCCATTTACCTCTAATCTTATAGATAACCTTCTTTTTTTTTTTTTTACCAAAAATATGCAGAATACACATTGATCTTAATTTCTAAAGAAATTAGATTTTTGTAAATTTTGTTATTGGCTATGTTTTGTAGCAGAAAGTAAAAAATATGTTCCTTTTTTATTTATTTTTTTTTCAAAATTTTCAGTCTTTTTTTATTTATAGCGCAAAAAAATTAAAAAATCCAGGGTTGATCAAATGCCTCCAAAAGAAAGCTCTATTTGTGGGAAAAAAAACGATATAAATTGAATTTGAGTACAGCGTTGCATGACCGCACAATTGTCGAGAGTAAAGTAAGGCAGTGCCAAAAAAATAAAAGGCCTGGTTAGGAAGCGATGTAAATCTTCTGGAGGTCAAGTGGTTGACTGGAGTATAGTAGATATTCGTTTTTTAGTTCTTGTAATTTATTTTAGGTTCTTTGCTCGTTGTGGCTGCCATTTACCTCTAAGTTTTATAGATGACCTTTTTTTTTTTTTTTTTTTTTTTTTGTAGGTGTTTTCCGAGGAAAACCTGAACAGGTGAAAGAATATGAGGACTTGTTGGACCCGGTACTTTTTCATGCATTTGACGGTAATTTTTTTTCTGTGTCTCTGCCCAGGGGATTTGCCCTCATTTCTTGTTTGGTCACTAAGAGACAGGAGACGAGGGGATTTGCAACTTAAACCCAGAGAGCCATACAATTATCTTTGTTTCGTAGAACTATAGGCAAAGCTTTTTTTTTTCATTTTGGATAGAGTAATGGAGGGGTTATAACCCCTATTGGTTTATTTTTTGTCATCTATGTCCCATTGGGGAGATTCATCTTCACTTCCTGTCGCATAGCCAAAACAGGAAGTGAGCGGAAATCCCTGCAGTTTAGGCAGTGGCCGCCCGTCCATTGGGGGCGCAGGGGTGCCGCCCCCCCCCCCATCCATGCTTCCGGTCCCCTAATTTACATGCAGGGCGCCAGACGCATGGATTCAATGGTTTTTTTAAGTACGTGATTAGAGCCAGATCTCTAATAGTCTTCAAAAAAGGGTGGGCTCGGGGCGCACACCCAGTTGTGTGACAATAGCGAATGAATATTCACTATTGTCATACGGATTCTCCTCCTGGCCAATCAGGAAGCATGTCCTGAGACGCAGTTCCTTTTTGTCCGAAAGGAGAAGCCATGCTATTGGCCAAGGAGGAGGGAGGAGACGCAAGGGAAGCCCTACCCACGGAGGAGACTGAAAGGAAGCCGCTGCCAACGCAGCGTCCTGGTGTCTGACACCTGGGGATCGTGGGACACTGGTACAGTGGGACCGGGGGGGAAGGGGAGGAAGGTCCAGTGTAAGTTCACCTTACAGTTTTTCCATGAAGGTGAACTTACACTTTAACCTCTTAAGACCGCGGTCTCCAAACATTTGAAGCAAAGGGCCAGTTTACTGCCCTTCAAGCTTTAGGGGGGCTGGACTGTGGAGAGTGGGAAAAGAAAAAGCCCTGGCGTCATTGGTAGTAAACCGTGCCATAGGCTTGATGGTCAGTGGGAGTAAAAATATTACATCACTGGTGCCAGTGGGAGAGATAGTGCCCCATCATTGGTGCCAGTGGGAGGAATAGTGCCCCATCATTGGTGTCAGTGGGAGGAATAGTGCCCCATCATCGGTGTCAGTGGGAGGAATAGTGCCCCATCATCGGTGTCAGTGGGAGGAATAGTGCCCCATCATCGGTGTCAGTGGGAGGAATAGTGCCCCATCATTGGTGACAGTGGGAGGAATAGTGCCCCATTCTTGGTGTCAGTGGGAAGAATAGTGCTCCGTCATTGGTGTCAGTGGGAAGAATAGTGCTCCGTCATTGGTGTCAGTGGGAGAAATACTGCCTCATCATTGGTGTCAGTGAGAGGAATAGTGCTCCATTCTTGGTGTCAGTGGGGGGAATAGTGCCCCATCATTGGTGTCAGTGGGAGGAATAGTGCCCCATCATTGGTATCAGTGGGAGGAATAGTGCCCCATCATTGGTATCAGTGGGGGGAATAGTGCCCCATCATTGGTATCAGTGGGGGGAATAGTGCCCCATCATTGGTATCAGTGGGAGGAATAGTGCCCCATCATTGATGTCAGTGGAAGGAATAGTGCCCCATCATTGGTGTCAGTGGGAGGAATAGTGCCCCATCATTGGTGTCAGTGGCGGGCCATAGTTTGGAGACCCCTGCCTTAAGACAAAATAAAATCCCACATAACTCAGCCCTGTGGTTTCAGAGATAACATATAAATGTCTATTTATGTAGAACAATATGTGAGATACAATCGGCGCTACCCTTCACTATCCAAATACTGTGTCGATATTTCAGTAATAATAATATATAATAAATAATAATTAAAAATTGCTGCTGTACACTCCTAGTGATTCAACCACACTACAAATAACATATAAATATTCTTACAGTGCAGCGCAACCAAAAGTCACCATAAAAAGTCAAAGAATAAAAATATAATAAATAATAAAAATTTGTGTCTTCAATCAAAGTCCTTTTTTATTTTTATTTTTTTATATTTTTTTACACATGGACTTTTTTGAGGGACACACAATTTTTATTATTATTTAAATATTGTTTTTATTATGTATTATATTTCTATTCTTTTACTTTTCATGGTGATTTTTGGTTGCGTTGTACTGTAAGAACATTTATATGTCTATTCTTTTCTAGCTTGTACACAAACACGGCAGAAACTTCCAGCATTACACGGGGTTACCCCTCTTGCACCAGCTATGTGGATTGTGTGTTTCTGATCACACACTGTGAAAATGAGGGCGTTTGAGTTGTTGATTTAAATGTTTCTTATTCTAAGCGCTTTTTCTGCGGCGTTCTCCATCACGAGGGTTTTTTTTTTTTTTGTTAAGGTAAATAAATAGGAGAACAGCATAGAAAGCTCTGATTATAAATGGAAGATTACTCATGTGAGCCACTTGAAACCGCTTAGAGCACGCCACCTTCCATTGTGCGTCTCAGAGGGGGAGAAAATTAGTCGGGCGCTCCTTGGCGCCTCTCGCAGAACACGCGCTCCAGCTCTATTATGTGAGCGTTCCACACCTGGCCTCAGGCATGCTAATCAGGCTGTACGATGTCCTGTCTCTGGGATGCTTCTAGAATGTGGGAAAAGTCTCTTCTACATTATAATACACAGACATGGGGACATCATACATTCAATCGCCGTGTTGCGCTTGGAAATGTTGGCGACATCCAGCATGAAAGAGGTCCCAATTCCAGCTTTGCCCACTACATTGGGCATGTTCTGGCTTAACCAGTTAAGGACCACCATATAACAGATATACTGCTATGTGATTCTGCACTTCTGCCTACAGGGGGGGTTACTCACAGGGGAAGCAGATCTGCAGGTGCCGGGCAATGGATGTCCACCGGCGCCCGCTGATCATCGGTAGAGACACAGAATAGAGCTCTGCCTATGTAAACAAGGCAGAGCTTCATTCTATTGGGGGGGATAAGGATGGATTTTGTGTCTCTGCAAGATAGGGAATAAAATCCATCAGTTCCCTGAGAAAAAGCAGCACACACATTACATTAAAACACTGTCTGGTCACACATTTAACCCTTTGATCACCCTAGATGTATAAGGCTACATTCACACCTGAGCGTAGCGTTTTCGCGCGTTTTTTACCGTGATTTTTACCGCGATTTACAGGCGTTTTTTGTGCAGGCGTTTTTAGATTGAATAGAAACCAATGGAAAACACCTGTAATCTGCCCAAAAAGAAGCTCATGTACTTTTTTGAGCGTTGGGCGTTTTGCTTACAGCGTCAAAACGCTCAGATGTGAACAGGGGCCATTGAAATGAATAGGATTTGTCTTGTTGGGCGTTTTGAGAGCTGATCCTAGAGCAGAAAAACTCCCCAAAAATGCCCCAAAACGCCTAGATGTGAACGGAGCCTAAGCGCTTCCCAACCAGTGTCAGTACAGTGACAGTGTATATTTCTAGCACTGATCACTGGTTTCCGCAAAGTGTCAGTTAGTGTCTGACTGTCCACTGTCTATATTAGCAGTCCCCCCCTATTAGTCGCTGATCACCGCCATTACTAGTATAAAAATCCATAAATAAATAAAAATTCCAGTATATATCCCATAGTTTGTAGACGCTATAACTTTTGCACAAACCAATCAATATACGCTTATTGTTTTTTTTTTTTTACATAGTTGTCGAGGTTTAATTTAGTCCATCCAGTTCAACCTGTGTAGGTGTGTGTGGACTTATTCATTTCTCATACCCCTAAATGTTTTGATCTGGGAGAGAGAGTCTTTTAAAAGTAGCCATACTCCCCGCAGTTACCACCAATTGTGGCAGAGAATTCCATAGTCTTGTAGCCCTTATAGTAAAGAACCCCCTGCGTAGCCTGAGGTTAAAATGCTTCTCTTCTAAAAGCATTGTATATCCTCTTGTCCTCATACATTCCTTGTGACTGAATATTTTTTTTTTCTATGCTGAGATCACCGTTGAGGTATTTGTAAATTGCTATCATGTCCCCTCTCAGGTGTCTCTTCTCCAGGGAGAATAAATCAAGCGCTTCTAAACGCTCTTCATAATTAAGGTCCTCCAATCCCCTAATTAGTTTTGTTGCCCTTCTCTGGACTCTCTAACTCCAACACATCCCTTCTGAGGACTGGCGACCAGAAGTGGACAGAATACTCCAGATGCGGTCGGACCAGAGTTTTTTAAACAAAAATTTGTAGAAGAATACGTATTGGCCTAAATTTATGACAAAAGTTTATTTTCTCTTTCGTTCATTGACGGACACAACTCCTGATATTCTTACCCATTTGGTTATACTACTTCCCCCTACAGGGGAACTACATAGGACACTAGGCAGAAAAAATGTTTTCATGAAGGGGGGGGGGGGTTAAATCTTCTGAAGCTGAAGTGGTCTTCACACCTTGCCTGCCTTTACACACACATGATCTTTAATGACATCCCAGTTTTAGTCTGTAGGGTTCAATATTGAGTTGCCCCCCACCTTTGCAGCTATAACAGCTTCAACTCTTCTGGGAAGGCTGTCCACAAGGTTTTGGAGTGTGTCTATGGGAATGTTTGACCATTCTTCCAGAAGCGCATTTGTGAGGTGTTGGATGACAAGTCCTGGCTCGCAGTCTCCGCTCTAATTCATCCCAAAGGTGTTCTATCAGGTTGAGGTCAGGACTCTGTGCAGGCCAGTCAAGTTCCTCTACCCCAAACTCACTTATCCATATCTTTATGAACCTTGATTTTTGCACTGGTCCAAATCATTTAGTGGAGGGGGGATTATGGTGTGAGGTTGCTTTTCAGGGGCTGGGCTTGGCCTCTTAGTTCCAGTAAAGGGAACTCCTAAGGCATCAGCATACCAAGACATTTTTGGACAATTTCATGCTCCCAACTTTGTGGTAACAGTTTAAGGATTGCCTCTTCCCGTTCCATCATGACTGCGCACCAGTGCACAAAGCAAGGTCCATAAAGGCATGGATGAGTGAGTTTGGGGTGGAGGAACTTGAGTGGCCTGCACAGAGTCCTGACCTCAACCCGATAGAACACCTTTGGGATGAATTAGAGCGGAGACTGTGGGCCAGGCCTTCTTGCCCAACATCAGTGCCTAACCTCACAAATGTGCTTCTGGAAGAATGGTCAAACATTCCCATAGACCAGTGATGGCGAACCTTGGCACCTCAGATCTTTTGGAACTACATTTCCCATGATGCTCAACCACACTGCAGGGTTCATGAGCATCATGGGATATATAGTTCCAAAACATCTGGGGTGCCAAGGTTAGCCATCACTGCCATAGACACACTCCTAAACCTTGTGGATGGCCTTCCCAGAAGAGTTGAAGCTGTTATACCGTGTTTCCCCGAAAATAAGACCTACCCTGAAAATAAGACCTACTGTTATTTTCGGGGAGGGCTGCAATATAAGCCCTACCCTGAAAATAAGCCCTAGATTAGTGTCTGTAAATTCCTAGCATCCACTTTATTACTGTTTTATATAATGTCCAGGGTGTTTCTGTAATATAATAGTGTGAATTACCTTCGGTACAGCACCGCTCAGCGCTCAGCTGATCCCCCGCTCTGCTCTCCTCTTTTCATAACTGTCAGCGGGGGATCTCAGCCCCTCCGCTCTGCAGTGTTCAGATTGGGTCACGTAAGCGCAGAGTATTATAATTGTGTGAAATACCTTCTGTACAGAGCCGATCTGCGCTTCTGTGACCCCCCAGCTGTTAGCGGGGGAGAAGAGAAGGAAGAGCAGAGCTGGAGATCAGCTGAGCGGCGCTGTACCGAAGGTATTTCACGCGATTACAATATTCGGCGCTTCTGTGACCCCCAGCTGTCAGCGAGGGAGAAGAGAAGGAGAGCAGAGCGGGGGATCAGCTGAGCTGCGCTGTACGGAAGGTATTTAACATTATTATATTACAGAAACACACTGGACATTATATAAAACAGTAATAGAGTGGATGCTAGAATTGTACAACCACTTTTACTAGGTACAGGCAGGGAGGGAGAAGACAGCAAATTACAGATAAGACCTACCCCGAAAATAAGCCCTACTGTGTCTTTTGGTGCCAAATTTAAGACCCAGGCTTATTTTCGGGGAAACACGGTAGCTGTAAAGGGAAGGCCAACTCAATATTGAACCCTACAGACTAAGACTGGGATACCATTAAAGTAACACAAAATGTAGATTTTTAAAAGATACCGCATTAAGCACGGTTAACCCATGTAAATGTTCTCTGTAAGGTAGCAGATCTTCCCTTTTTGCATTCACATCTCTTTTAGGTTTCTCTATCCCCCATCACATTCTGTAGATCTACCCATAATGCTTCTGGCAGTCCCCATCCACTCTGTGGTTCGCCCGTACTGATAGCTGTTTGTTTGACATCCCATCTTCCATGTATTATTATTACTCAGTGAAAGATGTCAGCATGCTCTGGCTTTCCCCCGTCCAGCTGCAATGTTTCTATTATGCTCTGTGTTTATTCATGCTCTGTGTGGCTGGAATCTCACTCCCGCGGTATTCTGCTCCATTATTCCTGTCTTTTGATGAATATTCCTCTGCTGACACTTGATAATACATTGCACGATTCACTCTGTCTGCACTTGTCATGGTTTGTTTCAATTTTTAATGTATTTGTAATGTTCTGTGCGCTGCCTTCTGGGGAAATCTGCAAACATTGGCTGCAGCCAAGCTGGTCTTCCTTTACTCCGCGTTTAACCCTTCGAGCCAACTCGCATTCGTTTTTCTTTTTTGTCTCGGGTGGCATGAAGAAATGTTGAAGTCTGTTCGATATCTAGCTTTTAGTACACTGTGGGGGATATTTACTAAAACTGGTGCAGCTGTGCATATTAACTACTTCTGGACCGGAAGGATTTGCCCCCTTAATGACCAGGCCCTATTTTGCGATTCGGCACTGCGTTACTTTAACGGATAATTGCGTGGTCGTGCTACTCTGTACCTAAATAAAATTGATGTCCTTTTTTTCCCACCAATAGAGCTTTCTTTTGGTGGTATTTGATCAGCTGTGCGGTTTTTATTTTTTGCGCTATAAACAAAAAAAGAGCGACAATTCTGGGCAAAAACAAAAACAATATTTTTTCACATTCTGCTATATAACATTCCCAAAAAAAAATTTAAAAATCAAAATTTTTTTAACATTTTAGGCCAATTTGTTTTCTGCTACATATTTTTGGTATAAAAAAAAAAACAATAAGCGTATATTGATTGGTTTGCGCAAAAGTTATCGCATCTACTAACTATGGGAAAGATATCTTTTTTATTTTATTTATTTTTTACTAGTAATGGAGGCGATCTGCGATTTTTTTTTTTTTTTTTTTTTGCGGGACTGCGACATTGTGGCGGACAGATCGGACCCCTAACTGACACTTTTGGGGGGACCAGTGACATTACTACAGTAATCAGTGCTAAAAAAAATATGCACTGTTACTGTAATAATGACACTGGCAAGGAAGGGGTTTACACTGGGTGATTGAGGAGTTAAATATGTACCTAGGGGCATGTTTATAACTGTATGGGGGCGGGGCATGTGAAATGATCACAGAGATTAGTGATCCTATATAGAAGGATCACAGGTGCTCTGTGATCATTCCAGGGAGAAGGACGGTCAGATGTGTTTACAACAGCCGACCGTTCTCTCTCAGCGGGGAGCGATCGCAGGTGTCAGGCGGCAATCGGAGCCGCCTGCCCCGTGCATCGGAGTCCCCGCTGACGAGCAGGGGCGGGAGCGCGCCGTCAGCGGCGTACGCTCACCCCCTTGCTGCAGGCGCGCGACTGACATATACCTACATCGGTTCGCGCAGGAGGGCCGCCCTGCCGCAGTATAACTGCGGCGGGCGGTCAGGAAGCGGTTAACCAATCAGCTTCCAGGTTTGAGCCCAGGTTCACACTGAGGCTGTTTTGAAATCGTTCAGCTGAACTTGACGATTTCAAGCTGGCATTTCAGTCCGACTTCGGGGGTGATTTCACATACATCTGTGTGGTTTCCTGCACATGGAAACCACCCCTCCCCTCCAAATTGCCAAAAGTAATACAGAAACTACTTTTGGGAATCGGTGCAGCACCATTTGGGAAACGGTGCAGCATCGGGCATGTCAAATTGCTTGTCAAATTGAACCAATGTGAATGTAGACTTATTGTCAAAACCTATTTGAAGAAGCTGAAGTTAGAAGCTGATTGGCTACCATGCGCAGCTGATGATATATAAAAAAAATTGTGCTTGGGTACCAAAAATGTTATTTTGCTATAAAGTCAAAAAGTCCAACTGCTAGCACATATGCAGGAATAACCGCATAAAAACATAAATAATCCTAAAACGGTGCAGCGCTGATGTTTAAAAAAAAGTCCAACAGTTCTAAAAGGATCCAGTAATACATGAAGAAGCAAGTGCGAATGGAATGTGAGTGAAAAGGTCCAAGTAGAGCCGCCACCAACACCAAACACACTGCCTCTTACCCCAGGATGTGGACCCCCGTATACGGAAGGTTAAATGAGTTTGACACTATCCTTTAGCTGTTAGGACACAGGCACCTTTCGATTCCTAAGGATTCTCAAGCCAAATACATGAAATCCACTCCGAACTTCTCCAGAGGCACATGAGGCTCAAAAATACAAAAGGGACATCCATCTCATGAGGTAGTACTTTCTAATAAAATTTATTTTATTCCAATAGAATAAAACTCACATTTACCAGATTTTAAAAGTGCAGTTGTCTCCTCGAAACCGATTGTTTCCTACCAAGAAAATGACTGTCATGTCCGGGTGCGCGAGGACATCACATGTTTAGTCTCCCCTCTACGCGTTTCGTCAGCGATGACCATGCTCAGCTGTACCAGATTCTGAGTGCTCCAATTTTAGTAAATCTTCCCCTGTGTGAGTACCCCACACTTCCTGTTCCAGTGACAACCAGTGCCGGGACAAGGTCATCTGGTGCCCAGGGCGAAGATGGCATACTGCGCCCCCTGAGTATAAAGAAAAAGTCAGTGTAATTTCAAAACCAATATTTCCCATAGATAAAAACCGAGAACAGTGTCATCTCAAGCTGGCCAATATTTCCTATAGAAACCAATGTTGGACAGGGAGCAGTGCCATGTCAAGCTGACCAAGATTTCCTATAGATGCCAAGGTTAAAAACCGGGAGTAGTGCCATGCCAAGCTGACCAAGCTGTGTCCGTACTCCTGAGTGTACGTAAAATGGGGTATGCCTGTATTTTAAATATCATTGGTAATTATTTAACCTCTCCAACCCCTCCCCCCAAGTTAGCTGATTAATTAGTAGATGCCCCTCTGCTTACTTTTGAGATTCGCTGCCTGGTTGGTTCCTCCTCTTCACTGACACTTCACTCGCTGCCCGCCTGCTCTCTATGATCCTCCCAACCAGTCTCTTGGTGATGTCATGCAGTGCCGGGACTCAGAAGCGACTGTCAGGTGGCGATTGCTCCGCCTGACAGGGAAATGGAGGCTGGGTCCTAGGCTTGTGCCGGGTGCAGGAGCGCACTTGGCACATCCTTACAGCATGGCCTGTGGAAGTCACAAACTTTTGTCCAGAAAACTTTTGGCAGCACACTGCCAGTACTTCACCTGCGCCCCCCCCCCCCCTTTCATACAATAAACTGTTCCGCCCAGGGTATCCGTCCCTTCCGCCCACCCCTTGTACCGGCCCCGGTGACAACTTATCTTATTCTGCCACAAAGAGAGTCATCAGAACAGGAAATGAGTGGAAATCACTCTAGCAACAACCCTGACAAATGTTCTCGCCCTTGCCTGCTGTCTCCAAACTCATTTTGCTTAATTTGTGATTCAAAGTAGAACTAAAGGCAAACTTGTTTCTTAGTTTTGTATAGAGTGGAGAGGAATTAGAATCTCTGTCAGTTTTTTTTGTTGCTGTCTATGTTCCTGTTAGCAGTATTCACCCTCTCTATTTCTCCTGTTTACCATTATCATTAAAAAAGAAAGTAAAAGAAAACCCCAAATTTTGGGATGTCCCAGAAAAGTAATAGTGAACTACAACATTATTACCAAAATGCCTAAGTAACACGAAACCTAACAAACTATATACAAGATGAAGAACACTGGTAACAGGGAATACCAGAGATGCAAGGAAGGGGGGTTCAGGACTGCGGTCAGGAACAAAGGGAGCAGATGTAAGGCAGCAGCGTACAGGATGCAGGGCCAGAGCAAGATCAAGAGCAGTATAAATGGCAAAAGCATCAGACTTAGCACAGCAAGCAAATCAAAACAGCGACACAAATGTGCATCAGCAGAAGAAGGATACAGCATCAGGTGGAGACTGATTACTAGAACCTGCTGGCTGCTGCATCAGGTGGAGACTGATTATTAGAACCTCCTGGCTGCTGCATCAGGTGGAGACTGATTATTAGAACCTCCTGGCTGCTGCATCAGGTGGAGACTGATTACTAGAACCTGCCAGCTGATGCATCAGGTGGAGACTGATTACTAGAACCTGCCGACTGCTGCATTAGATGGAGACTGAGTACTAGAACCTGCCGGCTGCTGCATCAGGTGGTGACTGATTACTAGAACCTGCCGACTGCTGCATTAGATGGAGACTGAGTACTAGAACCTGCCGGCTGCTGCATCAGGTGGTGACTGATTACTAGAACCTGCCGGCTGCTGCATCAGCTGGAGACTGATTACTAGAACCTGCCGACTGCTGCATTAGATGGAGACTGAGTACTAGAACCTGCCGGCTGCTGCATCAGCTGGAGACTGATTACTAGAACCTGCCAGCTGCTGCATCAGATGGAGACTGATTACTAGAACCTGCCGGCTGCTGCATCAGATGGAGACTGATTACTAGAACCTGCCGGATGCTGCATCAGATGGAGACTGATTACTAGAACCTGCCGGCTGCTGCATCAGGTGGAGACTGATTACTAGAACCTGCCGGCTGCTGCATCAGGTGGAGACTGATTACTAGAACCTGCCGGCTGCTGCATCAGGTGGAGACTGATTACTAGAACCTGCCGGCTGCTGCATCAGGTGGAGACTGATTACTAGAACCTGCCGGATGCTGCATCAGATGGAGACTGATTACTAGAACCTGCCGGCTGCTGCATCAGGTGGAGACTGATTACTAGAACCTGCCAGCTGCTGCATCAGGTGGAGACTGATTACTAGAACCTGCCGGCTGCTGCATCAGGTGGAGACTGATTACTAGAACCTGCCGGCTGCTGTATCAGGTGGAGACTGATTACTAGAACCTGCCGGCTGCTGCATCAGGTGGAGACTGATTACTAGAACCTGCCGGCTGCTGCATCAGGTGGAGACTGATTACTAGAACCTTCCGGCTGCTGCATCAGGTGGAGACTGATTACTAGAACCTGCCGGCTGCTGCATCAGGTGGAGACTGATTACTAGAACCTGCCGGGTGCTGCATCAGCTGGAGACTGATTACTAGAACCTGCCGGCTGCTGCATCAGATGGAGACTGATTACTTGAACCTTCCGGCTGATGCATCAGATGGAGACTGATTACTAGAACCTGCCGGCTGCTGCATCAGGTGGAGACTGATTACTAGAACCTACCGGCTGCTGCATCAGGTGGAGACTGATTACTTGAACCTGCCGGCTGCTGCATCAGGTGGAGACTGATTACTAGAACCTTCCGGCTGCTGCATCAGGTGGAGACTGATTACTAGAACCTACCGGCTGCTGCATCAGGTGGAGACTGATTACTTGAACCTGCCGGCTGCTGCATCAGGTGGAGACTGATTACTAGAACCTACCGGCTGCTGCATCAGGTGGAGACTGATTACTAGAACCTGCCGGCTGCTGCATCAGGTGGAGACTGATTACTAGAACCTGCCGGCTGCTGCATCAGGTGGAGACTGATTACTAGAACCTGCCGGCTGCTGGGAGACACCCACTGGTTTACTCTGGAACTACAACTTTCCACCCAGGCAAACCTCAGTGCCACCAGCATGTGATTCAGGTCTTGACAAATACATATACACTCACTTGCTACATTTTTAGGTACACCTGTTAAATTGCTTGATAACACAAATCACTAATCAGCCAATCACGTGACATCAACTCATTGCATTGAGCATCTAGATGTGGTGAAGATGACTTGCTGAAGTTTAAACCGAGCATCAGAATGGGGAAACAAGGGGATTCAAGTGACTTTGAACGTGGCATGAGGAGAATGGGCAGACTGGTTCCAGATGATACAAATGCAACAGTAACTCAAATAACCACTCGTTACAGAGTATGTAGAATATCATCTCTGAACACCAACACATCGAACCTTAAAGCAGATGAACTACAGTGGCAGAAGACCACACCGGGGGCAACTGCCGTCAGCTAAGAACAGGAAACTGAGGCTACAATTCACACAGGATCACCAAAATTGGACAATAGAAGATTGGAAAAACGTTGCCTGGTCTGATGAGTCTCCATTTTAGCTGCGACATTTAGATGGTAGGTCAGAATTTTGGCATGAAAGCATGGATCCATCCTGCCTTGTATCACCGGTTCAGGCTGGTGGTGTAATGGTGTGGGGGATATTTTCTTGACACACTTTGGGCCCCTTAGTACCAACTGAGCATCATTTAAGCTATGATATATTTAACCACTTACCGACCGCCCGCTGCAGTTTTACGTCGGTCGTTTGATTCTAAATACCGGGGTTCTGCCATAAACCCGGTATTTTTGAAAACAGCGGGCGATTGGCTTTCAGATAAGGGTAGTCCCAGCGGTGGATTCGCCATGGGATCACCCTTTCAGTGAAGAAGGGTCCCCTCCCGCCGCTTCCCGGACGTTTTCCCTGCTTTCCGGACCCACCGGCAGCTGGGAAATCTATCTGGTCCTGGTTACTCAGAGACAGGAAGTCGAGTGAGGGTAAGATGGCCCTCACTCGACTCTATGGTCTTGGAGGACCGGAGTGACGTCAAACGTCATTGCCTAGCAACCGGTTTAAAGGGCCGATTTTTTTTCAACACTTTTTTTTTTTTTTTTTTTTTTTAGTGTAGTTGACCCCAGATCTCACATTAAAGAGGATCTGGCATGCCTATTTATTTTACAAGGGATGTTTACATTTCTTGTAATAGGAATAAAAATTAACATTTTTTTTTTTTTTTTATTAAACTGTGTAAAAATTATAAAATAGGAAAAAAAAAAAAAATCAAAGAGCCCTATCCCCCTTAGCTCGCGCGCAGAAGCGAACGCATACGGAAGTCCCGCCCACATATGTAAACGGTGTTCAAACCACACATGTGAGGTATCGCCGCAATCATTAGAGCGAGAGCAATAATTCTAGCCCTAGACCTTCTCTGTAACTCTAAGCTGGTAACCTGTAGACATTTTTAAATTGTTGCCTATGGGGATTTTTAAGTACCAAAGTTTGTCGCCATTCCGCGAGCGTGCCCACTTTTGAAGCATGACATGTTGGGTATCTATTTACTCAGCATAACATTATCTTTCACATTATGGAAAAAAAATGGGCTAACTTTACAGTTTTATTATTTTTTTTATCAAAAAAAGTGAATTTTTTTCCCCAAAAAAATTGCGTTTGGAAGACTGCTGCGCAAATACGGTGTGATAAAAAATATTGCAATGATCTCCATTTTATTCTCTAGGGTCTCTGCTAAAATATATATATATATACAGTGGGTACGGAAAGTATTCAGACCCCCTTAAATTTTTCACTCTTTGTTATATTGCAGCCATTTGCTAAAATCATTTAAGTTCATTCTTCTTCCTCATGAATGTACACATAGCACCCCATACTGACAGAAAAACACAGAATTGTTGACATTGTTGCAGATTTATTAAAAAAGAAAAACTGAAATATCACATGGTCCTAAGTATTCAGACCCTTTGCTCAGTATTTAGTAGAAGCCCCCTTTTGATCTAATACAGCCAGGAGTCTTTTTGGGAAAGATGCAACAAGTCTTTCACACCTGGATTTGGGGATCCTCTGCCATTCCTCCTTGCAGATCCTCTCCAGTTCTGTCAGGTTGGATGGTAAACGTTGGTGGACAGCCATTTTTAGGTCTCTCCAGAGATGCTCAATTGGGTTTAAGTCAGGGCTCTGGCTGGGCCATTCAAGAACAGTCACGGAGTTGTTGTGAAGCCACTCCTTCCTTATTTTAGCTGTGTGCTTAGGGTCATTGTCTTGTTGGAAGGTAAACCTTCGGCCCAGTCTGAGGTCCAGAGCACTCTGGAGAAGGTTTTTGTCCAGGATATCCCTGTACTTGGCCGCATTCATCTTTCCCTCGATTGCAACCAGTCGTCCTGTCCCTGCAGCTGAAAAACACCCCCACAGCATGATGCTGCCACCACCATGCTTCACTGTTGGGACTGTATTGGACAGGTGATGAGCAGTGCCTGGTTTTCTCCACACATACCGCTTAGAATTAAGGCCAAAAAGTTCTATTTTGGTCTCATCAGACCAGAGAATCTTATTTCTCACCATCTTGGAGTCCTTCAGGTGTTTTTTTAGCAAACTCCATGCGGGCTTTCATGTGTCTTACACTGAGGAGAGGCTCCAGTCGGGCCACT
Source organism: Pelophylax lessonae (assembly GCF_965119305.1). Taxonomy (NCBI): domain Eukaryota; kingdom Metazoa; phylum Chordata; class Amphibia; order Anura; family Ranidae; genus Pelophylax; species Pelophylax lessonae. The sequence goes on from NC_138777.1 coordinate 227,232,949, forward strand.
CTGCCATAAAGCCCCGACTGGTGGAGGGCTGCAGTGATGGTTGACTTTCCACAACTTTCTCCCATCTCCTGACTGCATCTCTGGAGCTCAGCCACAGTGATCTTTGGGTTCTTCTTTACCTCTCTCACCAAGGCTCTTCTCCCCCGATAGCTCAGTTTGGCCGGACGGCCAGCTCTAGGAAGGGTTCTGGTCATCCCAAACGTCTTCCATTTGAGGATTATGGGGGCCACTGTGCTCTTAGGAACCTTAAGTGCAGCAGAAATCTTTTTGTAACCTTGGCCAGATCTGTGCCTTGCCACAATTCTGTCTCTGAGCTCTTCAGGCAGTTCCTTTGACCTCATGATTCCCATTTGCTCTGACATGCATTGTGATCTGGAAGGTCTTATATAGACAGGTGTGTGGCTTTCCTAATCAAGTCCAATCAGTATAATCAAACACAGCTGGACTCAAATGAAGGTGTAGAACCATCTCAAGGATGATCAGAAGAAATGGAAAGCACCTGAGTTAAATATATGAGTGTCACAGCAAAGGGTCTGAATACTTAGGACCATGTGATATTTCAGTTTTTCTTTTTTAATAAATCTGCAACAATGTCAACAATTCTGTGTTTTTCTGTCAGTATGGGGTGCTATGTGTACATTCATGAGGAAGAAGAATGAACTTAAATGATTTTAGCAAATGGCTGCAATATAACAAAGAGTGAAAAATTTAAGGGGGTCTGAATACTTTCCGTACCCACTGTATATATATATATATATATATAATGTTTGGGGGTTCTAAGTAGTTTTCTAGCAAAAAAAAACTGATTTTAGCTTGTAAACACCAAGTGTCAAAAATAGGCCCAGTCTTAAAGTGGTTAAAGTATTGTTGCTGACCATGTCCATCGCTTTATGACTACAGTGTCCCCATCTTCTGATGGCTCCTTCCAGCAGGATAATGCACCATGTCACAAAGCTCCAATCATCTCACCACTGGTTTCTTCACCGTGACAATGCGGTCACTGTACTCCAATGGCCTCCACACTCACCAGATCCGGTCACTGTACTCCAATGTCCTCCACACTCACCAGATCAAGTCACTGTCCTCCAATGGCCTCCACACTCACCAGATCCGGTCACTGTACTCCAATGGCCTCCACACTCACCAGATCAGGTCACTGTCCTCCAATGGCCACACTCAGCACATCTCATCCAATAGAGCACCATTGGGATGTGGTGGAATGAGAGGTTGGCATCATGGATGTGCAGCCGTCAAATCTGCAGCAACCACGTGATGCTATCATGTCACTATGGAGCAAAATCTCTGAGGAATGTTTCCAACACCTTGTTGAATCTATGCCATGAAGAATTAAGGCAAAAGGGGGTTCAACCCGGTACTGGCGAGGTGTACCTAATAAAGTGGCCAGTGAGTGTATAATAAAAACAACCATACTGGGTGCAGAGGCAGTACCCAGCTCCTTGGGAATTACAGGCTTGAATACTTAAGGAGTCAACTTTTTGTTATCCTTTTAACACTTTTTTTTTTTTACCTTTTGTGACACGTATATTATAATCTGTTCTGAGTATTTATATGTTTCTATTTATTTCTTGTAGGGTTGCCTATTGTCCCAGAATATTACCATGTTCCAGCAGATTTTGTGGAGGCTGAGAAGCTTAACCCGAACAGCCAGAAAAGATTCCCAAGTAACTGTGGCCGGGATGGCAAGATCTTTCTGTGGGGACAAGCGCTGTACATAATCGCTAAGTTGCTGGGTAAGTCACAGAAGGCAGTGTCTTTAACTTCTTACTACATGTATAGTATTGTTCTGTTTAATACAAATCTCAAAACCTTGACACTTTACGTATTTTTTATTTGGAAATGGAGACTTGCAAAGCCAGAGAAGAGCTTCAAACTAGTGATCGACCAATATCGTTTTTTCTTTGCCGATTCCGATATTTCGGCCATTGCATATCGGTATCGGCCAATATGGGCCAATATTTTCGTACATTTAAAACTTTTTTTTTTAACTTGACAGGTACTCTTGTGGAGGAATCTGGAGGTCTAAAAGACCCCAAACCCCTCCTCTGCACTTAAAAGCATTCAAAACGCCAAGTTTGGCTGTTTTGACTGCTGTCCGCCAAAAGAAATGTTAAATGCTCTTATAGGGACTTTGCCTAAGCCAGGTAAAACACCCGATGTTCCCCAAAATTTAAGGGTGATATCCCTGCTGAATGTGGACCTGAAGCTATACGCTGTCGTTTTTTTACCCGGAAGTGACGTCATGGCATCACGTCCAGGTTTTTGCATGGAGACCCGATCAGAGCCGAATGCGGCTTTGATCGGGTCTTCAGCGGCCGTGCAGGCAAGCCGCGGGAGGGCGTGGGGGACATCCCCTCCCGCTCCTTGTAATGACAGCCGAGCGGCTTCTCAGCCAGTACCGGTGATGCCTATAGCTGCTGGCATCCCTCCAGTACAAGCACTTTCCGAAATATCAGTAATATTGGCCACCTTGGGCGATCCCTACTTCAGACTATGAGATTTGGACTATGCCTGAAGTTCAGCTTTAAAGAATAAGATCACCTTTTTAAAAAAAAATTTAAATAAATGCACATTTTTGCAAAAATTTGCAAATATTATTTATTTATGTTTGTTTAGGAACCTGTAAAGCATTGCACCCGCAATCAACAGATAGCGAGTGCCATCTGAGGCTCCTGCAGACTATCAGTGTAGCTGTCTGCCCGTACCTAGTACGGGTAGGCAGTTACTGAATGACAGAAAGATTCGATGAACTACCTAGAGTGCTCATTCATCGAGAACTGCAAGCCGTCAGCCACATTGGATAACGGTAGTTGTAGTCCTGCCATTTACAGAACTCTGTGAACATTTTTATTTTTATTTTTTTAAATTGTGACTGCGGGTGTGAGGAGAAGATCCCCCGCCTGCTGTCACAAGGGGGGGGGGGGTGCAGGGGCTGCTCAGTTAGTAGCATGTTATATGTTACTCCCTAAATATGGCTACTTGTTACTAAAGGTGAACTTCTCCTTTAACCACTTTACCCCCGCTCACTGTGCCTCTACTGCGGCACATTGGCTCGTTCCCGTCCAGCGACGTAGAGATACGTCGCTGGACTCCTCCCCTTGTGGGCGGCGCTCGTGTGCCGCCAGAGGCTCGCTCCCGCTGTATTCAGTCACAGCAGGAGTCGGGCCAGGGGAGGAGCAGCGGCGATCGAGTTTGGAGATCCGCCCGCTTGTGTAAACAGAGCGGGCGGATCTCCTAAGTGACAGACAGTGACAGATTGCAGGATTCAGCATAGCTGAACCTGCGATCTGTCCCTGTGTCACTCAGTCACCTCCCCCCACACACGTCAGTAAGCACCAGGCATACATTAACCCCTCCCTCTCCAATAAAATTAACCCCTTCCCTGCCAGTGTAATTTTTACAGTAACAGTGCATATTTATAGCACTGATTAATGTAGTAATGTCACTGGTACCCCCAAAAGTGTCAAAAATGTCAGTCAAGGGTCCGATCTGTCGGCCGCAATGTTGCAGTCCCGCAAAAAAAATCGCAGATCGCCGCCATTACTCGTTAAAAAAAAAAAAACACCAAAAATGACAGAAATCTTTCCCTTAGTTAGTAAACGCAATAACTTTTGCGCAAACCAATCAAAATACGCCTATTGTGATTTTTTTTTACCAAACATAGGTAGCAGAAAACAAATTGCCCAAAAATTTAAAAAAAATTTGATTTTTACATTTTTTTGGGGGGGAATTTCATATAAAAAAATGTGAAAAATATTGTTATTTTTTCAAAATTTACGCTATTTTTTTGTTTATAGCGCAAAAAGTAAAAATTGCACAGGTGATCAAATACCACCAAAAGAAATCTCTGTTTGTGGGGAAAAAAAGGACGTAAATTTCGTTTGGGAACAGCGTCGCATGACCGCGCAATTGTCAGTTAAATTCGCACAGTGCCGAATTGCAAAAAGTGGCCTGGATGTAAGACAGCAAAATCCTCCGGTGGTAAAGTGGTTAAAGAATATGTAAGCCCAATCACTACTAGAGCTAAACTAATATTAGTTCCTGTTTAAGCAGTCTCTTCCTGTGTTGTCACCATCACACTAACCCTTTATAGAGGTTACAAGCAGACATTGCACAGGAAGTTACTACACAATCTATGAAATTGATCAAAACTGTGGCAGACAGACTGTTGAGCAGCTATGCATGGCAACCAATCAGATTCTACCTTTCATTGTGTACCTCAGTCTCCTGCTGCTCTGGTGGAAAACCTGGAAATCACCATACAAACTCTCAGGAAGTTTGGCTGGATTCTGAGTTTTCAGAAGTCTTCTCTGGTTCCGTCCACAAAGCTGGACTATCTGGGTCTGACTCCGGACTCGGCCTTATCCAGAGTGCTCCTTCCTTTGGACAAGCTCCAGAAATTGCAGGCTGCAATTCGTCCCCTGCTGTCCAGCATATGGTCATCCTTCCAGACTTTCATGCGTTTGCTGGGCTGATGGTGTCTTTTTTCAAGGCTGTTCCGTTTGCACAGCTCCATATGAAGTCCCTGTAAAGGGAGATTCTGGCGAAATGGGACAAGACTCCGCAGTCTCTGGACAATCAGATCCGGCTGAGCCGGGGAACGAGGGAGTCCCTAATATGGTGACTTGGTTATCCTGGCGATTCAGCAGGGCAAATCCTTCCCCCCCCCCCTTGTATTGGACAGTGGTCACCCGCGCTAGCTCCCCACAGAACAAGCAGGGGCGGGAGTGCACCGCCGGCGGTGCGCTCTCGCCCCCTACAGGTGGCTGAGGGAGCAACGTACGGATATGTTGCTTTGATGAAACAATAAATCTCAGCACCACACCACAACTGTAGAAATCTCTCTGCGCTTCAGGAAGCACCAGCTACTAGCTGGATAAAATAGGATGCTGCTACTTAAACAAATAACGAAGATGACAATATGTAGATAAATAAATAGCGCAAGAACAATATAGAATTGTCTAAAAACACCTGAAAGTGGAGATCATCAAATGACTAGTGCATGAAATACAGCTTAAAGCAGTATAAAGCACTAAAAATCACTAAAAGAAGAGTCCCACAGTCTTTTTCAGGCAAAAGTGCATATAGCATAAATAATGTATAGTCCAATAGATAGCCGATAAATCGTGCAGTCTGTAAGGATCACCTATATTCCACCACCAAGTGCCGGGGATAATGGAAGGAATGGCAACTCACCAGATCCCAATGCTCATTTATTCTCATAAATGAGCAAAGATCGCATTTAGACCACTGGACCAGCAGGATGTCATGAAGCATGTATGGACCAATTAGAACTGACTCCGCTGTCCAATCCACTATAGATAATCCACTCAATCACCCGAGCATGTAGGGATAAAGAATAGCCTCCACTAGTGCAATATGTCTGACATGGACTTTATTCATATATACATATATATATATATACATACAATATAGTTGCACTCACTTTTGGTAGAATTCAAAACAGGCATAAGGTAAAATCGGCGATGAGGTAAGCGACCAATCCTACTGAAACATGGCTCCACCCCAGATCAGATAGTTCCGAAAGTCTTCCTCCGCCACACTCGTAAGCTGGGTACGTCGTCTGGCCACTCCCGACGCGTTTCGTCACTTCCGACTTCAACTGGGGGCCCCGTTACGATATGTTGCTTTGCCTAGCAGCGGCAGAGTGCTGCAGTATATGCACGGTGGGCGAGGGGTAAAGTGGTTAAGGCAGTGCTAGAAAATAATGGTGGCCACACAAAATATTGAAACTTTGTGCCCAATTTGGACATTTTCACTTAGGGGTGTTCTCACTTTTGTTGCCAGCGGTTTAGACATTATTGACTGTGTGTTGAGTTATTTTGAGGGGACAGCAAATTTACACTGTTATACAAGCTGTACACTCACTACTTTACATTGTAGCAAAGTGTCATTTCTTCAGTGTTGTCACATGAAAATATATAATAAAATATTTACAAAAATGTGAGGGGTGTACTCACTTTTGTGAGATACTGTGTGTATGTATGTGTGTGTATACAGGGAGTGCAGAATTATTAGGCAAATGAGTATTTTGACCACATCATCCTCTTTATGCATGTTCTCTTACTCCAAGCTGTATAGGCTCGAAAGCCTACTACCAATTAAGCATATTAGGTGATGTGCATCTCTGTAATGAGAAGGGGTGTGGTCTAATGACATCAACACCCTATATCAGGTGTGCATAATTATTAGGCAACTTCCTTTCCTTGGGCAAAATGGGTCAAAAGAAGGACTTGACAGGCTCAGAAAAGTCAAAAATAGTGAGATATCTTGCAGAGGGATGCAGCACTCTTAAAATTGCAAAGCTTCTGAAGCGTGATCATCGAACAATCAAGCATTTCATTCAAAATAGTCAACAGGGTCGCAAGAAGCGTGTGGAAAAAACAAGGTGCAAAATAACAGCCCATGAACTGAGAAAAGTCAAGCCTGCAGCTGCCAAGATGCCACTTGCCACCAGTTTGGCCATATTTCAGAGCTGCAACATCACTGGAGTGCCCAAAAGCACAAGGTGTGCAATACTCAGAGACATGGCCAAGGTAAGAAAGGCTGAAAGACGACCACCACTGAACAAGACACACAAGCTGAAACGTCAAGACTGGGCCAAGAAATATCTCAAGACTGATTTTTCAAAGGTTTTATGGACTGATGAAATGAGAGTGAGTCTTGATGGGCCAGATGGATGGGCCCGTGGCTGGATTGGTAAAGGGCAGAGAGCTCCAGTCCGACTCAGACGCCAGCAAGGTGGAGGTGGAGTACTGGTTTGGGCTGGTATCATCAAAGATGAGCTTGTGGGGCCTTTTCGGGTTGAGGATGGAGTCAAGCTCAACTCCCAGTCCTACTGCCAGTTTCTGGAAGACACCTTCAGGAAGAAGTCTGCATCCTTCAAGAAAAACATGATTTTCATGCAGGACAATGCTCCATCACACGCGTCCAAGTACTCCACAGCGTGGCTGGCAAGAAAGGGTATAAAAGAAGAAAATCTAATGACATGACCCCCTTGTTCACCTGATCTGAACCCCATTGAGAACCTGTGGTCCATCATCAAATGTGAGATTTACAAGGAGGGAAAACAGTACACCTCTCTGAACAGTGTCTGGGAGGCTGTGGTTGCTGCTGCACGCAATGTTGAACAGATCAAAACACTGACAGAATCCATGGATGACAGGCTTTTGAGTGTCCTTGCAAAGAAAGGTGGCTATATTGGTCACTGATTTGTTTTTGTTTTGTTTTTGAATGTCAGAAATGTATATTTGTGAATGTTGAGATGTCATATTGGTTTCACTGGTAAAAATAAATAATTGAAATGGGTATACTGTATATTTGATTTTTGTTAAGTTGCCTAATAATTATGCACAGTAATAGTCACGTGCACACACAGATATCCCCCTAAAATAGCTAAAACTAAAAACAAACTAAAAACTACTTCCAAAAATAGTCAGCTTTGATATTAATGAGTTTTTTGGGTTCATTGAGAACATGGTGGTTGTTCAATAATAAAATTAATCCTCAAAAATACTAATTTGCCTAATAATTCTGCACTCCCTGTGTGTGTGTATGTGTGTGTATGTATATATATATATATATATATATATATATATATATATATACGCACAAACATTTCAACAAGCTAAATTGGTTGTCATGCACAGATGCTCCACCTTCTGTCTGCTCGGGTTTTGACAAATTCCCCATGAAATGCCGTCTTGCACAGATGCCTGTAATCTCTCTCAGGGGCATGTGTTCCAGGGTGACACACATCAGGAAGTCAGTCCTGAGCAATGATGTGCAGCCAATGCTAAAGCAAGCGCATGTAGACAGTAAGTAGTAGCAAGAGACTGCAGGTGATTTGCAACGCTGTGATGCAACAAAGACTGAAAGAAAATATTAAAACAAATATTTTATAAAAAAAAAAAAAAAAAAATGCAGTTGGGTTTTAGATCTGCCATAAATATTCTGAGAAATGTGACATGACATTTCCAAAGTATTAAAAAAAAAATTGAAGCATCTTTTTTGCTTTAACTGAATATGAAAAAAAAAATGATAGCAAGCAGAGCAATACTATGACCAGCGGACACTCGGCTGCTGTAACAGTCCACCCCTCTTAGCGCCGGCTGACCGCGGCCTGATAAATTACTGCTATCTGGAGTGTGTTTTAGCCAATGACCCATGCTGGGGGTGACATACTCCACAGACGCTTGTCCTGGGTATCACAGTGACTACAGAAGCGGCTCTAATCCAGCTGCCGCCCTCAATAATGTGTCTTGTTCATTCACCCTGTCAACTTAAACGTCTTTCAAAGCGCGTCCGTCTCAGACCCTTCACCGAGGGAGTTGTTTGCTAAAGACTTCAACGTTTTCTACACAACGCGAGTCTCTGCTCTGCTCCTCTGTAAAACTGCTTAGATTTATGTGCCAGCCTTAAATCAGCCACCTCGGCGGTAAAATATGAAATATGGCTCAGAGGCTCTCAGCTTAGCAGGACAGAATGTTATCCTGTACAATTTGATTAAAGTCTGGCTGTTTGTAAGCAGATGTATTCGGTAATCGGTGACTACATTTTTTTAGCTTTAGAGGTGAACTCCGGGCACTTAAAGCCCAGCTGCGGGCAAAAGTTTTTCCCATGCAGTTGGGCAGTGTCCGCACTGCATGAGTCAACTGTTGGCTTTGTCCAGGGAGAGGAGAAAGATATACCCCCCCCCCCTCCCAGAGGCATAACTAGATCCTTCAAGGCCCCGGTGCAAGAAACCATGAAGGGCCCCCAGACCCCTGGCCAGGGCCCTTCCCTTTAAGCCTGGGGCTCTTCCCACTGATCCTGGGGCCCTTTACTCTCTATGCGGGACCCTTTATTATAGTCCTGCAGTGGGACCCTTTCACAAGTTCTGCAGTGGGCTCCCTTCCTGCAATCTTGGGGCCTCCCCACGGTGGTGAATTGCCAGGGCACGGTCGCAAGTATGACCTTTGCGATCCTGGAAGTTCACCCAATGGTGTCAGTAGTTTTTATTTTTTATCATTTTATTTTATTTTTTTACAATGTCACTGACTATTGGCATTTTTCCACTGCGAGTACCTGCTCGGCTCCACTCGGTACTGCTTGGCCCTGCTCGGCTCCACTCGAAACTGCTTTTCCACTGCGTGGTACGAGTCGGCACCTTTCGGCACTGTATAGGCTTTACTCAGCTCGGTTTGCTTTTCCACTAAAGTAGTAAGTGGGTGGTATTACAACGATTCTCTGACCAATCAGTGGCTAGTAGTGACAACCAATCAAGGCTGCATGCAAAGGATTGTGGGATATGGTATAGGTACGGCCCGCTTGGAACCCCAACCGAGGTGGTACTGTTTAAGCGAGCCATATCGTGTCGTGGAAAAGCGCTGCTGTACCAAACTGTACTGAACCATTCTAACACGTACCATGCGGTACCATTCAGTGGAAAAGCGCCAAAGCGAGCCATACCGAGCCGTACCATGCAGTGGAAGAGCCCCTTTTACTCTGTCCATTCAGAAAAGGAAGGAGCTGGTAAATTACATATTTACCGACCGCTTCCTGGTTTTCTATTGTGACACATCCCCTGGAGCAGCCGGCAGGAGAGGGGAGGGAGGAAGCTGGAGGCACAGTGGTGGGGAGGCAGGGGAGCTCAGAGGGGCCCAGAGACAGCAGAACACAAGCGAACTGGATAGGAGGAGTGGCGGGGGCAGCATACAGAGGAACAAATCTCCTCCATTTTCCTCCTACAGCTACAGGAGGAAGAAGGAGGACAGTGATTTCTCTAAATGCTGCCCCCGCCGCCCCTCCTATCCAATTGTACAGGGGAGCTGCACAGGCCCCCTGGAGCATGGGGCCCGGTTTCAATTGCAACCCCTGTAGTAACGCCCCTGCTCCCCCCGATCCTACACTTCACCTGCAAACAGAGCTACCCCACGATCCAGCGGTAGACTTTTCCTGACATCTTAACGTCCAGAGCAGATCTATGGGCTTGATGATGTCAGGAACAGCCCACTGCTAGACCACGGAGGAGCAGTAGCCACAGGGACCAGTCTTGTGCAGGGACAATCAGAGGATTAGGTAAGTTTGTCCCCCAGACAAAAATGAGCAGTTGACCCCTGCAGTATATGACCAAAGCCCCATTGCATGGGAAAACTTTTTGCCCGGAGGAGGCAACGGGAACGGGTTCTTCATCTTGATTGAATTACCCATTTTTATGACAGGTTGTCTTTAAGCCTGCAGGCATCGGCGTCTTGTTCCCCTGTTTTTTAGATATTGTTAGAAAAAAAGAAATAACCTTTCACACACTATGTGAACATCTTTTATCTTTTTTTTTTTGTAAGGCATATCATGCAAGCTCTGTGCTCCAGGGGGCAACCTGAAGCATGGCGCAGCCCATTAGTTCTCTCTATAAGATTGGCTTTAAATGCCCGGCTTGTGTGTTTCTTCACAGCATGCTCCTCTTGCAAGAACACCGCTATATGTCGGATTCCCTATTTTATAGCCCTGTGACTCATCCTTTTGATTTCACAAATGAAAGACTGCAGTAATTGTGTTCCTTGGCACTCATTTAAACTAAAAGGGAGAAGTCACATTTGTGCGAATTGTTCTAGAATATTTTCTCTGAAGCCTTGCGGCCTCCTCGGGATTTATTGTCCTTGCAAAGTGTGCTGAGGTTTCATTGCTCTGTGACGGGTGTTCGAGGAGAACTTTCGCTGCCAGAGGACAAGAACATATGGGTAACGGGTAGAGTAGAGGAGAGGTGCTGGTGGTGAAGCAAAACTGTTTTGGGGGTTTTTACCATTCTATTGAAGAAATATTGGCCGGTGCAGTCATTTCGTTTGTGCATACACCACTGGATACTTATTGGTCGCATGACCAATTTGACAATTGGGTTTCTCAACTTGGGTTCCTCCAAAGTTTGCTAGGGGGTTCATTGAGCAATTTCTGCCTCTTAGATAAGTTCCCACTGACACCATTGATCTTTTTAACTATCTGTAAGGGGATAGTTCTTCCCAATGACCACAAGTGTAAGGGGCGTTCTTCCCATTGACCAACCCAACATTAGTATGTACCATGAGCTGTAGATATAGTAATTTTTAGCAGGGGTTGCCTGAGACTGGAAAGTTCAAGGGTTCCTCTGTGTTAATAGGTATAGAAAGGCTGGTCTTTGACATATGAGCCATGCATGGGTGTATGCTGAAGTCATAATACAGTGTGATTCAAAAAGGGTGATGCAAAAGTAAAGCGGATTTATTCATAATGGAATGAACCTAATTAGAAAGACACATTAAAATGGTTTTAAACTCAAAGAAAGATTACTGCCAGACCCTCTGTTCTACCAAGCCATACTACTCTGTGTGCCTTAAAGGTGCAGTGTAGAAAACAAGCATTTGGTGGCTGTGACCATGTGCCTGTTCACACATTGGGGTCCCACACCCAAGTGTTACTAAGAGCACCCCTAGGGCAACCACTCCCAGGGGGGTAAACTAAGTGGTTGAGGAAAGAATGGACTTCATCGGCACAAAGTAAGACATGTGGAAGATGGCGGAGCTTTTAGGGAGGGGGAAGAAGATAGGGGGCAGTAGAGGGTGGGGGGGTTGCATGCAGAGGTCAGAGCTGAAGAGTTATGAAAGTGATGTGTGGATGGACGATGTAGAGCTAAACCGCTGTGGAAGAATTCTGAATTCTGCACTCTGTGTGTAGCGCACCAATTAACTCTGCCCTCTGTATGCAGTGCACTCCTGAACTCTGTACTGTGTAAGTAGCGCACCCCCAAATTCTGTACACAGTGCCCCCCTAAACACTGCACTTTGTGTGCAACCCTGAACTCTGTACATAATGCACTCCTTGCATTTAATGCTCCTTTAAGTCCCTCACACTGTTAGTTAAGTTTTACCATACGATAACCTGATCATTAGTACAAAGCTTTCGAGAGCCAATCACGACAGTTCGTCCGAAATTATCCGAAGGGACAAACGTGAAGATTTTTCTCATACGATACTAGATCGTACGATTTTCTTTTAATTAGTACAGTTTTCTAGTGATCGACCGATATCGTTTTTTTCATTACCAATATTTTGGTCATCGTGTATCGATATCGGCTGATATCTGCAGATATTTTCGTACATTTAAAAAAAAAATTATTTTTTATTTACTTTACAAGTACTCTAAACCCCTAAACCCCTCCTCTGCACTTAAAAGCATTCAAAACGCCAAGTTTGGCTGTTTTGAATGCTGTCATTTTTTTTAATCTGGTGCCAAGTACCCGAAACTTCCGGAAGTGATGTCATGACATCACTTCCGGGTTTTTGCATGGAGACCCAATCGGAGCCGAATGCGGCTTTGATCGGGTCTTCGGCGGCTGTGCAGGCTGTTTGCCCGGGTCTCCCGGTGGCACTGGAGCCCCGGGCGAGCCGCGGGAGGGGCGTCCCCTCCCGCTCCTTGTAATGACAGCCGAGCGGCTTCTCAGCTGACCGTCGGCTATGGACGCTGGTATCGGGGTGATGCCTCTAGCTGCAGGCATCGCTCTGGTACAAGCACTTTACGAAATATCGGTAACCTCAGTAACCAATATACATTACATCCTTTCCTCCTCACTTTCGATATGGAGACTAGGATGCAAAAAAAAAAAAAACGGACGATCGTTCGTCCAATTTCATAATGTGTACCAGCCTTAAGCCTGCATTTGCATGGGTGTTTAGCCGTGGTGCAAATCCCAGCAGCAGGAATCTGATTCCTGGCCGCTGGGATTGACATCTGAATGCTATAGTAGCGGCAGCCAAGACCATATAGTGCAGTGACAGACTGTCTGTGGCTACCTGAACAGGCACGAATAGCTACTTTCTGCATGCAGCTGTCAGTGTCAGCCACAGGAAATAGATTCCTGCCGCTGGGATTCGTAATGTGGATAAACGCCCATGCAAATGCAGCCTAAGGCCCCTTTCACATGGGCAATCTGATCAGGTCGGCCTGCCAGTTTTTCAGGCGGATCTAATTGGGTGGTCCATGTATCCTTATGAATCAGCAGGTGTAAATGGACTTGCATTTGTTTACACCCGCTTACCTCCGATTTGGTCCACTTAAAAGAAAACTGAGGAGAATTCGTCTTCCTCTGTCTAGGCAGATCAGATTTGAGGGCAGTCTGGTGTAAACGGACAGCCGGTCCATTTACACCCGACCACCTATGGAGCAGAGTAGTGTGTGTCCACTCTGCATAAACTGAGTGGACACAGACCTGTCATCTGCCCACTCTGCTCTGCTCAGCAGGGGATCAGCGGACAGATCTGCGCTAATGAAAGTGGATCCACTCCATGTGAAAGGGGCCCAAGGGTAGATTTAAACATCCACCTAAATCTCCATTGCCTCTGAAGCGCGATTTGTGTTTAGATTGCACTCCAAAGGCTACGGACAGGTGATGACTCCTCACCGCCTGTTTTTAACACCATTTTTGCTGTCAAATGCACCTCAACCTCATGCATTGCATGTGCTCATGGCGCTTCCTCATTTACTGGAATGCAGTGGCGGCTGGTGCTCCATGGGCCGAGGGGGAGGGGGGAAGCAGACGGGGACCACACCTCACCAGCTCCAGTCTGCACTGACCCCCCGTTTCCTCAGGGCGCAGTACTCTGCGCCCGAGCCCACCCTTTTTTGAAGCCTATTAGAGCCTCTGGCTCTAATCACGTGCTTCAAAAAAAACCCCATTGGTATCAATGCGTCCAGCGCCACTGCTTGAATGTTTAAAGTCTGTGGGCTTGCCATCTGCCGATCGCTACATGTCGTGTGAACTTTGCCGCGGGCGCGAAGTGAAGCATCTTGGCTGTGGCATTTAAACATCCCAGTCCGCTGCCTATTGCAGCTTAAGAGTTCCGCTCAACCACGCATTTTTCCCGCTCCCCCCCCCCCCCCCCCAACCACCAGTCTTACGAAGCCTATGCCCACCCAATGTGTGTTGGCACAGCAGCTTATAATGTCCACCAGTGGGCCCAGCTGGCCGGGTAGCAAGGCAGGAGCACATTTGGGAGATGGTTGTTACTCAATAACAGGAAGTGCCTGAACAAGAGCTTTCATAGCAGGATCACCAAGTATTTTAGTAATGTAAAACTGTATTTCTGCTTTAACATGGCCACAAGTTAATTTTCAGGTTTAACTGGTTTACGGTTTTCATTTCAGTTTATCCAATTTAAACCTCACGAGAAGCCAACATTTACAAAATGCAAATACATTTATGTGGCACTAACGCTAATTATTTTTTATATTATATAATTTATATTTATTTTATATTATATAATTTATTTAATTTTTTTTTTATTTTCTAGTGGAGGAACTTATAAGTCCAAAAGACATTGATCCCTTGCATCGCTATGTTCCCCGTCAAGAGCAAAGAAATATCAGCATGCGATACTCTAATCAGGTAATCATGTGTGGTAAGATACATTCTTTCTTTCTTTCTTTCTTTCTTTCTTTCTTTCTTTCTTTCTTTCTTTCTTTCTTTCTTTCTTTCTTTCTTTCTTTCTTTCTTTCTTTCTTTCTTCTCTTTCTTCTCTTTCTTTCTTTCTTCTCTTTCTTTCTTTCTTTCTTTCTTTCTTTCTTTCTTTCTTTCTTTCTTTCTTTCTTCTCTTTCTTTCTTCTCTTTCTTTCTTTCTTTCTTTCTTCTCTTTCTTTCTTCTCTTTCTTTAATTTTATTTTTCTCTTTCTTTCTTTTTTCTCTTTATTTTTTTTCTTTCTTTCGCTTTCTCTTTCTTTCTCTCTCTCTCTCTCTCTCTCTCTCTCTCTCTCTCTCTTTCTCTCTATCTCTTTCTCTCTTTACTTTCACAAAATCTGTCTGAGCCAGTTATTTTCTTTGTGTGCTAAAAGAGAGTTGTTTTCTTCCTTCCTTTCTTTTTTTTCTTTCTCTTTCTCCTTTCTCTTCCTCTTTCTTTCTTTCTTTCTCTTTCTTTCTTTCTTTTTCTTTCTTTCTTTCTTTCTTCCTTTCTTTCTTTCTTCCTTTCTTCCTTTCTTTCTTCTCTTTCTTTCTTCTCTTTATTTATTTTTATTTTTCTCTTTCTTTCTTTTTTCTGTTTATGTCTTTCTTTTTTCTCTTTCTTTCTTTCTTTCTTTCTTTCTTTCTTTCTTTCTTTCTTTCTTTCTTTCTTTCTTTCTTTCTTTCTTTCTTTTTCTTTTTCTTTTTCTTTTTCTTTCTTTCTTTCTTTCTTTCTTTCTTTCTTTCTTTCTTTCTTTTTCTTTCTTTCTTTTTCTTTCTTTCTTTCTTTTTCTTTCTTTCTTTCTTTCTTTCTTTCTTTCTTTCTTTCTTTCTTTCTTTCTTTTTCTTTTTCTTTTTCTTTTTCTTTCTTTCTTTCTCTCTTTCTTTTTCTTTCTTTCTTTCTTTTTCTTTCTTTCTTTCTTTCTTTCTTTTTCTTTCTTTCTTTTTCTTTCTTTCTTTTTCTTTCTTTCTTTCTTTTTCTTTCTTTCTTTTTCTTTCTTTCTTTCTTTTTCTTTCTTTCTTTCTTTCTTTCTTTCTTTCTTTTTCTTTCTTTCTTTTTCTTTCTTTCTTTCTTTCTTTCTTTCTTTCTTTCTTTCTTTTTCTTTCTTTCTTTTTCTTTCTTTTTCTTTCTTTCTCTCTTTTTTTTCATTTCTGGCAGCTGCTGAGGATGGATGGTACACCTAGTGGTGCGAATGTTCAGGGCAGTATGCACTAGGGGAAAAAGGCTCACAACCCAAGCAGTGGTAGTTCCAATCATCCATCCCTCATTGCATACTGCCCGTTACTAGCACTCTATGCATGCTCCAGCCTCAGCAGTTGTCAGCCTCTGACAGAGTTTGACAGGCTGATGGCGGTGAGGCTGGACAGTGCACCTGTTCCCTCCTGCAGCTAAAGACCTGAGCCTCATGCACTTGGGCTAAACGCCCGCTGTGCAGGAGGCCTAAAAGAGATCATCCTGATGAAAACAATGTTATAGTCCTGTGTTGATGTTTTGAAAAAAACCTTGTTTTATCCATGTTTATAATTCTGTATTTATTTGTAATATGGACATCCATATTTGCTCATACCATACTCAGGCTCTGCTTCCCTTTTTATAGGCACTGTACTTGCTTTAAGGCTTTAAAGTTTCATGGAGCCATCTATAAGTCAGTGATCTGGCATCCTCCCCTTCTGTCCTGTATGTAATGCAGTTGAAATATACTTAAGCATACGCATTGTAATCTCCTTGTGGTCAGTCACAATCGGGAAGACTGATTTATCAAAGTGTCGGTGTTACAGAGATTCTCACAGGCAGTAATCCTATTCAAAACTGCTTTGGGATTTTGAAACGTATTGGTGATACTATAATGGAGACAGAAAGTAAATTACACAGCACAGGGCTTATGCAGAACCCCAAGCAAACTTCAATCTAGTGTTTTTAGATCTGAGTGTAAATCCCCACCAAAGTCAGATTGACACAAGTCCTGGCATCAAATCGTCAACCCCATCTGTGCTCACCCATTCACAAAATGCAAGGCTTCAATTTCATCACCAGCTCTTTTGTGAATGTGCAAGCTATTCAAACAATGGTCTCCAGAGCATATCTCCCCATTTGCTGAACAGCATTAAAAACAAAACTGTGGCGCTAGAAACCCTTGATCATGACAGTCCCACTTAAAGATGTGAATAAAGCAATAAGATGACAGTCCATATGTGTCCGTCTCCACATTCAAAAAAGTGACTTCTCAAGCAGAAAACCGCCACCAGACAGCACTCCAACACCAATAGTTCTTACTTCTTACCAGAAGTTGTTGATCCCCGTGACAGAGATCAAAAATTGCGCATAACCAGTAGTGGGTGAAGGCTTTTCCAATATATTCTGAGCCTGCATTGCCGTTTCTATCTTCAAGTTGAGCTCTGTACCTACAACACAACCAGCACAATTACTGGTTTCACGTTTTACCATTTTAGGGTTGCATTAAACCATTGCAAATATACATTTTTTACTGAGTTCCAGGTGTCTGGTTTATCCTCCTCTTTCACATAATAAAGCAAGATTTTGCTCTTGATGCTTTGAGAAAGAGGATTGAGCTTGTCTGCCAAAGAAGTTGAAGAGACACCACAATCTAACCGTCACCAAGACTTCCGAGATAAGTGAACCAGGAAACGATCGCATAGCGCGTGATAAGACACTTCATCAGGTGCAGCCGCCCGTGAAATTCTGCTGCAAATACACTAGCTCAAAGGAGAGATGGAAATTCATTTCTCTCGGCCTGTGAACTCTTTGTAAGGTCCTGTTGTGGAGTATGAATTCATAAAACTGTTATCTATTCCATATCCTCTGATGAATAACATTCAACTCAAACTCTTAATAGAATTTTTTTAATATTATACAGTAAAATGTGAAAAAACTCTTTAGATGTTTGTTCTTCAGATGCAGAAGAAAAGTAATTTGGTGGTTGATTGCCTGTTAATGTCACTTTTTTTTATACAGTTAGAGCATACATAATGCCAAAACTTTTATTTTTATTTTTTTCGTTAAGGGGTATCTATAGCAGGCATTGCCTCTGCGCTTTCTTTTGGTCGCTTTCTTTTGGTCATTCCCCATTTCTTCTAATCTGGGGGTAGCGGGCATTTTATCCTCAAATGTTAAGCCTCGTACACATGCAACGAATTTCCGCCGACCGGTCGTCCGTCTTTTGTCCAGAGTGGTGTCTGTTGGTTGAAATGTGCTCTAGACTGCACACAAATTTTCCTGCACGACAGAATTCTACTTCAGAAGTGATGTCATGTGTTTGATTGCTTTCATCTCTGAGCATGCCTAGTCTTGCTCATAAGATTTTTCCCCATCGAAATCTGTACTAATGAGACGAAAATCGGACGTGTTTTGATGGTCGACAAAAATTTTATAGCCTGCACACCAGGATTTTTTCGGCCGAAAAGTCGGAGTTGGTTGTCGGAAGCATCATACTAACAAGCCGAAAATTGGTAGATCGGTCGTCGGACGAAAATTCCCCGCTGAATTTCCACTCGTGTGTACGGGCCTTTAGAGCCTCTCCCCTCCTTGGAGTCCTCTATATCTCTATTGGGTGTGGCTGGGTTCTTTGCCCTCTCAGTTGAGGTTGTTACCACAGTAGCACAGGATTATTCGACCCAAATTACCCAGCTGTTTGCCGACTGTGATTGCAGTGGCCACATACATGATTTATCGCCTGTGATTTTCTCATAGCCTTAGCAGCCTCGGAGCCATCAGAGATTCTGTCCGATTCTGCGTCGCTCAAATCCTTTACTGAAGAGCTTACCCCTGAGGTGTTCCAGTCTATTGCTTTGATACTAAGTTAGAATAGTCCTTTGTTTTTAATTGATGCAGGGAGCACCATGCTAGAGGATTAGCCTGTTGCGTCTACCAGTGCTGCTCCAGTCTTGGGTCCTTTAAGACTCCCAAGGCTGCAAAGACTTTCCCTTGGCACCTGCAAAGACTTTCCCTTGGCACCTGCTCTTCCATCTTTTTCTCTAAGGTGATTGGAAGCAACCTAACAAGTGACTGTTTGCTCCCCCTAATTGCTTACTAAGTACGGTATTCATTTTGTGAGGATTTTTCAGCAGTGATTCAAAATAGTATCACCTAAACAAATAAACTACCTTGTCAGTGAAGAATGCAACTGCCTTTAAGGACCCAACCAAATGTGTCCAAATGTTAGGATCTGGACCTCTGTGGATGCTTTGACTGCTTTTATTCCAAATGCTAGGGTAAGGGGGGTTATGTCCCAGGTCTGCAGACTCAAGCTTTATTCCCTGCTCCCTCCTTGTTTTTTCACCTATACCCTCCTTTATCTCTGCGAAGAGTACCAGATCTCCATCAGACTCTTTTGCATATTTTTGTATTGTAATTTTTTTACTCAAACTCTTCTTAAGCCCAATGAGGGCGTTCACTGCATATTGGATTTGAAGGTACTCAATGTTTTCATTCAGGCCAAAAATTCCATAAGGAATCCTCCAGATCTGTCATCGCCTCCCTCCACCCAAGGGACTATCTTCCTTCTGTGGACATTGAAGATGTTTGATTGCATCTGCAACTTTTCCAGCACAACAGCAATTTGTACCCTTTATCATAGGACCTCTACACTATTGGTTTCTGGCCCTACCCTTTCACCTCTCTTTTTTACTTCTGGTGATTTGCAAGGTGCTGGCTCGAGTGGTAGCCATATTTCATTTTTGTGGCATCCACATTGTGGGACCCTTAGAAGACCTCATGTTGAGGGAAGAGTCATTGAGGGTACTGTTGGACAATATACCTCTGACTGTCCAAACAAAACAGAGGAATGTCAAGGTACCAGCCCGTTTACTTGCCTTACGTTCACAGGTCATTCTCATTGTGGTATATCTGGACAACCTCCTACATGTTGCACAGACAGTTCAGGTCTTGCAAAGGTTCAGCAGGTTCTAAAGCCTTAATTATTGCTGGAACTGACTCATCATTTGGAGTATCTGGGTGTGGTTCCCAACACCTCTCAAGCAAGAGTGTACCTTCCCCTAGAAGAAACTTCTGTTCTCAAGTTTGATCCTTTCAGTCCAGAAGCTGCCCACATCTCTTCTTCTACATGAGTCTTGGGGTTGATGTTAGTTTCCTTTTAAATTAGTTCTCTTTGCCCAATTTCATTTCAGGCATCTCCAACACAACATTTGGTTAGCATGGGACAAATCAGTCATATTTTTGGGCAAGCCAGTTCAGTTGACACAAAGGACCAGGTTATGTCTGGCTTGGTGGCTCAGGACTCCGGCTCTGCAGTCAGGGAAGTCCTTTCTTCCCGTCTTTTGGACTGAGGATGTGTCCTGGGCATCCTGTTGTAAAAAAAATTCTGTATGCCGCAAAACCAGGGGTTTAGGACTTCTTGTGTCCCTCATTGAACTACTATAAAAAGATTTTACGAGTACAATAATCTAATTTCTCTTTCGCTCATTGACGGACACAGCTCCTGATATTCTTAATTATTGGGTTATACTGCCCTCTACAGGAGTAGGACACTAGGCAGAAAAAAAGTCTGGCTACGCCTATGGGCAGTCCCGGGAGGTATACTCCCTCTCCTTGCTGTAGGTAGAATTTTTTCTGCCTAGTCAGGAATAAGGACCTAGTTCCTTGCTGGGATCTCTGGTTCTGGCAATTTTTTTCTTTTTAGATAGATATTTTTTTTTCTCCTGATTTTTTCCTGTGAGATCTACAATCGACTGCTGGAATGGGTGACGGGCTGGATAATCTAGATCCAGTGGTCACCCCAGTCTGGCCAGCGAGCGTGCGCAGACCTCACCAGGTGGGGCTGGCCTGCGAGTTAAACTTTCTCTTTGGGAGATTCAACTGCTTACGCGGTCCCAGAAGGTGGCCTTTCTGGTGGCTATCACCTCTGCGCGCAGGGTGTCGTAACTGGCGGCCTTATCCTGTCATTCACCTTACCTGGTGATTCACAGAGATAGTGGTTTTTCTCTCCTGTCCATCATTCCTTCCAAAGGATTTGAATGAAGACATTGTGTTGTCTTCCCTGTGTTCCAGGCCTAAACATCCAAAGGAAATTGCCTCGCATGCCTTCATGCCTTGGATGTGATCCAGGCAATTCGGGTTTACCTGGCAGCTACGGAGTAGTTTAGGAAGTCAGACTCACTATTTGTGCTCACGTATGGGCCTCAGAAAGGGTTGTTCATTTCCTCTGTGACCGTTTCCCGATGGATTAGACAGACGGTGATTTAGGCCTATTCCATCGAGGGTCAGGTTCCTCTTTTCCCTGTTAAGATGCACTCTACTGGGGCGCTTAGTGCCTCCTGGGCTTTCCGTCATCAGACGTCAGTGACGCAGGTTTGCAAGGCGGCCAGCTGGTCGTCCGTGCAAACTTTTGCAAAGTTTTATAAAGTGGATGTGTTGGCATCTGCGGATGCTTCTTTTGGCTGCAAGGTTTTGCAGGCTACTGTTGAGAGGACCTGATCCTCTTTTGGCGCTTTTCCACTGCATGGAACCGTACCAGTTCAGCACCCTTTTGTGCTTTTCCACTGCGGTACCGCATGGTATAGGGTCGGAACGGTTCGGTACGGTACGGTATAGGTTTGCTTTTCCACTGCATGGAACCGAACGGTACGGTACGGCTCTAAAAAAACAGTACCTACTCGATTGTGGTTCCAACAGGTACCAAACTGGTACCATATCCCACAATCCTTTGCATGCAGTCACTACTAGCCACTGATTGGTCAGAGAATCCCACCCACCCCGTTGTTATCCCACCCACTTAACTTAGTACTACTTTAGTGGAAAAGCAAACCTATACCGTATCGTTCCGACCCTATACCATGCGGTACCAGCAGTGGAAAAGCAAACCGGGCCAAGCAGGGCCGAGTAGAGCCGAGCCAGTACTAGCCGGTACTTGCAGTGGAAAAGTGCCATTTGAGGGTGTATTGTATTTTTCCGGTGGACTTTAGTTGTTTTGATTAAGCTCCTGCTGCCTGGTTGTCTACTGTTTAGCCTTGGGAATTTTTTTGCTCTTCCCACCCCTCATGTTTTACACTGCTTTGGGACATCCCAATGGTTATGAATATCAGGAGCTGTGTCCGTCAATGGAAATGGATTTAACGGTAAGTCAAAAAATCCCATTTTTTTTCTAGTTTTTGATACAGTGGTCGGGTTTTTGTTGTTTGTCACCCCACCACTTCAGCATATTTTGTTCTTGCAACCATAATCACTGGGACTTAGTGAGGGAAAAATGTTTGGATTCGGTGAACTGAAGTCTACAAAAACGTTAGCTTTCATAGTTTGTTCTTCTATTTCCTGCTATGTTACAGTTCAGTATAAAGTATGAAGCTGATCCTTCAATGACATTATATACAAATCGAAGTGGAAAATGGGCACCACGGAGTCTGTGACGCATTCCTCTATGACTAAGCAATTATTTGCGAAATGCGTTATAAGCTCTGTGGTGTCCATTTTTCACTTGGTTTTGTAATAAACGTCTTCTACGAAGCAGCTTCAGAAGTGCAACCTATTTATATGATATTGAATTGCTGCTGGATAGGAGCAGTCCCTGCAGGTACACCTTGAGGGCTTTGTCCCACTGAGCGGCCTTAGATTGCTGTACACTGCAGTCGCACATTACATTTCAAACAAAACAATACAGCTTTGTAACCCCAACTCTACTTAAATTAGTTTCAGACAAAGAGCTGAAGTCAATACCTTTGTATGCAACAGTTTTCTTGTTTCTTCATACCTGTTCTTGCATTAGAAATATTTCTTCTTGTTTAGCCTAAGCAGGCATATAGTGTTTTCAAAGGTTGCAAAAGTTCTGGCCCTTTGTGGGTCTATCCCCTTTCAGAAAAAGTGAAAATGTTACCTGTTGTCCCTGATGAATAAAAGTGAACTTTCTGTGCCTATGCACTCCACCTACATTAAAGCAGAGTTC
Source organism: Pelophylax lessonae (assembly GCF_965119305.1). Taxonomy (NCBI): domain Eukaryota; kingdom Metazoa; phylum Chordata; class Amphibia; order Anura; family Ranidae; genus Pelophylax; species Pelophylax lessonae. Next base: position 227,255,341 of record NC_138777.1, read on the forward strand.
CACCCAAAAGTGGAACTTCCGCTCATTTGCTTCCTCCTCCCCTCCGGTGCCAAATTTGGCACCTTTCAGGGGGGAGGGGGGGAAACGGGTACCTGTTTTTTACAGGTACCCTTCCCCACTTCCGGGAGACGGGGGCCATGGCCGCTTCGTGCATTCTGCATTAGGGACCAGCCCGTGAAGCCCGCAAGGCTTCACTGCCGGGTTCCCTCACCGGCAATGGCGGCGACATAACCTGACAGCTGATGGAAACATTGACTGCGGTGCCGACATCGCTGGACTCCAGGACAGGAGGAGTTCCGGCCTCGGGGGTCAATTTTAGCTAAAAATACCCCTGGGACAGTCAGGGCTAGTACATTCCATAATGGATAGCCTCTGAACTGTCCCGGGTCGCACTTACCTGTAAGAAGAAATACTCACCTTGAAAAGTTCTTCTCCAGCGCTGCCATCTCAGGTGTGGGCAGCTGAAGCCGCAGCGTCCCTCTTCGTGTTCTCTTCTGTGACGTCGGAGTCCCACAATGCACTGCACCGGCCCTGCTCGTCACTTCCGGTGCAGGCGCGGCATCCCTGCACAGCTTCTGGGCATGCCCAGAAGCTGTATATCAGGGAATGCCGCGCCTGCACCGGAAGTGACTCGCGGGGCCGGTGCAGGCGCATTGTCTCCTGGGAGCGATGACGTTCAGCTCCCAGGAGTCATCGCAAGCAGGAAGAGACGGCGCGGCCCGTGGCCGCAGAGGGAGGAAGTGGAAGGAAGGTGAGTATATTTTCTTCTATAATAAGGTAAGTGACCAAAAAAAAAACGGCAGTATCCATTTCTTTTTCAGGTTGCACTCAGCAAGCGGATGGCCCAAAATCGATTTTTTTCGATTTTTTAAGGCTGGAACTCCGCTTTAACTTTTGGATGGGGAGGGGGTGAGGCTGGAACACGTCTAACATTTAAAATACACCTATGATAAAAATTATAGACCCTTCATTTCTTTGTAAGTGGGCAAACTTACAAACTTTGCAGGGGATCAAATAATTATTTTCCCAACTGTAAGTACCTGTAATAAATATGTTGGGACTTAATCTTCCAGTATGTGCTTGGGGTGTGAAAGGAAACCAAGTAATAAACATTTCCTGCAGATACTGCCTTTGGTGAGAGTCTGACTCGAGATTAATGAGTCAAAATTTGCCTGTGTTACCGAATACCTTGCTGACCTTTGGGAAATGTTTGCGTTTTTCTAATCACATCAGGTTTTGTGTACTGTTGCCTACAGCTGACTGTAGGATATATGCATGCGCAACACATTGATGTATCTACAGTGCCCTTTGGCAACAAGCAGAGTATGAACATTTGCCCCAGGGAGGGTAGATGTTCACTCACTCTGCCTATATGAGGAGAGAACATGATAATTCTTTGCCATTGCTTGTAATGAATGATCACTCAGCACATTGTTCTTGAATAAAATATATGATCTTATTGGATTTTGTGTGCATACTGCAGAAGTTGTGCCGGAAGAGTAATGATGAAGCCTGTTTCCCCCATAGCTGGGCATGCTGTGACAAGGGAGATCCACCGGTGTCTGCAAGATTTATGGCACAGTGCATTAATGCATTCATCTGCATAGATGTTAGGTTAGTCATTGTGCCATGTATAATCATAAATGCTGCACCATTGACTGTCCAGACTGCCTGCTGTCTGCCCATTGCACCACAATGTCTGCTGTTGTATTCTTGGTTCTGAGAAATCATTAGTCTGTAGGCTTGTTTTCACTTCGCGGTTTGGCAGCTTTCATGGATGAAAAAAATAACTGCTTTTTTTTATACTGAATGCAAGCAATAAAATAGAAGAAAGTCCACAATCAATCATTCCTACGCATTCTCTCTTTATCCCCCAGTGTCTGCGTTCCACATGCTGTACCACATGATCCCGTAGCTTGGCAGTCTGCTGCCTTGTGCCAAATGGGTCCAGCAGCATTTTGGCTTAGTGTGAAAAGGGAATGTCCTGCAAAACCTAAACGTTTCTGTAGCCTCAGCCCAGACTCTGTCTTGTCCAGGCCATGCCGCTGCCTTAGTCATGATTAAGTGTAGATATTTGCCAGCACACCACAGATCTTCAAGTTAAAGCGGGAGTAAACTCCCTTGGTTGATTTTCACCTTAAGCTATAATAAGGCTTACCTATAGGTACAGTAAATATCTCCTAAACGTGCACCATTTAGGAGATCTTTACTTGCGAAACCACTGGTGACGTCACCGGCGCATGGGCTAATCGCAGCTTGTTCAGTCAAATACTAGCACATTATAACTTTGCGTTGCAGGTTTAAAAAAAAAAAATTATTAAAAAGCTGGCGGTTTACTACCACATTTAGTCCAAACAATTTTTTATTGAATAATGATCACATCACAAGCAAGAGAGTGCAACTTTTTGTATCCACGCAGGACTCATCAGGCATGTGACATAGGGGTCCTGCATGGCTCCGAAATGTTGCACTCTCTTGCTTGTGATCACGCTTCAATAAAATTACATTTGAACTTAAAGCGGAGTTCCGCCTCCCCCTCCACCCCCTCCAAAAATTAAAAGTCCGCAGCTACACATACTGTTCACATACTGTAGCTGCTGACTTTTAATATTAGGACACTTACCTGTCCTGGAGTCCAGCGGTGTTTCCATCGGCTGTCGGGTGCTGCCGCCACCATTGCCGGTAAGGGAACCCGGCAGTGAAGCCTTGTAGCTTAATGGGCGGGTCCCTCCTGCGCATGCGCGAAAAGCACGTTTGGATTGGCCCGGCGGCAGGGGAAGGGGGGGGGGCAATTTTCCAAGTGATGGCGCCGTCTCCTAGAAGTGGGGAAGGATACCTGTCAAAAACAGGTACCCCTTCCTCCCTTCCCCCTGAAAGGTGCCAAATGTGGCACCAGAGGGGGGGGAAGCAAAAGAGCGAAAGTTCCACTTTTGGGTGGAACTCCGCTTTAACATTAAGATCTGTGGTGTGCTGGCAAATATCTACGCTGCATCATGTATGTTCCAGTCTCCAGTTGGTGATTTCTGCAGCACCCATTGTTTTAGAGCCTATTCCAGGAAGGTGTGCAATGGGAATATGGATAGTTAAGTCAGTTAGCCCCGTGGGTGGGACGAAACGCGTTTGGGGCTATGGGCTGGACAGGGGCTGGGCTGCTTTTACAACTGAAACAGTTTTGCTGGATTTACGGCACCTGGGATGTTCCCTTTTTCATGCTTGCATCTACTCAGCTGAGACAAGCTTTTCCCTAGCTTGCACTCATTAGCAGGAGTTACCGGACTTGGTCCGAGCATGGAGCGGCATCCCTACTCTTTGATGTGATTTTGGCTTAGCAGTTATAATTTCTGCCCTGCAGCATAGAGGGCCTTAGCTCAAATCCTGGTTAGGACACAATCTACGTGGTGTTCACATGATCTCCTGTTGCTTGTCAGGGTTATCGCCTGCACCCTTGAAAACATTTTGCTAGGTAAAATTTGGCCCTGTTTGTTTTTTGTTTTTCCTTTTGTTGGGCGTCTACTGTATGTACACACATAGGGCTCTATTTACAATGAGCTTTTTTGGACAGCCCATTTCACATATGGGAATTTCTGATTTTAACTGGGGTGTGCCTTTTGAGAAAAAAAACATTTACTAGAAAACAAATTTGTTAGGTGCACCGTATAGAAATTTTGGTGCCGAAAACAGAAAATGTCAGTTTTTAAAAAAGATAATATATATATTTTTAAATATGATTGTAATTTCTTTTTCGTTCACTGACAAACACAGCTCCATGTCTTCTAGACCCTATTTCTGCTCTCTCTTCAGGAGTAGGACTAGGCGGAAACAATTTTGGCTACGCCCCTGAGGCAGTCGCAGGGGGTATACCATCACTCTCTGCTATAGGACTTGAGTTTTTTCTGCTTAGTCAGGAGTAAGGACCTGGCTCTCTGCTGGGATCTGTGGTCCTGGCATTTTTTCCTTTTTAAATAGAATTTTTTCCTTTTCTTTATTATTTTTTGTTCCTGTGTGAACTACAATCAACCTGTTCCTGTGTGACCACCGTGGCTTATGTCAGTTACTAGAGGGGCACAAGAAGTGTCCTGGCAGGTCTGGAGGTAGCCAGCATTCTAAGGTAGGCAGAACATTTCGTTCCAGCCCTCTCTGCCATATGCATTCCCAGGGTGGAAAATTGGCAGACGAATTACCTCAGTCGGCAGGCGTTGAACCAAGGGGAGTGGTCTCTTCAACCGGAGGTGATTTCATCAGTTATGTCTCCCGTGGATCTGTTTGCTTCCCAGCTCAACAGAAAGGTGCTGAGGTTTGTGGCTCAGTCACAGGATCCTCTAGTGGACACTACAGATGCGCTGGTGGCCCCATGGGGTCAGTATCGTCTGATTTACACCTTCCCTCCTCCCAAGCTTCTGCCAAGATTTCTATGCAGGATCGAGGCAGAAGGGATTCTGGTCCTCTTGGTGGCCCTGGACTGCCTCGCCGGTCTTGGTACGCCGATCTGATGCGCCTGGTCGCCGATGTTCCTTGGAAGCTTCCTCTTAGGGAGGATCTGCTGTCCCAAGGACCAATCTTCCATCCTGCTTTACAGTCATGAGTCGGTGTTTCAAAAGCTGTTAAAAGCTAGGAAACCTACTTCTAGGAAGATTTACCATCGTACAAGGAAGACATACATTGCATGGTGTGAGTCTCTTGGGGTTTATCCTCGCTCTTGTTCAGTGGCTCGGATCTTGACCTTCCTTCAACGGGGGGTTGAGCAGACACTGGCCTTAAATTCTATCAAGGGTCAGTTGTCAGCCTCAGCGGTCTTTTTTAATCGGCCCTTGTCTACATGCTCCCTGGTGCGTACTTTTCTTAAGGGAATTAGGCACTTGACACCTCCAGTGCAGTCTCTTTTGCCACCTTGGGACCTCGATTTTGTGCTCTCAGTCCTCAAGAAGCCTCTTTTTGAGAATCTTCGGGAGATGCCCCTGCTTACGCTGTCCCAGAAGGTGGCCTTTTTGGTGACTTTCGCCTCTGCGCGTAGGGTGTCGAAATTGACTGAGTTATCCTGTCCGTTCACCTTACTGGTTGTTCACAGTGATTAGATGGTTCTTTGCCCCTGTCTGTCGTTCCTTCCTCAGATTGTCTCTGATTTTCATTTGAATATCGCCTTCCCTGTGTCCCAGGCCAACACACCTGAGGGAAAATGCTTTGCATGCCTTGAATGTGGTCCAGGCAATTAGGGTGTACCTGGCAGGTTACGGAGTCTTTTAGGAAGTCAGACTCACTATTTGTGCTCACGGATGGGCCCCTAAAAGGGTTGTCGGTTTCTTCTGCTACCATTTCCAGATGGATCAGTCTTTCCCTGTCAAGGCGCATTTTACTCAGGCGCTCATTGCCTCCTGGCCTTTCCATCATCAGGCGGAAAGCCCAGTGACGCATCAGTGACGCAGGTTTGCAAGGTGGCCTCCTGGTCGTCAGTGAACACTTTCTCAGAGTTCTATAAAGTGGCTGTGTTGGCAATATTCTTTTAGCTGCAAGGTTTTTGCAGGCTGCTGTTTAGAGGACCTGGTTCTCTTTGATGGTGTATTGTTTTTTTCAGATGAGCTCCAGTTGTTTTGGTTGAGCTCCTGTTTACCTGGTTGGCTATAGTTATCCTTGGGGATTTCTTTTTCGCTGTTCCCACCCCTCCTGTTTAATACTGCTTTGGGACATCCCAATGGTTAAGAAGTTCAGGAGCTGCGTCCGTCAATGAATGAAAGAGAAAATGGGATTTTTGACTTACCGTAAAATCCATTTCTCTGATGTTCATTGACGGACACAGCACCCACCCCTCTGCGGAGTCGTAATTCTTCTGACACTGCTTGTAACAAAACTGAGTAGCTATAGCAGAGAGAGGGAGTATTCCCCCTGGGACTGCCCATAGGCGTGGCCAGAATTTTTTTCTGCCTAGTGTCTTACTCCTTTAGGGGGCAGTATAACCCAATGGTTAAGAAGATCAGGAGCTATGTCCATCAATGAACATCAGAAAAATGGAATTTACGATGAGTCAAAAATCCAATTTTTAAAAAAAAAAAATCTGTCTTTTACGTTTGTTTAGCAAAAAATAAAAAATCTAGCGGTAATTAAATACCAGCAAAAGAAGCTCTATCGGTCTCAAAAAAAAAAATGATTAAAGTACCCGATATTGAAGTGGTTAATTAAACAATCTGAAGTTAGAAGCTGATTAGTTACTATGCACAGCTGCACCAGATTCTGAGTGTTCCATTTTTAGTAAATTTTCCCCCATGTGTTTATCTGTAATATTTTAGGTGTTTAGGTGACCTGGCTCGTGTATGTTTACCTATCCTTTTCTCTCTGTATCTGTTGTACATGGTCCATGTAGTAAATCTTATCTGGGCAGCCTGTTGACTTTAGTGTATCCCAGCGCCCCCCTATCAAAGTACTGGGGTCCATGAATTCAAGCTAAAAAGCTACAATGTTAATTGCCCATTTAATTAATTATCCAGTGAATAGGTTGTCAGCACAGCATAATTCTCGTAAAAAAAGTAAATTTTAATTGCATACCTTAATTACACTGCAGTACAAAGTTTCTTGGACCCACAGGACTCCTACATCAAGGCATGTGTCACGCACAGACGTTGCATTGTGATTTGCTTAACTTCTGCAAAAATGATAGTGTGCTGATGAGCGATTCAAATAGATGTTATAAGCAATGCTAGTCATATATCAACACAGCACTAGCATCGGGCCAGAATGGTGTGTCCTGGGAACGTGCTCCTTGTTTTACTGTGGAAGATACATTAGGAAGTAAAGTGCAAGGACTGGGTCTGATTTTATTGGTTCAATGCGCTCTGCAAAAAGGCATATGGATCTACATCCCATACACTGTATGCATACGTGAATTAGTGATCGACCGATATCGGTTTTTCGTTGCCGATACTGATATTTTGACAAATGCATATCGGTATCCGCTGATATGCGCCGATGTTTTCGTATATTCAAATTTTTTTTATTTTTTTTATTTAACAGTTACTCTTGTGGAGGGATCTAGGGGTCCCCAAACCCCTCCTCTGCACTTAAAAGCATTCAAAATGCCAAGTTTGGCTGTTTTGAATGCTGTCATTTTTTTATCTGGCGCCGAGTACCCGGAAGTGATGTCATGACATCACTCGTGGGTTTTTGCATGGAGACCCGATCAGAACTGAATGCGGCTTTGATCGGGCCTTCGGCGGCCGTGCAGGCTGGTTGCCCGGGTCTCCCAGAAGGCGGCGGGAGGGGGGGGATGTCCCCTCCCGCTCCATGTAAAGACAGCCGAGCTGGAGGGGACACCCCCCCCCTCCTCCCGCCGCCTTCCGCGGCTCGCCCAGTGGGACGGGAGACCCGGGCAACCAGCCTGCACGGCCGCCGAAGACCCGATCAAAGCCGCATTCGGTTCTTTCAGGCTTGATGATGGAATCCCCTGCGAGGGCAACTGTTTTGTTTTGAATTTTTCTTTCTTATTTACTTAAATAAATGTGGGCCATCAAGCCCTTAAAATGCACTTTATAGTTGGTATGAACTCACTGAAAGCGCTACACCAGGGATCACTAAACAGCGGCGGACTGCGTTGTAGACCTGGACTAAGTGACAGTCCTATCTGGACATAGGCGGGATGTGCTGCAGATCTGCACAGAGTGCGGGTGTCTGATGTACTGCAGATCTGCACAGAGAGCGGGTGTCTGATGTGCTGCAGATCTGCACAGAGAGAGGGTGTCTGATGTGCTGCAGATCTGCAGAGAGAGCGGGTGTCTGATGTGCTGCAGATCTGCAGAGAGAGCGGGTGTCTGATGTGCTGCAGATCTGCACAGAGAGCGGGTGTCTGATGTGCGGCACATCTGCACACAGAGAGCGGGTTTCTGATGTGCTGCAGATCTGCACAGAGAGCGGGTCTTTGATGTGGAAGGGGTGCTGAGGACACTGATGTACAGGCAGTCTGTGATGTGGAAGGGGTGCTGAGGACACTCATGTACAGGGGGTCTGTGATGTGGAAGGGGTGCTTTGGGCACTGATATTAGGAGGGGACTGTGATGTAAAGGGGGGTTAGATGTAAATGTGGAGGCTGAAGACATTGATGTACATGGGGTCTGTGATGTGGAAGGGGTGCTGAGGACACTGATGTACAGGGGGTCTGTGATGTGGAAGGGATGCTGTGGGCACTGATATAAGGAGGGGACTGTGATGTAAAGGGTGGGGGGGGTTAGATGTAAGTGTTGAGGCTGAGGACACTAATGTACAGGGAGTCTGTGATATGGAAGGGTTGTTGAGGACACTGATGTACAGGGAGTCTGTGATATGGAAGGGGTGCTGAGGACACTGATGTACAGGGGGTATCTGATATGGAAGGGGTGCTGAGGACACTGATGTACAGGGAGTCTGTGATGTGGAAGGGGTGCTGAGGACACTGATGTACAGGGGGTATGTGATATGGAAGGGTTGTTGAGGACACTGATGTACAGGGGGTCTGTGATGTGGAAGGGGTGCTGAGGACACTGATGTACAGGGGGTCTGTAATGTGAACACTGAATTAAGGAGGGGACTGTGATGTAAAGGGGGTTAGATGTAAATGTGGAGGCTGAAGACACTGATGTACAGGGAGTCTGTGATATGGAAGGGTTGTTGAGGACACTGATTTACAGGGAGTCTGTGATATGCAAGGGGTGCTGAGGACGCTGATGTACAGGGGGTCTGTGATGTGGAAGGGTTGTTGAGGACACTGATGTACAGGGGGTCTGTGATGTGGAAGGGGTGCTGAGGACACTGATATAAGGAGGAAACTGTGATGTGAAGGGGGTTAGATGTAAATGGGGAGACTGAAGACACTGATGGGGGTCTGTGATGTGGAAGGGGTGCTGAGGACACTGATGTACAGGGGGGGGGGGGCCGTGATATAAAGGGGGACTGTGATGTGTTATAGTGCAAACATGAGATTCTGACCTTTTACTGACTGGACCTCTACAATTTTAAATTCAAGACCCCTTCTCTACACCAAGTTATTGTCCTAAGATCACAGTTTATATATATATATCTTCTTTGTTTTAACATAATACTTTTCATTTTTTTAAATTTTATTTCTATATCTTGTAATTCATATGTAGACTTCCTTCTCTTTTTCAGGGTCCCCTGGATAATGACACAGTGATACATGTGGCCTTGATCGCAGAGAGTCAGAGGTAAGATAATAAAAGCCTTCTTTGCACAGAAAACATATTCACAACCAACAAGGCTTTTTAAGATCACCCATAAATAATTATGAGTAAGCCGGGAAGGTATTGTCTTGTTGACGGGATAAAAGTCAATGAATGATGAGGGACTGTGTTAGGACTGTGTGCCGTGCTGCAGAGCGGGATAATCCAGTAACTTTGAAGAGCGGTTAAGACCACAGCAAATAATGAGATCAATAAAAGTCAGTAGTTTTATTATTCATTTGCTGATAAATGGCACCTACAGTCAGCAGACATGGTATTGCCTTTATCCCTGCTCTTAAGAAAAAAAAAAACAGACACTCATATATTCACAGCTTAACATTTAAATAGTAACTCCACTTTTGTTCAGAAAAAAATATTCCCCTGTATGATCTCTGTACATTGCAGGGATTTTAACAAACTATCCTACCTTGTGTTATTCTGAAGAAAAAGCTGGCTATATACAGGTCCTTCTCAAAAAATTAGCATATTGTGATAAAGTTCATTATTTTCTGTAATGTACTGATAAACATTAGACTTTCATATATTTTATATTCATTACACACAACTGAAGTAGTGCAAGCCTTTTATTGTTTTAATATTGATGATTTTGGCATACAGCTCATGAAAAACCAAAATTCCTATCTCAAAAAATTAGCATATCATGAAAAGGTTCTCTAAACGAGCTATTAACCTAATCATCTGAATCAACTAATTAACTCTAAACACCTGCAAAATATTCCTGAGGCTTTTAAAAACTCCCAGCCTGGTTCATTACTCAAAACCGCGCAATCATGGGTAAGACTGCCGACCTGACTGCTGTCCAGAAGGCCATCATTGACACCCTGAAGCAAGAGGGTAAGACACAGAAAGAAATTTCTGATCGAATAGGCTGTTCCCAGAGTGCTGTATCAAGGCACCTCAGTGGGAAGTCTGTGGGAAGGAAAAAGTGTGGCAGAAAACGCTGCACAACGAGAAGAGGTGACCGGACCCTGAGGAAGATTGTGGAGAAGGACCGATTCCAGACCTTGGGGGACCTGCGGAAGCAGTGGACTGAGTCTGGAGTAGAAACATCTAGAGCCACCGTGTACAGGCGTGTGCAGGAAATGGGCTACAGGTGCCGCATTCCCCAGGTCAAGCCACTTTTGAACCAGAAACAGCGGCAGAAGCGCCTGACCTGGGCTACAGAGAAGCAGCACTGGACTGTTGCTCAGTGGTCCAAAGTACTTTTTTCGGATGAAAGCAAATTTTGCATGTCATTCGGAAATCAAGGTGCCAGAGTCTGGAGGAAGACTGGGGAAAGGGAAATGCCAAAATGCCTGAAGTCCATTGTCAAGTACCCACAGTCAGTGATGGTCTGGGGTGCCATGTCAGCTGCTGGTGTTGGTCCACTGTGTTTTATCAAGGGCAGGGTCTATGCAGCTAGCTATCAGGAGATTTTGGAGCACTTCATGCTTCCATCTGCTGAAAAGCTTTATGGAGATGAAGATTTTATTTTTTCAGCACGACCTGGCACCTGCTCACAGTGCCAAAACCACTGGTAAATGGTTTACTGACCATGGTATTACTGTGCTCAATTGGCCTGCCAACTCTCCTGACCTGAACCCCATAGAGAATCTGTGGGATGTTGTGAAGAGAAAGTTGAGAGACGCAAGACCCAACACTCTGGATGAGCTCAAGGCCGCTATCGAAGCATCCTGGGCCTCCATAAAACCTCAGCAGTGCCACAGGCTGATTGCCTCCATGCCACGCCGCATTGAAGCAGTCATTTCTGCAAAAGGATTCCCAACCAAGTATTGAGTGCATAACTGAACATAATTATTTGAAGGTTGACTTTTTTTGGATTAAAAACACTTTTTTTTTATTGGTCGGATGAAATATGCTAATTTTTTGAGATAGGAATTTTGGTTTTTCATGAGCTGTATGCCAAAATCATCAATATTAAAACAATAAAAGGCTTGCACTACTTCAGTTGTGTGTAATGAATCTAAAATATATGAAAGTCTAATGTTTATCAATACATTACAGAAAATAATGAACTTTATCACAATATGCAAATTTTTTGAGAGGGACCTGTATGTGTCCATGTGGAAACTGAACCTATATGGCAGTGGTTTTGTAATTATCAGTCAGCTGCTGCACCTGCAGGGCTCTAATGAGGAAAGTGACAGGATCTGCATCCCTTTAGACATGATTTCCCTTTGGGAGTATCTCCCCAAAAATGACATTTTTGTTGCAGGGGATGCTCAAAATCGAATTTGTATCTTAGTGCAGACTTCTTGGAAAACCAGTAAGCCAATCACACAAGCAGGAAATGGCATATCTGGGTGGGATTCTGTATAGCATCTGTGTACAGAGAGCCTCCAGGTTGGCCATATTCTATTGCATTTTACAGAAAATTACAGAGCTACAGATTGAAAAGGAAAGGTAATTTGTAATAACATTCAATTGCAATATGACTTATGTTGCAATTGTATATGCTATAATTATTATTTTTTTATTTGCTATTTTTTTTTCCCATGAAAGTGGAGTTACCCTTTAAGCATGCAGGCAAAGTCGAGAGGTCTAGTTTCCATTCTGCTAAACATTATAGCAGGCCTGGTATGAAAATGTAATGTCTGCCTTGTTAGCTAGGCTTCTAGCCACCCAGTAATAACAGAAAAAAAAAAGGTCCGGTGGACCTTTAGAGCTCCTTGCCGGAAAGTGAACTCCCACGCGCATTCATGCGCGGGGTTGACGTCATTGCGGCTCCAGCCACTCACAGCTCCGGAGCTGCAGAACCCGGAAGAGACGCAGAGGGAACATGACAGCTCCCTCAGCGGTGTCCGGGCGACCGTTTGGGGGCTTCGTTCTAAGTTAAGTATTTCTTTATGTGCTAGTATGCAATGCATACTAACACATTATGCCATTGTCCTGCAGGGTTTTTTTTTTCTCAGGGGAGACTACCGTTTTAATATAAGTACCTCCTATGAGCCCACTTTTACTATATAAGATGCCTGTTCATATATATATATATATATATATACACACATACACAGTATCTCACAAAAGTGAGTACACCCCTCACATTTTTGTAAATATTTTATTCTATCTTTTCATGTGACAACACGGAAGAAATGACACTTTGCTACAATGTAAAGTAGTGAGTGTACAGCTTGTATAACAGTATAAATTTGCTGTCCCCTCAAAATAACTCAACACACAGCCATTAATGTCTAAACCGCTGGCAACAAAAGTGAGTACACCCCTAAGTGAAAATGTCCAAATCGGGCCCAATTAGCCATTTTCCCTCCCCGGTGTCATGTGACTCATTAGTGTTACAAGGTCTCAGGTGTGGTAAATTTGGTGTTATTGCTCTTACTCTCTCATACTGGTCACTGGAAGTTCAACATGGCACCTCATGGCAAAGAACTCTGAGGATCTGAAAAATATTTTTTTTTTGCTCTACATAAAGATTGCCTAGGCTATAAGAAGATTGCCAAGACCCTGAAACCGAGCTGCAGCACAGTGGCCAAGACCATACAGCGGTTTAACATGACAGGTTCCACTCAGAACAGGCCTGGCCATGGTCGACCAAAGAAGTTGTGTGCACATAATCAGCGGTCAGCCTGTAAGTTCTCAGACCATATGGTGCACACTGCATCAAATTGGTCTGCATGGCTGTTGTCCCAGAAGGAAGCCTCTTCTAAAGATGATGCACAAGAAAGCCTGCAAACAATTAGCTGAAGACAAGCAGACTAAGGACATGAATTACTGGAACCATGTCCTGTGGTCTGATGACACCAAGATTAATGTATTTGGTTCAGATGGTGTCAAACGTGTGTGGCGGCAACCAGGTGAGGAGTACAAAGACAAGTGTGTCTTGCCTACAGTCAAGCATGGTGATGGAACGGCCATGGTCTGGGGCTGCCTTAGTGCTCCCGTCAGTGGGAGCTACATTAAAATGAGGGAACCATGAATGCCAACATGTACTGTGACATACTGAAGCAGAGCATGATCCCCTCCCTTCGGAGACTGGGGCGCAGGGCAGTATTCCAACATAACGACCCCAAACACTCCTCTGCCAATTGATGGTTTGACAGTTTGGTTGAGGAAACAGACAAATGTGAAAGAAATCCCAGCATTCAAGGAATGTAATTTTTGTTTAGGCTCCTTTCCTTGTCCTGCGATTTGGGACTCTAAAGTCTCATGAGAAGTCGTACCCCATGATTTCCAGTGAGTACAATTCATATCTGTGCGACTTCAAAGTAGTCCCTGCACTCCTTTGGTCCGACTTTGATGTGACTTGAGGTCCATAGACCTCAAGATTACACAGGCATTGCAAGCAACGTCAAAATCACACGACTTTCAGGTCGTACAAGTGTGAAAGGGGCCTTAAGCAGTTAAATCAATGGGTTTAGTTCTGCTTTTTGATTTACTGCTGTTCAGGTGCTCTGGGCTAAAGCAAAATGGTGGCCTCCAGCAAGAAGAAAAAGGAACCATGCCGGAGGCAATTTACTGCACTCACTAATTTTGGTAGTATAATTATTCATGTGGAATGTATGTTCCTTGCTAAAGAACATTATTTTTTTATCAAGTTTTTCTGCTTTGAACACAAAAATGTATTATATTGCAGCTAACCAATCATTAGATGCGTTAGTTTTCTGCAATATAATGTTGGATTTTGGGTTCAATACTGCTTTACACATGAAGGATATTGCCGTGATTGACACTTTGTTGTCCATTGTCTAGGCTGCAGGTCTTCCTGAACACATACGGTATTCAGACACAAACACCACAGCAAGTAGAGCCCATCCAGATCTGGCCACAGCAGGAGCTGGTAAAGGTGAGTGGCAGCACAGTGGAAATTCTCTGGTACCAAGCAATGTGCCTTTCCTTGCTGTTCTGTTCAGCTTTTTGTTTTGGTTATTCCATCCAGACAAAGCACTGCAGGAAAGCTGAGCTACATTTACAGTGGGGAGAACAAGTATTTGCAGGTTTTCCTACTTGAAAAGCATGTAGAGGTCCATCATTTTTACATCGGTATTCTTCAACTGTGAGAGACGGAATCTAAAACAAAAATCCAGAAAATCACATTGTATGATTTTTAAATACCGTATTTATCGGCGTATAACACGCACTTTTTCCTCTTAAAAATGGAGGAAAAAGTAGCTGTGCGTGTTATACGCCGATATAAAAAAAAAAATGTCCAGGAAGCAGCGCCGAGAGGTAGAAGGGGCGGGCGGCGCCGAGGAGAAGGAAGGACGCGCTGTCATCGGAAGTCCCGCCTCCTATGCCTACATCAATCATAGGCGCCAGGACTTCCAATGAGAGCGCTTCCTTCCTTCTCGGCGCCGCCCGCCCCCTTCTACCTCTCGGCGCTGCTTTCTGGACATTTTTAAAAGTGATGTGTATAGTGGCACTGGGAAGGCTGCAATTATGGGCGCTGGCGAGGCTGCAATTATGGGCGCTGGCGAGGCTGCAATTACGGGCGCTGGCGAGGCTGCAATTATGGGCGCTGGCGAGGCTGCAATTATGGGCGCTGGCGAGGCTGCAATTATGGGCGCTGGCGAGGCTGCAATTATGGGCACTGGCGAAGGCTGCATGTATGGGTGCTGGCGAGGCTGCAATTATGGGCACTGGCGCTGGCGAGGCTGCAATTATGGGCGCTGGTGAGGCTGCAATTATGGGCACTGGTGCTGGCGAGGCTGCAATTATGGGGACTGGCGCTGGCGAGGCTGCATGTATGGGCACTGCGCTGGCGAGGCTGCAATTATGAGCACTGCGCTGGCGAGGCTGCAATTATGGGCACTGCGCTGGCGAGGCTGCATGTATTGGCACTGCGCTGGCAAGGCTGCAATTATGGGCATCGATGCTGGCGAGGCTGCAATTATGGGCATTGGCACTGGTGAGGCTGCAATTATGGGCACTGGCGCTGGCGAGGCTGCATGTATGGGCACTGGCAAGGCTGCATGCATGGGTACTGCACTGGCGAGGCTGCATTTAAGGACACTGCGCTGATGAGGCTGCATTTGTGGGCACTGGTAAGACTACATTTAATTTAAAAAAAATGCTCTGAGTTCAGAGCTGTTTATTTTAAATTTCAGCTTTTTTCCTGAAATTTCTGCCCTAAAATTTAGGTGCGTGTTATACGCCGATAAATACAGTAATTAATTTGCATTTTATTGCATGACATAAGTATTTGATCACCTACCAACCAGTAAGAACTCAGTCTCTCACAGGCCTGTTATTTTTCCTTTAAGAAGCCCTCCTGTTCTTCACTCATTACCTATATTAACGGCACCTGTTTGAACTCGTTACCTGTACATTGTTACCTGAAATTGTTAATTTCACTCCTCACTGCCTATCACAGTTTCAGAGGCCCTGAAATGCCAAGATAGCACAACCCCCCCCCCCCCCCCAAATGATCCCTTTTCCGAAAGTAGACACCCTAAGCTATTTGCTGAGAGGCATTTTGAGTATTTTGCAGATCTTGCTTTTTGTCACAAAGTTTTGAGACATGAAAAAAATAAAATTTCCTTTTCTTTCTTTATTTTCCAAAACAAATGAGCAGTGCAAAATACTCACCATGCCTCTTAGCAAATCCGTTGGGGTGTCTACTTTCCGAAAAAGGGTCATTTGGGGGGTTTTGTGCTATCTTAGCATTTCATGGCCTCCGAAAACTCTGATAGGTAGTGAGGAGTGAAATCAACAATTTTCGCCCTTAGCCTGAAGGTGGTGATTGGTTTTCGGGGTCCTGTACGCAACTAGACTGCCAAAAAGTCTCATGCAGCAGAATGCATTTTGGGGTGTCATTTCACATATAGCCATGGCATGTTTGAGCAATTTATCATTTAACTGACAACTTTGTGTAAAAAAAAAAAAAAAAAAAAATGTTTCCTGAAACTTACGGTATGTAAAAATATAACATATTCCATGAACTCTACATGCCTCTCAGCAAATCGCTTTGAGTGTCTACTTTCCAAAATGGGGTCATTTGGGGGGATTTTGTGCTCCTCTTCTCAAGTCTCTCTTCGCTTCTTCTTGCCCCTTCTCCCTGTCGAGTGCCCCCAAAGCAAGCAGCTTGCTATAGGGGCACCCCAGCTGAGCTGCAGCTCCGTGTAACCATTCAGACACTGAGCTTCCATTTGACCCTGCCCCCTCTCTCTCCTGATTGGCTAACTGATTTTGATTGACAGCCACAGGAGCCAATGGCCGTTGCTGTGTCGCAGCCAATTAGGAGGGAAAGTCTGGGACGGCTGAGGGACTTGTGGACATTGCTATACAGGGATGGGGCTCAGGTAAGTATTAGGAGGTGCTGTCTGTGAGCCAATGAGGAGGCAGAGAGCCATAAAACCATATAGTAATAGTCTGTATTTAGTATAAAAGTGCCAGGGGTCATCATGTTTGATAAGTCCTACATTAATGTCAAAAGTAGGTAATCAAACACAAGGACTCTTGAAGTAGTTTGTGAACCTTCACATAAATTTCCATCTACAAAGAGTTATTATGTTCTGCCATTTTTCGTTAATTTGCTGGTAGGTTCTTGTTTCTCCTGCTATCCCTAAACATACTGATAGAATTATTGGTTTCCACTCAGAATTTCTGTATTGTGTGTTTATCTGGTAGAGACAAAATACTTTATGCTCCTTCTGGGCAGTGACTAATGTTAACAGTTTAGTGTTTTCGGTAATGTCCTACACAATTAGTTGGTGACAAGTTGGTGACATATAACCCAAATACTTCGTTCTGTTGGGTTTTTATTTTTTAAATCAAGAAAAGAAAAGTTTTATTGAGAAAACTCACACCATTACAACGATCACTTAAACATTGAACAATTGCCATGAGAAAAATTGTTTTTCCCCCACCCCCATACAAATTATTACCTGTACCGACTTTAAGAGATACGCACTCAATCTAATTCACATGGCACAGAAAATACCATACATATAAAGATTGCGCCTATACCCACCCTATTATCTCTAGGCAACGAAACTGTAACTGCCCCTCTTGTATTGCATAGAATTAGGATAATAAACGATCCATAATGAGGTCATTAGGGGCCATACCCGGGCAGTTCAGCCAAACTCCCCATATTTTAGAGAACTTTTGTAGAGAGCCCTTATGTTGGTACATAACCTTTTCCATACGGAGATTACCACCCATCTGTTCCAGCCACATCCTATAGGTAGGAGGTTCTGGTGCTATCCAGTGTCGTAGGATACGGGCCTGGAACAGAGCATGAGAGGCAGCCTCCCTCAAAAACCTGTCCTCCACTACTAGGTCTAGTATGCCCAAAATGCTGTGTTTAGGGTCTCCAGGGATGTCCACTCCCAGGGCCCCGTTACTAGCAGAGCGCACTGCGGACCAGTATCTATGCAACTTCGGGCATCTCCACATCAAGTCCCCCACCTCCGTCCGGCACCGACCACAGAGGTCGTCCGCGCGGAGGCCCATGGAATGGAGTATCAAAGGAGTATGATGAGCTCTAAGCAGGAGGTACAATTGGGAAACCTGGTGAGAGTTCTGTTAGGTTTTAGTTTGAGGGTTATGTACAAAGGGCACCAATAATGCATACATGGGCACTGAGGCTTTTCATTGTGCAGCTATAAGTTTGTAAACGACTGACCATCATAGCTATATGGACTTGTTGAAGTTTCCATTCCAGAACCATGGGCCTTATTAAGCGGTTTATGCTTTGTAGTGAAAACAGCCTCCATGCTGCTTGGAAGTCTTTCCCCAGCATTTCAGAGTGACTTTGCACTAATTTGTGCCCATTCAGTCAACCTAGCATTTGTGAGGACAAGTACTTATATTGGAAGACCTGGTTCACAATTGGAATGAATTGGTTTCATCCCAAAGGTGTTCAGTAATGATGGGCTCAGGTGTGTTTGGATCATACCCACCAGGAAGCCATCACTGCACACTGCCAATCATAGCGTGCGTATGTGCAGCTGCAGGCCGGGAAATGCCTCACTGCCTTTAATTGGCGGTGTTCAGGGGCATCTTCCTGGCGGGTATGATCCAAACACGCCTGAGCCCATCCCTAGTGTTCAGTAGTGTTGACACCGGACACTAAAATCAGTATTGGCAGACATGAACACAATATTCCTGCTAAGTTTATATGATAAAACTTTATTGAGTTAATAAATAAAGCTCTGTGTGTGAATGAGGTCTTGGGGCCTCACACGGTGGGGCCCGGGCAGCAGGGGGGAAGAGGATGGTGCACTGGAAGGGTCATTGGTGTAAGGACAGGGATGGTCGATACTCAGGATGACATCTAAAAAGAAAAAAACGAGTATTCCTTTATTGAAAAGACATGTACAATGCTGTAAAAGCAACCTACGCATTTCGGATGTTAGTCCTTAACCACTTCTGGACCGGAAGACTTTCCCCCTTAATGACCAGGCCATATTTTGCGATTCGGCACTGCGTTAATTTAACGGACAATTGCGCAGTCATGTGATGCTGTACCTCAATAAAATTGATGTCCTTTTTTTTCCCACAAATAAAGCTTTATTTTGGTGGTATTTGATCACCTGTGCGATTTTTATTTTTTGCGCTATAAACAAAAAAAGAACGACAATTCTGGGGAAAAAAAAAAAAACAATAATTTTTACTTACTGCTATATAACATTCCCCAAAAAAAAAATTAAAAAATCAAATTTTTTTAACATTTTAGGCCAATTTGTTTTCTGCTACCATATTTTTGGTAAAAAAAAAATCGCAATAAGCGTATTTTGATTGGTTTGCGCAAAAGTTATTGCGTCTACTAACTACGGGAAAGATTTGTGTAATTTTTATTATTATTTTTTTATTACTAGCAGTGGCAGCGATCTGCTATTTTTTGCGGGACTGCGACATTGCGGCAGACAGATCGAACCCCTGACTGACATTTTTGACACTTTTGGGGGGACCAGTGACATTACTACAGTAATCAGTGCTCAAAATATGAACTGTTACTGTAATAATGACACTGGCAGGGAAGGGGTTAACACAGTAAGTGATCAAGGGGTTAAATGTGTACCTAGGGGCGTATTTCTAACTGTGGGGGGGGGGGGGGGGGCATGGCTTGTGAAATTATCAGAGACCTGTGTTCCTATATAGAAGGATCACAGGCGCTCTGTGATCATTCCAGAGAGAAGAACAGTCAGCTGTGTTTACAACAGCTGACCATCCTCTGTCAGCGGGGAGCAATCGCGGGTGTCAGGCGGCAGTCGGAGCTGCCTGCCCCGTGCTTCGGCATCCCTGCTGCTGAATGGGGGCGGGAGCGCGCCACTGGCGGCGCGTGCTCACCCCCTAGCTGCAGGCGCGCGACCGACGTATAACTACGTTGGTTCGCGCAGGAGGGCCACCCTACCACAGTATGACTGCGGCGGGCGGTCGGGAATTGGTTAATCATAGTAATGGTGATCGGTGTGACGGGGGTGGGTGGCAATTACTGGAACTGTTCCCCTTTATGGCTCTCTCTGAAGCAGCTGAAACAATTGAATACTGTCCGTGATACTTTTTTAATTGCACTAAGCCATAGGTCTCCAAACTACGGCCCTCCAGTTGTTCAGAAACTACAATTCTCATCATGCCTAGTCATGTCTTTGAATGTCGGAGTTTTCCAATGCCTCATGGGACGAGTAGTTCCGCAACAGCTGGACCCATCATATCTAGTCATGTCTGTGAATGTCGGAGTTTTCCAATGCCTCATGGGACGTGTAGTTCCGTAACAGCTGGAGGGCCGTAGTTTGGAGATCCCTGCAATAAGCTTACGGGTGTGCCCCCTTAATCAATGTCCAAGCAGTACTAATGCACCAAGTTTTAGCGTACTTATACGACTTCAATCACATGCAGCCAGCTGGAGGGAAAGGATAGAAGCCAGCTTTCAACTGCTGCAGAGAGAGCCATACAGGAGATCCGTTCCAGTAATTGCTCCACCCTGCCAACACCGATCACCCCCTCCCACCCACATCAGATCCCCCCCCGCTGGCCCAGGCCCCATACAGGAGATCCGTTCCAGTAATTGCTCCACCCTGCCAACACCGATCACCACCTCCCTCCCACATCAGATCCCCCCCCCCCCCCCCGCTGGCCCGGGCCCCACACAGGAGATCCTTTCCAGTAATTGCTCCACCCTGCCACACCAATCACCCCTTCCCGCCCACATCAGATCCCCCACACTGGCCCGGGCCCCATACAGGAGAACCAGTGGTACCCCTTATCGGCAGTTCTGCCCATGTAACGTACTTCTACTGTGACTGCAGCAGAATAATATCGGAGTCATAATTCAATTTAAAGGTGAGTCAGTATTATTAAACACAAGTGTTAAAAGGGTGAGATGAGTCCTTGAGCTGAAGTGTTATTCTATTCGTTATGAATCAACCATAAAGCTTTGTGTGGGAGTAAAGCCTAGGTAGGCACCGGCATCCCCGCCAGAGAGGATCTGGGTAAATATCAGTATTTATCCTTGACTATGACTCGGAGGAGACTGTGGAATAATTAATAGGAGCTTTGCCAGTCACAGCTCAGCCTTGTGCCAACTCTGAGGATTGTCACCCTCTCTGTCTCTGCAGACTGGCACAAGGCATACCCAGATACGGGGGTACAAAGCCAGGCAAGCTGTCTGCCTAAAATAATGCAGCGCTCGGGCTGGAAACTATATGTTTACCTTTGTAGTTCCAAACACACAAAAAAAAAAAAATGAAAAGACGCACCACATTCCCCGATGTATTTCATTCAGATATGTGCTTAGCCTTGCATATTTTTAAATGACTTCTATGCTGTGAAAATTACAGTTTTTATTGATTCAGCTCTTATGTGAGCAGAATGTAAAACAAAAGATACAATCACTTTTCCCACTTGCAAACTTTTATAGTGGAGAAGGATCCGGGGGTTCTGGAAGATCATAAGCTTAAAGCTGTAGTATCCCCTGAGAAAAAAAAAACCCTGCAGGACAATGGCATAATGTGCTAGTATGCATGGCATACTAGCAAATTATGAAATACTTAACTTGGAACGAAAGCCCCCGCGCGGTCGCCCGGACAAAGCTGGGGGAGCTGTCATGTTCCCTCGGCGTCTCCTCTGGGTTCTGCGGCTGGGTTCACTTTCAGGCAAGGAGCTCTGAAGGTCCGCCGGACCTTCAGAGCGCATGGGCCACTGGTGCCAGCGGCTGCATGCAGGGCGAATATCTCCTAAACCGTGCAGGTTTAGGAGATATTAATTTTACCTACAGGTAAGTCTTACTATAGGCCTTATTATAGGCTTACCTGTAGGTAAAAGTTAAAAAGTGGAGTATGCTACAGCTTTAATAATAGCATGCAATGCCAAGCTGCGGCTTCCAAAGCAAGCAAAGTCCTTTCTTGTATTAACAGAGGCATGGACTCCAGAGAGAGAGATATCATTTTGCCCCTGTACAAATCATTAGTAAGGCCTCATCTGGAATATGCAGTTCAGTTTTGGGCGCCAGTTCTCAAAAAGGATATCGGGGAACTGGAGAAAGTGCAGAGAAGGGCAACCAAACTGATAAGAGGCATGGAGGAGCTCAGCTATGAGCAATGATTAGAGGAACTGAATTTATTCTCTCTTGAGAAGAGGAGATTAAGGGGGGGGGGGTATGATTTCCATTTATAAATACATAAGGGGTCCATATAGTGAACTTGGTGTTGAGTTGTTCACTTTAAGGTCAGCACAGAGGACAAGGGGGCACTCTTTCCGCCTAGCGGAAAACAGATTTCATCTCCAAATATGGAAAGGTTTCATCACAGTAAGAGCTGTGAAAATGCGGAATAGACTCCCTCCAGAGGTGGTTCTGGTCAGCTCACTAGATTGCTTTAAAAAAGGCCTGGATTCTTTCCTGAGTGTACATAATATAAGTGGGTACTAAAATTTATAGGTAAAGTTGATCCAGGGAATATCCGATTGCCTCTCGGGGGATCAGGAAAAAATGTTTTCCCCTGCTGTAGCAAATTGGATCATGCTTTGCTGGGGTTTTTCACCTTCCTCTGGATCAACTGCAGGTATAGGATTGTGTATATGGGATTGTATGGTTGGGTTTTCTTTACTGTTTTTTATTTTTTATTGGTTGAGCCAGATGGATTTGTGTCTTTTTTCAACCTGACTAGCTATGTAACTATTCATGAGGCTGTGATGAATGGCACTTTGCATGAATGGCGTGCCCACCACCATTGTTATTATTATAATTTTTCTCTATCGTTCATTGACGGACGCAGTCCTCTGATGCATGTCAGTAGGGTTATACCGCCCCCTACAGGAGCGATATAACCCTACTGATATGCACCGAAGGACTGCATCCGTCAATGAACCTAAGAGAAAAGGATTTTACGGTAAGTCAAAAATCCAGTTTTTTTGGTCTGTATGCCTTTTGGCCTTCTGTGTCCCTTCACTTCCTTTCCCAGAAACACAATAGGAAATGGGAGGACATTTCTCTAAAGTGAAAGCGAATTCCCTCTTGTCTCTGGAACTTGTTTCCATTGAATGTTTTCACCTCTTTTCCGGTGACATCTCAAAATTTTGGATTCCTCATCACTTTTAGTCTTATGACAAGTGTTATCAGGACAAGCTCATAAACAGTAAGGCTGGGTTTACACTTATGTGATGCCAGGCATCACATGTGATTCACACCGCATTGCTGTGCGATGTCTGTGAGATGCAAATTCAGCCATACAGTTTGTATGGCTGAAATCGCATCGTATTTGCACCAAAATGGCGCAGGACCCTGTTTTTTGTCTGCACTGGAATCGGATGACATGGGTTTTCAGACCCATTCAATCCAATTTCACAGTTCGCACTGCATTCTGCAAACCAACTTGATGGTGTCATTACCTTTATATTGCATGAACTGCATGCGAGTCAGATGCGATGTGGAAACCTGCACAGGAATCGCTGTGGTTCCTGAATCGCACCAGCGTGAACCCAGCCTCAATCTGGCTATTTCAGCACTCATTACACAGGCATTGTCCACTGTGGTTGCCATCGGGAAATCCGCCCTGAGAAATGCTATGCCGCTATCTCTGGAGGGTATGTAGAGGTAGCTGCTAAAAGGCCACAGGAGATCAGGAGCATTGGGGTGCAATAACGGATGAAAAAGGTAAAAGTAAGTATTCTATTCAACCCCATTTACACTCACTGGAGACAGCGCTTTATGGGCTGGTTAACACCAGAAGTTCTGGGGTGCGCTTGCAAACACATACCCAATGCACAGCATTAAAAAAAAAAAAAATTGTTTCCGTTTAAATACTAAATAATAAATAAAACGTGAGAAAAGTGCACTTTTATAGTAAAACACCAAAAATACCTAAATTTGAATAGC
Organism: Pelophylax lessonae; assembly: GCF_965119305.1. Lineage (NCBI taxonomy): Eukaryota > Metazoa > Chordata > Amphibia > Anura > Ranidae > Pelophylax > Pelophylax lessonae. Next base: position 227,278,831 of record NC_138777.1, read on the forward strand.
AGCTCCCACCAATTCAAGTACTCATGTGCTCGTAAAAAATATATACATACATAAAATGGTGCGCTCATCAAAAGTTTAAATGGTGTAAAATCAAAATGCAAAATAAAAACCTTTCCAAAATGTTAGAGGAGGTGTGGAGAGGCTGATTAGCAGTACTTGTATATGTATATTGCTGTGGGGGGACTTTATTGTATGTCCCCCCCTCCTGTCAACATCACTTCCTGTTGCATAAACGCCATGAACCTGACAAACTAGTTTATTAGCATATGAATAGGGAAAGCCTAGCTTCTAAAAACAATACTTGAAAACTAAAATGCATTATTACATATGTTTATGCTATAAAAAGCATTAAAATAGCCAGGGCTACACACAAGCTTATGTAATTCTCACTGAGAATTGCAGAAGTGGGAGCGGGCACCTTTCAGAAAAATGTACCCACTCCCAAAAAAAAAAAACCTTTCCAAAATGTTAGAGGAGGTGTGGAGAGGCTGATTAGCAGTACTTGTATATGTATATTGTGTATGTATATTGCTGTGGGGGGACTTTATTGTATGTTTCCCTACCCCCTACTTCCTGTCAACATCACTTCCTGTTGCATGAGCTCTATGAACCTGTCAAACTAGTTTATTAGCATATGAATAGCTTCTAAAAACAATAAATGAAAACTAAAACGCATCATTATATATGCTAATGGTATAAAAAGCACTCAAAAGCCAGGGCTACATAGGAACTTATGTAATTCTCACCCAGAATTGCAGAAGTGGGAGCAGGTACCTGTCAGAAAAATATTCCCACTTCCAAAAATAAAAACCTTTCAAAAATGTTTGAGGAGGTCTGGAGAGGCTGATGAGCATTACTTGTATATGTATATTGCTGTGGGGGACTTTATTGTATATTTCTCTCCCTCCCCCCCCAACTTCCTGTCAACATCACTTCCTGTTGCATGAGCTCCATGAACCTGTCAAACTAGTTTATTAGCATATGAATAGAGAAAGCCTAGCTTCTAAAGACAATACTTGAAAACTAAAATTCATCATTACATATGTTTGTTATAAAAAGCATTAAAATAGCCAGGGCTACACACGGGCTTATGTAATTCTAACCCAGAATTGCAGAAGTGAGAGCGGGTACCGGTCAGAAAAATATACCCACTCCCAAAAAAAAAAAAAACCTTTCCAAAATGTTAGATGAGGTGTGGAGAGGCTGATTAGCAGTACTTGTATATGTATATTGTCTATTTATATTGCTGTGGTGGACTTTATTGTATGTTTCCCTAACCCCTACTTCCTGTCAACATCACTTCCTGTTGCATGAGCTCCATGAACCTGTCAAACTAGTTTATTAGCATATGACTAGGGAAAGCCTAGCTTCTAAAAACAATAAATGAAAACTAAAATGCATTAATACATATGTTTATGCTATAACAAGCACTAAAATAGCCAGGGCTACACACAAGCTTATGTAGTTCTCACCCAGAATTGTGGGAGTGGGTACCTGTCAGAAAAATGTACCCACTCCCAAAAATAAAAACCTTTCAAAAATGTTAGAGGTGGTGTGGAGAGGCTGATAAGCAGTACTTTCACTTTTAAGTGTAGGTCCCCTTTAGGCTTTTATTGAGGTTGTGTGAAGATATAAAAGAGCATTCACAACTTTTGCAGGGTATTTACTAATGTGAATCATTACTTAAGCTTCTTGTCACCTTCCAGGGTCTTTGCACAATCTTACACTGCGCCCTTATTTCTAGTCTCGCAGCTTCACTTTACGAAGAATCCTTCATATAGGGACCATGTTGTGCTGGTTTTAGGTTTATTATTTTATAATCTCAAACTGCCTCTGAAGACAGGTTTGCTTTTATCACCCAGCACTTGTGTCTGAGCTGTCATAAAACAGGCGGTGAGTGGATTCACTGACAGTCTATGATGTAACACTTTGATCTGTCTGTAAATAAAGATTAGATCAGACGCAATAATATTCAACTTATGTCGCTTCAATATTACACTCAGAGGAGTCACGTCCGTCATTTCATTGTTTGAATGTTTGATGTTTTCAATAATTAGAGTATGTGAAAACCCAATCCCAGCCAGAACTTATTATTTCTTGCTTGATAAGGTGGGGAAAGGAAAGAGCCTCTGTCAGGTTTTTATTGCTATCCGTGTCCTTGCTGGGGACAATGGAAAGGCAAAAGTAGCTCAACTAATAATTGCCATCCCAATGTTTATATATCCTTCAACGTGTTTAATTCCCATGGGACTTTATTCACCTGTCGCCCACTAACAGTACATTGACTGCTTGGAGGTGGCACAGCGACGTACGGGTACTTCTTGGTTTAGGGGCGTGCTTGCGCGCCCTGCTGACCTGTGTTATAATTGGAAACTGCACAAGTTTGTCAGCAGGTTGCAGCCAATCATTTTAACACTATACCTGCTAATCAGCTGTGGCCAATCACAGCGCAAGTCTGTGTGTTTGTAAATACTGGATTTCTCCCTGCCATTCAGAACTGAAAGCAAGGAGAGAAACCCAGACAGATCAGTGAGTAAAAGCTGCACACACACACTTGCAAACACTGACACACAGTTGACCCCTTGATTGCCCTCCTTTTAGCTGCATAAGAGCTGATGGGCGGTGAAGCAGCAGTACACTGAGCTTCCCAGTGAATGGCTGTGCAGCTGAGGGGGTGTCAGGACAAGTCTGATCATTATAAGAGAGCAGTCTGAGTTCCCAGCATAGCTAGAGAACTGACCACGATGTGCTCTCCTGTTTAGTGTGGTTCGTTTTTAATAGGGAATCAGAGGGACTGGCAGGAACACCAGGAATGTTGCAATACAAAGAGAACAGGATACTTTTTCATACAAGTACATGGTACAGTAGGCATATATCAGGAATATGAAGTGTTGGGGTAACAAACCCTTCAAAGAGAACATGTCACTTAAAACAGGACATGAACTGTAGAAGTTATGCCCTAAAATAAAAAAACAAGCAGAGGACAAAAAGACTGTGGTCTCCCTGTGTCAATACCTCCCAACTTTTTTAGATGGGAATGAGGGACACCTATTAGCAAAAGTATATAGGCATAGGACACACACCCTACCACGCCCCCTTAAAGGAGAATTCTATAAAAAAATGATTCGTTTAACCCACAAGTGATTTTTTTTTTTTTTTACCACTACTATGCCTCTATATTGGCTTTTGAAATTTACAAATGCTGCAATTTAGAAATTGAATAAAAGATTTACCACTGGGCAACACTTTTTGAAAGATATCAAGTGAATTTTATATAAAACTATATAGATCAGACCGAAATGAGGGACAAATGAGGAGGACAGAGGGACTTTGTTCCAAATCAGGGGACAGCTGGTAGCTATGCCTGCATCTCATTGTTGACCCATTACAGTCTTACCATACCTTGTTCTGTAATGTCTTGTCTGTATTCCCCTTGCACACGTTCCTGGAAGCAAGACTCATCGATAGTGGGTGCTGAAGTGACTACCAGCTGGTTACTGGAAACTTCTCAGATAAATGCACATATTTGCCAGCACACCACGGATCCTCAAATGTCGTCCAAAAGGTTTTTATTGCAGAAAGATCACATCACACGAGTAAGTGCAACGTTTCGGAGCCTGCGAGGGGTCCTGTGAGGCTCTGAGATGTTGCACTTAAGCCCCATACACAAGTACCGAATGTCGGCCGAACGATCGTCCGTCTTTTGTCCGGTGCCGTCCTGTCGGTTGAAAAGTGCAAAAGACTGCACACGAATTTTGTCGGCCAACAACGGCCGACTGCAGAAGTGATGTCATGTGATGGTTAACTTTCAGTGTGTTTTTTCTTTTCTGAGCATGCCCAGTCTTGCTAATCTGCTGTTTGTCGGCCGAATTCTGTACTGACTGGCAAACAATCGGCCGTTCTGGTGAGGGCCAACAAAAATTTTAAAGTCTGCACGACAGATTCTGTTCGGCCGAAAATGCGCTGTCGGCTGTCGGAAGCATCATACTAACAAGCCTACAATCGGCCGATCGGTCGTCGGCCGAATATTTACAGCCGACAATCGGTGCGTGTGTACGGGGCTTTACTCTTGTGATGTGATCTTCCTGCAATAAAAACCTTTTGGACGAAATTTGAGGATCCTTGGTGTGCTGGTGAATATGTGCTTTTTTCTGTATTGTCTCTCTGCGTGGAGGCTGCCATCTTGGTGGGGGCAGGGTTTTGCTTTCTCGTATCAGAGCATTCCCCCTGATGATTAGTGAGTGAATATTCTGCTATGAAGTAGCAGAGAAGGTGGAAGAAGAAGATTATCCACAGAATGAATGAAATTTATGAACACACATGGATGCTGGCAGGGATCTGAAGCCAACTTGGACATTTGGTCAGGAGATTAACACAGAAGAGATGAAACTTTGGGGAGTTGAATTGGAACCAAAGCTGACAAGATCAATATGTATACTCTGCCCTCGTAATGGTACAGATCCTCTGCACGCTCTGCTCACAATATCGTGGACAGATGATGTCCCCACTTTGTGGTGGCTTTCTGCCTACTTCCAGGGTTTTCGGCTGTTTACTGGAGATGAAGTAGGAAGTCAAGGAAGAGCAAGGCCCAGAATTTAGAATTATCTGCCCACCACAGAACCATCTCGTGACCGTTAAATGAAACGGACATCATAAAGCCTGTTTTAGCTTGTTGCTGTTTTCCTGGCGCAGACATTTGAAGAGGACCATGGCTTGGCTGAGCGCATTGTCTTGCATTTTTATTTTTTCCTTTATTCTGTTCCAGAACGGAGGCATGGCAGGAACGTCTTACGCTGGAACATTTCTCAGACTGTCAACTGGAAATGTGTGTATCATTCAGAATGAATGGGACAGCTCAACCATTAAAGTTATGGTGAGGTGGGCCAAAAGGAGCCAAAAAGCCCTCCAATAACATATTGTGATGTACCACATCATTATTTATTATTGTACACGTTTAAGCACGGCGCCAAAAACAAGGATTCAGTTCCCAGTTAAAAGACTGACCAAATCTATGCTAATTAGTTCTTCGTGGCTTAGTGGCCGTTTGTGATTCCAGAAATGCTGGTTCATGGCACTGGTGTCCAGTCAGAAGGGGAAATTCTACCTATTGCTTAACCACTTTACCTCCGAAAGGTTCCCCCCCCCCCCTTCATGACCAGGCTATTTTTGTGCTACTTTAACTAGCAATTGTGCGGTCATGCAACTCTGTATGCAAATTAAATTTATATCAACTATTTTTTAACACAAATAGAGCTTTCTTTTGGTGATATTTAGGCCCCATGCACACGGGACGTTTTTAACGCCACTGTAAGTAGCGTCAGGCGTTTTCTTTTTGCAGCCTAAAAACGCCCCTCCATGTTATTCTATGGCCTCATGCACACACAGACGTTTTTGAGCTGTAAGTGGCCTAGGCGTTTTTAAGCTGCAACAAGAACCCACGACCTGCGCGTTCTGAGGACCAGCGTTAAAGCGTTAAAAACGCCTGACGCTGCTAAAGGCTGAATAACGTTGCTATAACGTTGCTTAACGTGCGTTAAGCCACGTTATACGTTTTTTTTCTTCCATTCAAAATCAATGGTTCCCTATGGGAGCCTATTGATTTGAATGGAAGTCGCACCGCAAGTCGGATCCGACTTGCGGGACGACTTGCGCTGTGAGAATCTTAAGGGGGAACTCCACGCCAAAATGGGAAAAAAACGGGGTGGGGGTCCCCCCCAGGTTCCAAACCAGGCCCTTCGGGTCTGGTATGGAATTTGAGGGTAGCCCCACGCCGAAAAAACAGCGTGGGGTCCCCCCCAGAATCCATACCAGACCCTTATCCGAGCATGCAGCCCGGCAGTCCAAGAAAGGGGAGGGGACGAGCGAGCGGCCCCACCCCCCTGGACCACACCAGGCCACATGCCCTCAACATGGGGGGGTGTTGGTGCTTTGGGGCAGGGGGGGCTCTGCACCCCCCACCTCAAAGCACCTTGATGAGGACAAGGGCCTCATCCTCACAACCCTGGCCGGTGGTTGTGGGGGTCTGCGGGCAGGGGGCTCATCGGAATCCGGAAGCCCCCTTTAACAAGGGGGCCCCCCAGATCCCGGAACCCCTCCCTATGTGAATGGGTATGGGGTACACTGTACCCCTACCCATTCACCCCATAAAAGGCAGTGTATGTAAATAACGACAGGAGACGTGGGGGGTGCAGAGCCCCCCCTGCCCCAAAGCACCAACACCCCCCATGTTGAGGGCATGTGGCCTGGTGTGGTCCAGGGGGGGTGGGCCGCTCGCTCGTCCCCTCCCCTTTCTTGGGCTGCATGCTCGGATAAGGGTCTGGTATGGATTTTGGGGGGGACCCCACGGCGTGGGGCTACCCTCAAATTCCATACCAGACCCGAAGGGCCTGGGGGGGACCCCCACGCCGTTTTTTTTCCATTTTGGCGTTGAGTTCCCCCTTAAGATTCTCACAGCGCAAGTCGTCCCGCAAGTCGGATCCGACTTGCGATGCGACTTCCATTCAAATCAATAGGCTCCCATAGGGAACCATTGATTTTGAATGGAGGCAGAAAAAAACGCTGCTAAAAGCAATGTGGCAAAACGTGCAATAACGCCAATGGAAAAAGCTACTGAAAGCACGTTTTTACAGCTGCTTTTTCCGTGTGCATGGGGCCTTATTCACCACTGGGTTTTTTAGTTTTTATTATATAAACAAAAAAATAGACCAAAAATTAAAAAAAAAAACAAAAAAAAATAAAATAAATGAAGGCCAAAATGTATTGTATGTCTTTGGTAAAAAAAAAAAAAAATCCAAGTGCACACTAATTGGTTTGTGTGAAATTTATAGCATCTACACACTATGTTACATATACTGGAATTTACGCAGCCATGACGCTTTACTGATAATGGCAGTTATTATCCACTTATAGTGGGACTGTGATAGTGTGGTAGTCAATCTGGCGCTGGCTGGGAGGTATACTGACCTCAGTAGTGACACTAATACAGTGATCATTGCTAATACTGTCACTGTACTAATGACACTGGCTGGGAAGGGGGTCTCGGGGCAATCAAAGGGTTAACTGTGTGCCTATCCGTCTGTAATGTGTGCTGCTTCTAATAATAGACCTGGCTGTTTTTTCTCCCTGCATTGCAGGGAGAAGAAACATCCAAGTCTCTGCTCTGTGTGCAGTGCCCGGTTTGTAAACCTAGGGCTCTGTGCTTTGATTAGACACAGCTGATCAGCAGGTTCCAGCCATAAATCATTGGCCAGGACCTGCTGACAAAATCGCACAGTGCCCAACCGTAGTACGGGCCAGCAGAGGGCACGCATATGCATGCCCCACACCTGGAAGCAAGCTTGCAACATTTATTTATGTTGCTAAGCCAGCAGCTGCTGCTCGGTCACAGGAGTCACGGCCACAGCAGAATGCTCTGAAAGAACGGCATAGGTATGCTGTTCCTTCAGAGCGCATGCGACATGACGTCACTGGCTGCTGCATCCTAGAGTATTAATTATACCTACAGGTAAGCTTTATTATAAGATTACCTATAGGTAAAAATAAAAATACTGTGTTTACTACCACTCTAAAAGAGAACAGTCTCAGTTGCCAGGTGTAAATGCCAAGTAAAGTAATGTGACTCTAGCAAAATGGCTGCCTCGGTTATATGGAATACTTTAAAGTGTTACTAAACCGACAACAGTAAAATCAGTCTGTATATGCAGTAAAACATGCTTGTTTTACTTACTGTAGAACCTAAATTGTTAGTCCTCTGCTTTGTGTTAAAAGGCTGTTTGATCCTGTCTTCTCTGGTCCTCTCCTCCTCCCACTGTCCCCAATCCATCTGGTCATAGTACAGAGCCTTGTGGGCACTCTGCACATGCTCAGTTTGGTGTGTATTGCTCTAGAATTTTTTTTTTCTTCTCTTTTTTTTTTTTTTTTTTATTGGGAGGATGCATGTGATCAGCACAGGGCCAGTCTGCACTGTCCAGACAGAGGGTCAGGGGTCCTGCAGCCTCAAAGGGCAGTCAGAGGAGAATGAAAACTCCTTCTACAAGCTTTAACCTGGCACTGATAGAAGTGGTAAGACTGCTTTATACTGCTCAAGAGAAAAGATACAGTATTTATTTTTATTATTAATATTATTATTTTTTTTATTTATTTTTTTTTTTTTAGCGGTTTATATTTACTAAAATAATTGCATTTCCATGTTCTGTGTACTGTGGGAGACCAGATATAGTGAATGCAGATTCCTGGGGAGTGCAGATATAGTGACCGCAGGCTCCTGGGGAGAGCAGATATAGTGAATGCAGGCTCCTGGGGGGAGCAGTTATAGTGAATGCAGGCTCCTGGGGAGATCAGATATAGTGACTGCAGGCTCCTGGGGAGAGCAGATATAGTGAATGCAGGCTCCTGGGGAGAGCAGATATAGTGACTGCAGGCTCCTGGGGAGAGCAGATATAGTGAATGCAGGCTCCTGGGGAGAGCAGATATAGTGACTGCAGGCTCCTGGGGAGAGCAGATATAGTGACTGCAGGCTCCTGGGGAGATCAGATATAGTGACTGCAGGCTCCTGGGGAGAGCGGATATAGTAAATGCAGGCTCCTGGGGAGAGCTGATATAGTGACTGCAGGCTCCTGGGGAGAGCAGATATAGTGACTGCAGGCTCCTGGGGAGAGCAGATATAGTGACTGCAGGCTCCTGGGGAGATCAGATATAGTGACTGCAGGCTCCTGTGGAGAGCAGATATAGTGAATGCAGGCTCCTGTGGAGAGCAGATATAGTGAATGCAGGCTCCTGGGGAGAGCGGATATAGTGACTGCAGGCTCCAGGGTTTTGTAACACTTTAGGTTAAAACATCACATTGAACAGCAGAAAGTAGTAATTTTTGATCTGTTGAATAAAGTTATAGCCCAGCCTTCATTATCATCAATTTTTAAACGCTGTGTGTGGATTCTAAGTTGTATTAAAATAAACCGTATAGCCGAATGCTAGTCACAACAGATTATTTTCTTGCTTTATTTTTTGGGGGATTTTTTTGGCTGTTCATGAAATTCTACTTCTTTTGCAATTCTGTGTTTTAGAGATTAATGGTCCCATTTTTTTTCTCTTCCAAAGCCTTAAACATTAATCACCGGCAATGCTTTGCTGTTACAACAGAACTAAAAGCCCCGAGTTTACCAGACACAAATTTTTCTGCTTTCAATTTGCTGCTGTGAAAAGCTTTGCTGTACAGCTGCGTGCGTAAATAAAAGTCCAGTTTCCTTCTGTTTTCAGGACAATTATTTAGATTAATTTACATTTCGTTCCACTACTTTTCATGTTCTGTTCTGGTTTTTGCGTTGCTTACTCATGCAAGTTTTAGTAATGGTTTTCTGTTCAGATATAAATAATTTTGCTCTTTAGAATAGGCATTTCTAATATTAATGCACCTTTTTTTTTGTTATACCAGCTAGGCTTGCACCAATACCGTTTTTATCAGCCAGTACGAGAAACAATACTTTCAGTCATGAACTCGCGGGTACCAAGTACTGATGCATTGCGATGCGATTTGCGTCCATACAAAATGAATGGACGCAAATCGCACTGTGCGAAGATGTTCATGCAATGTGAACTGAAATGCGCTGTAATTCCTGTCCGAATCACATGCAGTTTTGCCACCACTCCTGTGTGATACCAGGCTGAAGTCACTATGACAAGCCTGGGTTCACATAAGAGCCGTGAAGGTCAAAAGCCATCACAAATAGTACTCCATACCTACATACCTGTTTTTAACACATACATCCCTTTTTATATTTGTAATTTTTTGTATATTTATATATCATTTCATATTTTCTTAATTTTCTTATATATGTGTATATATTAATTTACATTTATTTATATATATAATATTATATTTATTTATATTTAATTATATATTTATATACATAATATATTATATTGTATCCTTATTTTCTTATATATGTGTATATATTAATTTAGAAATATATATATAATTTATTATAATGTATTTTATTATAATGTATATATATATATATATATATATATATATATATATATATATATATATATATATATATATATCAGTTTGCATTCTTACCCTTTTTGCTGGTAATGTCATTTTAACATCTCGATAGTCCATTTTTGTAATTACATTTCAAATAGATTTGCTGGAGATACCAGAGTAAGTTTAAAAGCGCCATATCCCAGATATTTGTAAATATTTTTTGGGAAAATGCAGAATGGGATTTTTTAGGTGTTCATAGACAGAAAATTAGACACGTGTATCTAAAAATAACTTTTTTTAACATATATCAAAAATTTTAAAAAGACACAAACTATTAAAATTAACATGATACATTCATACAGTTTTTGTACAAAGGTATCTGCTTGTTAACATGTTTCACCACAACTGTGGCTTCTTCAGGAGACGTAAAAAGCCTTGTACATGGTATCACTAAAAATGAAAAAAAAAAAAAAAACGTACGTTCATTATTCAGATAGGGACTACTATAGTCCACACATACAGAATATTTACAACATGATTGGTCAAAAAAATTACATTTAATATAGAAACACTCATACCAATTTTCCATCTCTAGGACATCTGATGAGAGATTCTCACCACGGATGTGTATAGGGTTTTAATTACTTGATGACCAACCATGAGTGGACTATTCCGCCGAGTATCAGTGTGCCATAGAGGGGGTATATACCGCTCATGGTTGGTCATCAAGTAAATAAAACCCTATACACATCTGTGGTGAGAATCTTTCCTCAGATGGCCTAGAGATGTAAAATTCGTTATGAGTGTTTTGTATATTGATTGTAATTTTTTGACCAATCATGTTGTATATATTCTGTATATGTGGACTATAGTAGTCCCTATCTGTATAATGAACTTACAATGTTTTTTGTTCATTTATAGTGATGCCATGTACAAGGCTTTTAAAGTCTCCTAAAGAAGCCACAGTTGTGGTGAAACATGTTGCTGAGCGGATACTTTTGTACAAAGACTCTATGAATTTATCATGTTGGTTTTAATAGCTTGTGTCTTTTTTACATTTTTGATATATGGAATAAAAAGTTATTTTAGAAACACGTTTAATTTTCTTTTTATGAGCACCTAAAAAATCCCATTCTGCATTTTCCCTTTTTAAATTAATTTACGATAGTGTATATTATCCACTATGTTCTTACAATGTATGAGCATGTAGACCTGCGCCTGTCCCTAAGTGGCTGTTGAGGCTGGGCGTGGACTCCCAGGTCCCATGTACCACATCTAAGATGGCTCCCTGAACTACCTGGAGAAGGAGCCCGCATGCTCCGAATGTGAAGCTGCCTCCTCCTTCACTCCATACCCGGAAGTGACGTCATCCCTGAGCCCCCAACATTCTCCTTTAAACGGTCTGAGCTGCCAGTGCCGGATGCCACTCATACAAGCCGCCGGCTGGACTCTCATGGATGCAGGGTCAGTGGGACTGCCCTTGGGCTCTACAGAGCGGGACTACCATGGCATACAATGCACTGTTTTTAAGCCTTCTTGTAAGTAGCTGACTTTGTACTATTAAACTGGTTCCATAAATATGAATAAAAGACAATTGCAGTGCTCAGAAAGCAACTAATTAGACATCATTAAAAAGTCCAATATAAGTCCAAGAAATACATGAATCAATTAAATATCAGGAAAAACAGATAAAGTGTCCCAGTGCAAAGATCAAAAAGTGTTTTATCACTCGTGAATGTTGTCCTCCACCGTGTAGATAAAATGCACACTCACCAGAGCTAATTGCTGTCCAGATTATAAGACCGCAATAGCGCATGTAGCTGTTTTTGTCTTAGTCCCTTTCATTCCTGGAGAATGAATCAACCACTGCAAAGGATCTCAAATGTTTGCTGCTTTTAAACAATCTAATTATTTCTAGCAGTATTTCCCATCCATGGTAACACAGTGTACTCAGATACCTCCACCAAGGGGCTCCTCTCCGCCTGCTCCCCCGGGCCCTGCTGGGATAGATAGGATAATAATGATGCTCTGTCCTCCGGAGCTCACACAGCCGCCTCTGCTCAGACCAGCAGCATCCTCTGCACGCTCGCGCCAAGCTGTGGGGATGAGCACGGGATGGCCTAGGCTGGTGCTCCCTCCTGTTCCAGAAGCAGCCAGGTTCGTGCCTAAGGAGGAGGCTCGTGCTTAAGACTAGGGGTTGCAGGGACCTTCATGTACCTTTATGAGTGTGTAGGGGAAACCCCAAAACTCATGGGTTTCATTAACATTTTGAGCAAGCCAGATTGAAAAATATATTTATTTTTAGAAACCTGTAAATAGACATTCTTGGAGAGCAATTCAGTTACATTACATTCTGTTGGTTTGAAAACCATTGTTCTATCTGGCTAGGACACCTAATACAATTTATACATTCTGAAGTGGGTGGCACCTAGCTAACTACATTTTTTTGAAGTCCCATTTGAGTCTTTGGTGACATTCTTTGATATGCGGGTGGTCATTAACATAGACTTGTCACTTCCAAGCTCGTTAGCTGAACAGGTCTTCAAAAGTCTAGATAGCAATCTAACAGCTGGAGGTGTAAATGGCTTTTGAACACAACAGCTGTTATACAATATGACTTCTAACAATATATACATCCAATATATCTGCTTAATCATAAATACATGTTTGATAATCATAAATAAAATGGCTGTTCCCTTTTCCCCATCCAGTGGTGTCACCGGACTCCATGGATGTGGTTCCATACATAAATACTGCACTTGGAGAAGCTGTGTCTTCTCTCCCCAGTGGTGCAGGAAACCGCATGAGATTCGGACAAGAATAATGCCACATTCCTGGTCAAATTGCATGCCATTCTAATGCAGTGAGATTTGCATTTATTCATTTTGTATGGCCACAAATCGAACTGCAAAGTAGCAGTTTTGGGATAATGCACATTTTTGCGAGTACTCATGAAAATACTCAGTATCGGCAACAGTCCATTCCCAATACTAGCTTTTATATACTGCTTTGCACTAATCCCACACCTCTTCATGCTGTTGGCTGGCCTCCCTTGTACTATGTCCTCTACAGATTAATCTGTTGCCCATACTACTCTTCTAATTGTACTATTATTGGCATGAAACAGAGAGAAATGGCTGTTTATACCATGAGTTTGTGATGCATTCTAGTGGAAATAATTGCATTGGCCTAAAGGACCTATTAGTTCTGAAAAGCTCCAGAATATTTCATATCGCATCTGTAAACATTGGTAATAGCTTATATTAGCTAATGCTCTTTGACAACACTCATCCCTTAATTCCTGTTCCGCTTATACAGAGCCTTCTATCTCATAAAGTGGTGCTGAATTTTCTAGGAATTTTTCTAAATGTCATCTGGTCACCATAGGATAATCTTCCATGTTTGCACATCAGCCCTTAGTATTTGCTTTTGAAGATAATGCGCTTATCAGTATTTTTTTCTTTCTTAGAATGTTAAAGACCTTTTTATATGTAGACTATTCGTCAGCTCGTTAAAGTATATCTGTTTCCCAAACTTTTTTGTAGCTTTGAGCTGGGAAAAGAGATGGGCCTGGAAAAAAACGGAAAAATTGGGGAAAAAAGCAGGTGGTTTTTGATTTTTTTTTTAAAGCCGTTTTTTTGTGTGGAATATGTTCTTTTACATTGATAAATAATATACACTATATTGTCAAAAGTATTGGGACGCCGGCCTTTACACACACATGAACTTTGATGGCATCCCAGTCTTAGTCCGTAGGGTTCAATACTGAGTTGGCCCATCCTTTGCAGCTATAACAGCTTCAACTCTTCTGGGAAGGCTTTCCACAAGGTTTAGGAGTGTGTCTATGGGAATGTTTTGCCATTCTTCCAGAAGCGCATTTGTGAGGTCAGGTCCTGATGTGGTTGAGAAAGTCTGGTCCGCATTTTCTGCTCTAATTCATTCCATAGGTGTTCTCTCGGGTTGAGGTCAGGACTGTGCAGGCCAGTCAAGTTCCTCTACCCCATACTTGCTCATCCATGTCTTTATGGACCTTCGCTTTGCGCACTGGTGTGTAGTCCCCAAACTGTTCTCACAAAGTTGGGAACATTAAATTGTCCAAAATGTCATGGTATGCTGATACCTTAAGAGTTCCCATCACTAGAACTAGGGGGCCAATCCCAACCCCTAAAAACTTCACCATAACCCCGCCTAGATCAAATGATTTAGACCAGTGCACAAAGCAAGGTCCATAAAGACCTGGATGAGCGAATTTGGGGTATAGGAATTTTATTGGCCTGCACACAGTCCTGACCTCAACCGGAAAGAACACCTTTGGGAGCGGAGAATACGAGCCAGGCCTTCCCGGCCAACATCAGTGCCTGAGCTCGCAAATGCGCTTCTGGAAAAATGGTCAAACATTCCCATAGAGACACTCCTAAATCTTGTGGACAGCCTTCCCAGAAGAGGGAAAGCTGTTATAGCTGCAAAGGGAGGGTTAGGATTAGTGAGTTTCGAGGTTAGGAAGGGCATGTGAAAATGTTGAACCAAAAGGAGAGGGGAATGGGGTGAAAGAAGTGTCAATTAGGAGGTAAGAAGGGGCTGGAGAGGTAGGGGAAGCTTGGGCTCTGTCTGCCATGAGACTAGACGCCCATAGAAAAGGCTAATTCATCATCTTGGAGAAGGTGGAAATGTTTAGAGTAACTTGGTGTCTGTTTCACAGGCTTCTTTTGAACCTTTGAGAAATCCCCTTGTAGCTCCTTGCACACAAAGTTGTATTTCTTTTTGGTTAGCATTACTTTGGCTCGCAGAGCCACCGAGTTGGCATCACTTTTCTGCAAGGAACGTTTCTTCACCAGAGTAATGTGGTGTTGAGGCCACAATTTTACCTGTGAAAAAAAGTTCTTTGCTCATTAAACAAATAATAAACAAGATAAAATAAAAAGTCCATATCTGTAAAGTCAAGTCCACCATCCACAGAGATGTGAGCAGTGTAGAAATTGAACACTTAAACAATAATTCCATGCAGCTCTTGTTACTCAAAGAAACCGCTCCACGACGATCCCCCACCGTATAACCAATGGACACGCTTACCAGAATGATATGACTGGAGTTAGAGAAGTCAATATGTGCTCATATCTAATCTATCTAAGGCAGTGTTTTTCAACTCCGGTCCTCAGGGCACACTAACAGGCCAGGTTTGCAAGAAAATGAAATACATCCCAGGTGATCTCATTTGGTGCTCAGTGATTGCAGTATTCTAGTCTGCATCTCCCCAAGGTAATACTTAAAATCTGGCCTGTTAGTGTGCCCTGAGGACCGGAGTTGGGAAACACTGATCTAAGGGATCCTTTGTAGCACCATATAACATTCCATATATGCAGGTCTTTAGTAAGTGTCCTCCAACACTCCGAATTAGTCATGCGAAGAAAGCCAAGGATACGCCATAATATAAAACCATCTATAAAACTTTTATTTAAAAAAACTTACAACCATGCCTACGGAAGACGTCATATGTGACTAAACACGTAGGGTGGAGCTGATTTTTTTTTAGCATTGACCCACGCTTTGGGGTCTGGAAGCGGCCCATTCAATTCCTGGGAATGGCTTGTATTTATTTGAAGTTTTATCTTGTCTACTTTTGTGAGTATTTTGACTAAGAATCCTTTAGATATGAGTGCATATTGACTTATCATAACTGAAGAGCCATATCATTCAGGTGTGTCCATTGGTTATATGGTAGAGGATCAGTATGGTGCGATTTGATCAGATCTGCACTGAATTCTTGTTTAAGTGTTACGTTTCTACACTGCTCACTTCAATGTGGATGGTGGACTTTACTATGCAGATTTGGATTTTTTTTTTACATTTTGATTTTTGAGCGCAGCACTTTTTGTCATCTTTTCACCTGGTAGAAATGTATTCTATCATTCTAGATTTTACCTGCCTGGTTACTTAGTTCCACCTGAATCAGTACATTGTGTTGCCATCTTTTGTCCTGAGCCTAAGCATCCTGGGGAAAAGTTGGTTCACTCTTTGGATGTTGTTCGTACTGCAGCTTAATGTTGGAAGAGGGAGAAACGGTTTGAAGAGCCAGAATATGTGGTGGTGCTAACAAGGAATATGCTGATAGGCAGGGGAGCACTAGGCCAGGAGGCAGGGGGGCAATTGCCCCCTGGGCCGCTCTGATGCCCCGTAAAAAGACTGCACCGCTTCTGCCACAAACATGCCTAAAGGATTCCTGGTGAAGAGAAGTAAAAAGTCTCTGCCGCTGACCTACTGAATGCGGGTTGAAGACAAGGACAGAGCGCAGGCCTCCCCCCCCCCCCCCAGCATGGATGGTGTAAACCCTGTCTGAGCAGAGGCCGGTTCCATGCCACACTGGATACACTTCTGCCCCGGCCAACCCCAACTGAGCTGTCCCAGCAGGGAAAGTAGGAGGGGGGTCGAGTCGCTACACCATGGGCCTCTGGTTTGTATTTGCCCCCTGGGCCGAAAGTTGCCAGTCTGCTCCTGCTGATAGGAGGAGAGAGCAGGGATGAGCTCATCAGTCTGATGCTTCTCCTTTTACTGACCAGTCACAGGCTGGGGGAAGGACAAGACCTAGAAGTGTTTAACTGCAGTTATGAAAATACGGGTATCCTGGGTTTTCAGACTTGGCTGTGGTGTGTAAATCTCAGAACTGGATAGACAGAAATACAATTCCTTTGGAAGGTAAAACAGCCCCTACAGACTTATTTCATCTTTGCCTTAACTGTTTGACTGGAGTTCAGGTTTAAGGTGTCAATCTAGTAGGAACTGATACTTCCATTTGTGGTAAATACTTGGAGTCCAGTGGTGAGATCTCATTTCTTGAGGTTTCAGGAACACCTCTTTGCCATGACAACAAAGTCCTACTTTCTGCTCAGTGGATTTTCAACTGATTTTATATCATGAAAATCCAGCAGGAGTTGTGTTCTCAGCACTAGAAGGGCAGGATGGGGGTAAATAGTGAAAGAAAGCTTGGTAAAAGATTTGCCCACTGAGGTTCCAATGAAGCCAGTAGATGATGCACTCCCCTAGACTCCATTTGTAACTTAAAGGAAATCATTGGATGCGGCCAACACTTTCATTTTATAACATCAGCGTTATAACCGCAAACAAAGAGGCATTATATTTGACAATCCAATATACAGGTACTACAGTGCCTTGCAAAGGTTTTCACCCCCTCGTGTTTTGTTGCCGCACAACCTGGAATTAACATGGATTGTTTGAGGATTTGCATCATTTAATTTACAGGTCATGCCCACAACTTTGAAGATGTTCTTTTTTTTTTTTTTTTTGTTATTATTGTGAAGCAAACAACAAATAGGACAAAATAACAGAAAAAGTCAATGTGCATAACTATTCACCCCCCCCCCCCCCCCCAAAGTCAATACTTTGTAGAGCCGCCTTTTGCGGCAATCACAGGGAAGATCCCCCTGAGGAAGACACGTAGTCCCTTGTGTCGTCACGCGTAGGGGAGGGGCCAGGCGAGTGTCGGTGATCGGATCCCTCTAAAGAGGGTCTGCACTCGGCCATTCGTGATATATACATATACCATCGTTATATTACCTGCTGGGATAGATTGGTGCACTCAAGCATCAACTGCATGTGAGTGAATCTACATTTTTAATAAAGCTGATTGTACCATACATTATATGCACCATGGTTTTAGGTTTCTCCCCATATGTGAGAGAGCTGCTGGAGCTATATATCTAAGAGAGGAATAAAGGAAACCATTCACCACCACCCTGTGAGGATAAACTAGCTCTTTTAGACCAAACTTAATTGTGAGGTCACATTTAGCGAGGTGAGAACCCACCCATTAGGGGGTTTCAACTATTTTCACAGCACTGGTGATTGGGATCATGTTTTACCTTCTCATCAATTTTATAATTATTCACTATTTTTATTGATCTTGCTATCACTTTTTATGTTAATTTTTGTGTATGATGGTTCATCATGTGTGTGTTTATATATATATATATATTATGAATTTATTTATTACTGGATATTTTAATTAGTATAGCATTTACTGTGCAGCACTTTTAATGATTACCATTTGTATTTTTTGTAACCTTTGGCATCAGTGTATGAATACTTAGTATCAAATGATGTCCTGTATATTAGTTTTTTTTTTTTGCATACTATAGCATGTACAAAAGTGCCACATGTATAGATTTACTGTAGCTACTCATCATGCAACACATGAGCTGTAAAAGTGCATCCTCTTACTATATTAAATTGTTCTCTGCAGGCCTATCTCCACCTGGGAGTGCATGAGAAGTTGGGATTATCCGGAAGACCTGACAGACCCATTGGCTGTCTAGGAACATCAAAGGTCAGTAATTCAAAGGGGGAAAATGACTTCTTTACAGTAAGAGCTGTAAAAACATGGCATAGACTTCCACTGGAGTTCTAGCCAACTCTGCAGTTTGCTTCAAAAAAATAAGATGCGCTTCTAGATGCCAACATATAACTGACTATTAATATTTATAGGAAATAACATCGATTTTTAATCAAGGAAGTTTGCCCAAGAGCAACCTTTAGGATTCCTGATGAGGTTTCTAGGGATTCTTTGAGCAATGGCAAATCGATCGCCTACCAACCACCAATGCAAGGGAGTACTTCGGCAGTGACATGTAAATAGACACCACAACTCTTACTGGCTACATTTTTTTCTTGTCATTCATTTAAATTCCAGATTTTTACTAAAAATGTTGTAGTACAGTGCAAGAAGAAATAAAAAATAATCTGCCCAGGGTGTCAAATATGATAGGTATGCCATATTTTTCAATTCCTAAATTTAAAATGTTTTACAATGTAGTGAGCATACTGCTGTGCCACAAACTGTAGGTATTTTTTTTTTCTTTATTGGGGGTTTTGGTGGTAGGGTGGTTGGAGTGGTGGTGGTAGGTATTTAATTTTTTTATCAGGGGTTCCCCAAGATCTGCACACAAAAGGTTTTTTACCTTATAGCGGTGGGGGGGCTGCAAGTGGAGAAAACCAGGAAGGGCAGCCGTGCTGCTGGAACCAGTGTGGAACGCAGGTTCCCGGATGTGACGTCAAAGGGGGCAGGACGTGTTTCGGAACATGCCTATTGGCTCCTTCTTAATGCCCATCCTCTTGCAGCCCCCCACTGCTGGTTGGTTGGGATTCATCTATAGTGCTTTGACTTGGGATATTCTTGGGACTTTTAACCACTAGACAATGTATCTGTTCTGATGAGCCTGTTTACTTCTTATCTCTATTAAGTGTGTTTTTATCCTTTGGGAAATAAAGTCTTTTTTTTTTTTTACTGAACTTAGAAGCACCTTCTGTTTGTTTTATGTGGATATAAATGACTGGTTGGTGAGATGCCCATCATCATACTCCTATAAATGTCATGCAGTTTGTATGTTGTAATATACTCTCCTGAAGAAGCCATATTAAAGGCGAAACCTGTCAAGACTGTCCCTTAAAGCAACATACTTGAGATAACATCTATGTATTGTCCACACATTATTTCAGTGATTTATATATACGTGTTCAAACTTTTTAGACGATTTTATTGTTTTTTTTTTAATGGAAATATTGAATACAATTGTTACTTTATATCAGTTTATGAATCTGTATAACTTGGGCACCCTAAAAAATCCCACAGATCAGATTTGTTTTTTTTTTTGTTTTTGTTTTTTTTTTTTGTTTTAAGGTAAGTCTTTCATAATGTGCTGTATACTAGCACAATATGTCATTACCTTTCAGGAAGCCTCTTTTTTTAATTTATTTTTATTTTTTTATTCCTGCTTAATGCATAAAATGCATTAAGGTAAAAAATAAAACCTTCTGACATTAGAACCACTTTAAATATGAAGAAAAGTTCCAACAGTTGCAGCACTCAAGAACGTTTATGGAAGAAAGATTAGTTTTTCACAGAACGTGCTTTCTGTTCAAAACTTTAATTTCTGCTCAATAAAAAGAGAGAGAGCCAACAACTCATCTGTATAGTCACTTCTCTTTATATCATACAATGTTTTGTTTTGTTTTTTACATATTTTTTATATCTGAAAACACAATATACTGCATACCTTAAAAAAAAAAAAAAAAGAATAAAAATAATAGTTTTTATACCATATATTGTTGGCTTTGACCAGTTGGACCATTGTAAACCATCTAATATTATCTAAAAGTGTGGTCAAACCAATAGTTCACTCTGATCCTATCGCCTTTCACTGGACTACCAAAAAATGATAGAATTATTAATGCCTTTACATGCGTCAGATGTGGATCAGCAGTTATTTATTTTTTTTTTATTATAAAAAGTCTGCTGTTATCTGTATTAACCAGACAAGTCTCTTTTGGGTGCCTTTCTGGTTTTATTTCCAGTGATTACTGAGGTCTGACTTGCCTTGCCTTCATGACATAGTCCAGTGAGACTGCCCCAGCGACCGGTAAGGGAACTTTCTTTGGAAATCTGCACCTAGGAGGTTGTTTTGGCTTAAAAAGAAGTAATAGCAGTTACTTTGTGGCATCTACTCTTAGGTAAGACTATTAAAGTCTAACATACACTTTTTAAAAGAGGGTCCAACAACATCCTCTCCTCTAACCTATCCATAAATCCATATAACCTTTAAGTACAGTATATCTAAACACAGAAAAAAGGAAGCTTGCAGGACCACGTCCTGCTTATTGCGGACTTTAAAGGCACTCACATGAGATAGATTAGTCTTTAAAATTATTGCTTATTAGACATCATTTAAAACATAAAATGCGCCATACGTAGCTATATTAAAAATGATACACATGTGCATATCGGTAATAAAGTTGTGGCATAATATTACATCTCTGTACAATAACTTCATACAGGAGGTATCTGGTTGGCGTAGTTGGTCAACGCGTTTCGCTTCATGCTTTTTCAAGACCAGCCATGAATATGCCACATTCAACTAATTACAAAAACAAATAATACCATTAGTTTAAACATTGCAAAAATTAATACAATAATTTTACCAATGTTTTGCATTGGACTTCAATCAGTGATCACCAGTTGCACGCTAGACGCCCAATGAAGTCATTCACGTCTGGGGGGCGGACATAGGGGACAGGTAGCAGATATGGCTCAATTAAAATGCCTTAGAACAGCTATATATAACAATCGAAAAATGGTTATGGATAGGCTCATGTCTCCACTATATTTCTATATATAGACAGAGGTTCAATCTGTACTAATAAATGTTAGACTGTAGTGAATAACTAAATATAATGCTAGGATCATGTAAGAACCATGCATATATATCAATATATATATATATATATATAGCTAAAGACATTTTTTTTGGCCATTTGTAAAAAGGAATTTCTTTCCACTTTCTGTCCTGTTGATGCAACAAGAAGTTATTGTATCTTTCCACTTAGAGGGACCTCTGCTCTTTGACATTTGCCATGGGGCTTAGTGTCCCCTTTGGAAGATTTCCCCTCTATTCATGTTCTGGTGGCAAAACAAATTTTGGACTTACCCTCACTTTCATTCCTGGTGACATCAGTGATCAGGACAGTTAAGGCGCTTTTCCACTGCATGGAACCGAAAGGTTCGGCTCGCTTTTGTGCTTTTCCACCGCTGGTACCGCATGGTACGGTGTAGGAACGGTTCGGTACGGTACGGCGGCGCTTTTCCACTGCATGGAACCGAACGGTACGGCTCTCAAAAACAGTACCTACTCGATTGTGGTTCCAACAGGTACCATAACCGGTACCATATCCCACAATCCTTTGCATGCAGTCACTACTAGCCACTGATTGGTCAGAGAATCCCACCCATCTCGTTGTTATCCCACCCACTTAACTTTAGTACTACTTTAGTGGAAAAGCAAACCATACCGTACCGTACCGAACCGTTCCAACACCGTACCATGCGGTACCAGCAGTGGAAAAGCAAACCGGGCCGAGTAGAGCCGAGCCGGTACTTGCAGTGGAAAAGTGCCATTAGAGAAAGTCAATCTCCCTAACAGGGACGCAGACAACAATAAAAACCTGACCTTCTTTCTAATTGCTCACCACTCTAAAATAAAATTTTATTAAGAAAAGGTATATATTTTGGCAATTTAAAAATGTGATTTCAACACAGAGGAACCCTTGCAATAACTTTCTGACCTCAGAGAACCCTGTTAAAATTACTATAGCTACAGCTCATGATACATTAGCGTGATGGTCTGTGGCAAGAATGCTCCTTATACTTATATTGGTGAGAATTTACCCCCCCCCCCCCCCCCCACTTGGAGATACCTGAGAGGTAGAGATTGCTCATTGCTCAAAGAACCACTGTCAACCTCTGGAAGAACCCTGGTTCAGAAACCCTGGCTTTAAACTGTGTAGGAAAGGTCTGACACCACCTATGGAGAACCTGTAGTTAGCCCAACAAACACAGTAACGTTGATCGTCCACCACAATGAGGTTCCTACAGGTGACTCCATAACAGGTGCACTGCCATCTTTCTTTAAAGAGTCCCACTGAGTGGCACGTACTCTCAAAACTAACCTTTGTCCTGGGACACCCTGAAAACTCTACCCTTCTAGTAAACCCCAGCACTAGAGATTATTTTTTACCTTATCGGGTACCAGACGGTCTCAAAACCACAAAGTCCAATGCTGAAATTGAACATCACCCAAGTTGAAGTCATTGTTATATGATGCATGTACTGAGCACCTAATTTTACCTCCTTAGATTTATCGTATTCTCGGGAAGACGGTAGTGTGTTATCCAATTGTGTTTGATCTGAGCGATTTCTACATGTCCCAAGATGTCATGTTACTCATTGATGACATTCAGGTAAATTTGCACTTCATATAAAGTCCTGCTGAATACAATATATGAGAGATTAAGGATGAGTGGACCATGTAATTTATAAACCCTGCAAAGAGTATTGGTGACCAGTATTCAGTAGCAACCAGCTAGGATTTTACCTTTCAGTACCAGCGAGAAATGCCTCTGTGGTTTGTTAATCTTGACATTTTCCCGGTCTAATTAAAGTTATTCTAAAGGTATTAATTTTTTTTTAAATAACAAAGATGTAATACCTGCTCTGTGCAATGGTTTTGCTCAGAGCAGCCCCGATTCTCTTCTTTTTGGGGCCCCTGCCGGTGGTCCTGGCTCCTCCCCCTGCCAAATACCCCTAGTAGAAAGCCTCTTGCAATGGGTGCACTCCCGAGCTGCGCTTCTGTGAATGGACATTGTCCATTCACACACAGAGCTTGGTTCAGCCCCAACCCCTGCTCTCTCCTCATTGGCTCACTTGCTGTGATTGACTGGAGCAGGGGCCAATAACTCCTGTTGCTGTGTGAGCCAATGAGGAGAGAGAGACCTTGGAGAGCCACTGCTCTCATGCACATTGCTGACTCAAGATGGGGCTCAGGTAAGTATAAGGGAGAGCTGGGGGGGGGAGCTGGATCCAAAAGGTTTTTGACCTTAATGCATTAAGATAAAAAAACCTTCTTCCTTTAGAATCATTTTAAATGCCAACCCGGGCCTTAACTTAATTTAGGTCTTACGTGGTTTATGGTTAGTTGATATACTTACAAGTCTCTATTATGAGCAGCCCCAGTGGTAAGATATCTCCGCTACAATGCTCTGCTTTTCCAACATGTTACAGACAATACAGGGTCCTATGGATTACCCTCGCCCAATGGATTCTACAAAATGTTCCACCCAATGTGAACAACCAACTGGTGGTGACATTTTTTGGCATGATGTGACACCTTTGTGTTGGTCTTGTGGCAGGAGGCAGAGAGCCTACTGAAGTAGTTCATTATGAGGGGTCTTCCAGTCACGCTCTTTTAGCCACTCCCTCTGCCCTTCCAATAGTGGAGCTACCTAGCCATGCCTCCTTGCGGCTTGACTCTGTAGATACTCATGTTCCACTATGGTGAGCAGGCCATTTCCTTTTCTCAATCTGGTTGGTTGCTTTAAGTCAACACAGGCTGGCTGCAACAGTTCTCCTCTCACATACGTGAGTAAGTCATGTTTTTAATACAGCAGTGGAAGTCACGCTAGCTGTTATAGAAGGGTGTGTACATAATGCATGATGGGACAGGACTAGCTACTGTATTGGATTCGGAGTGAGCAAACTAAAAGCTTGACCATGCATGCAAAAAAGAAACAGGTGAAGCGCCTCTAAGTGCAGTACGTTTATTAAAATAAAGGCATACAAATTGTGGCAACTCACATGATAGTAAATAAAAATAGGCTCAATCTGGAGTCAGTCGGTGAACGTGCAGTCCAAATCCCAAGTCCGGGAGAAGAGATGACCTATGCCGGTAGATGGAAGTGGAGGACAGGATAAGCCGGCTGCTGTCTTCCGGAACCGGCTAATCTCCTCGTATCGGGCTGGAGCGCAGCGTCTGCCGCGTGGCGTCACCAGGGTCAGGAGGGTACACGACGCGTTTCAGAGCATGCGCCAAGCTCAAGCTTTGCATGCATGCAAAGACTGGGCTCTCTGCCCCAACTAGGACTTAACCTTTGGTCGCTCAATAGCCATCTGGCCATTTCCGTGCCATACATTTTTTGGCTTCCTTGCCAAACGTGGATCCTTCAGGGAACAAAGACCGCTCTATAACACTAACGATCCACTGATGTGATGACTGTCTTTTATGAAGTAGATTTATAAGATATGGCATCCAAGAAAATGATTTAGTGGGAATAAAACTTGACTCAATCCCAGTTATCATAACGTTAGGTTTTAGGAAATCCCCATTTCCCCACTAATTTTGTTTTGGCAGTAAGGAGGACATTCCGGGTATTGTTCTTGTCTGTTTCCGGGAACTTGCTTCTCACTGTATATTGGTCTCTTTCCACAGAATGCTCTACAGTTTATCCGCCAGTATTGGAAGATGAAAGGCAGACCCTTGTTTCTGGTGCTGATCCGTGAGGACAACATCCGGTACAGTGCATGGTTTTTTCTCAGCTAAATCTACATTGACACGTGGGCTGCACTACAATAACTTCCTGTATTTTTTTTTTCACATCCAACAGGGGGAGCCGTTTTAACCCCATCCTTGACATGCTTGCCTCATTTAAGAATGGGTATGTGGCAGGGGTCAAGGTCCATGTGGACAGACTGCAGGTGAGCGTTGATTGACATCCGTTGTAAAGTTTTACTTTGAACAGCTAGCGTGTATTAAAAAAAAGGGTGTTCCTGTCACCAACCTGTGTGGGTAAAAACACAGAAAAATCTGGGATTTTAAATGGTTACATACAATTGTTTCCCTTTATACAGCGGGTATAGAAAAGAATCCCCTGCCCCCCCCCCCCCCTTAAAATAATCACGTTTTGTTGCTTTGCAGCCTCAAAATAAGGACAGATACAGTTTTTGTTTTATCCATTACTAGTGCAACTTATAACATCTAAGTGAAAGATATAACACTAACATGTCAGAAAAAATAAAATAAAAAATTCAAAAACAGAATTACGGAGTTGGAAATAGAACGCACCATTTTAGGTGCGACTTGCATAGACATCTGTGCAGGAAGTTGCACAGACTTCAGCCAAGTCACACCTGAAGACGCCCTGACATGCGCCTTTGAAATCTTGCAATTTTAAGTGAGGTCGTACAATTTCAGAGTCGGATTTGATGTAAACAGAGGCTTAGAGCTGAAACCTTGTTAATTCGTTTTTGGTAACAAAAGTAACAGTGGCCATCTTGCCTTGTCTGCTCTTAGGCAGCATTTTTACTCAAAGTGAGTGTAAAGTCTCGTTTTTTTTTTTAAATAACAAAAATGTTATACTAACCTCCTCTGTGCAGTTGGTTTTGCACAGAGCAGCCCCGATCCTCCTATTCTCGAGTCCCTCTTCAGTGCTCTTGGCCCCTCCATCCTGTCTAGTGCCCCCACAGCAAGTAGCTTGCTATGGGGGCACCTAAGACGAGTCACAGCTCCCCGTGTCCATTCAGACACCGAGCCGTGACCCGGCCCCTTCTCCTGATTGGCAGACTGGCTTTGATTGACAGAAGCGGAAGCCAATGAGGAGAGGAGTCCCGGGCAGCTAAGACACTCCTGCAACATTGAAAAATATTTTAAAAAATTGCACTAAGTGATATTAAAATAATGTCCTTAGTCATATAATTCCTCTAGAGCGGAATAAAACAATGTTTCTCTTACGTCCTCTGACAGTCGCCGCCCACTCATACAGTCTTCACCAATGGGTATTGACTTCCTCTCCTTAGGAGTAGCTAGGTATAAGACTTGTTAAAACAAAAGCATTTACATAGACACACCCATGGGGGCTGTCCCAATGGTCCAATACCCCCCCTGCATCAGCCATCCCAACCCAGTTGGTCTTCTGCCTAGTCAAGGAGTAGATAGGCTTCCTAAGGAGGGAAGTCAATACCCATTGTTGAAGACTGTATGAGTGGGCGGCGACTGTCGAAGGACTCAGAGAAAATAATTTTACGGTAAGATTTTACAAAAATTCCGTTATTAGGCAAAATAAATTACCAGTCCCGAGCTGCTAGCCAAAGATCCTATTGGTAACGGATAATAAGCATGTAAATCATACAAAATAGCAGCGCTCAGATGATAGTCCAAAGTTCTCCAGTGAAGCAGGACATATATTGTGAAGAGGGGAAGATGGATCCACCATTAGGAAAGAGACACACGCTGACTCTTACCACATCCAGATGACTGCTTGGATTAGCAGCAGTCTCACACACTCGTGTAATCACACGGTCATTTAGTCCAGGATCCTTGAATTCATGGAGAAGGACTCCACCAATGTATGTATGTAAACTAGTGGTCGACCGATATCGTTTTTTTAATGCCGATACCGATATTTTGGTCATCGGATATCGGTATCTGCCGATATTTTCGGACATTAACATTTTTTTTTTTTTTAGGTACTCCTTGTGGAGGGATCTGTGGATCTAAAAGACCCCAAACCCCTCCTCCCCACTGAAAAGCATTCAAAACGCCAAGTTTGGCTGTTTTGAGTGCTGTCAGTTTTTCTAATTTGGCGCCTAGTACCCAGAACTGATTTCAAGACATCACTTCCGGGTTTTTACTTGAAGACCCGGGTCTTCTCTTCGACTGCGGTGGAGGTAGGATGCCCGGGTCTCCCGGTGTCCCCTCCCGCTCCTTGTAATGACAGCCGAGTAGCTTCTCAGCCGCATCGGTTGTCATTACAAGTCAGCTGACCGTCGGTTATGGACACCGGTACCGGGGTGATGTCTCTAGCTGCAGGCATCACTCTGGTACAAGCACTTTCCCTAAATATGGGCAATATCGGCAAATCCAAAGGCCGATACAGATATATCGGGGAAAGTGCATATCGGCCCCTGATATATCGGTGTTGCCGATAATCGGTCGATCTCTAATGTAAACACAGAAAATGATCATTGTGCAAGCATCGCTGAGAATAATTTATACAATTTCTAAGCAAGCTATGCACAGGATACTCGCAATCAGATAAAAATTGAAAGCCGAGTTGAAAAGATGGAAACTAAGAAAAGTTTCAACCCAAAAGCATGGCCGACCTCAACCTGTATGTCTGCGTCACGTGGCTAGGCTCCTCCCGACGCGTTTTGTCATATCTGACATCAGGGGTGTGGCAACGTAACATATCCCCATTCAATTTATAGGGGCATCAGCCGGAAGTAGATAAAAATGAAAAAACATATAGTACCTGAAAAATATACCCAAACGGATATGGGGTGTGAGGACAACTTAATCCAATGAATAATGATATTAAAGCGGAGTTCCACCCTGGGAAAGCTTTTTTTAATAAAAATACCCCCGGGACAGTCAGGGCTAGTACATTCCACAATGGCTAGCCTCTGATCTGTCCCGGGTTGCACTTACCTTTTAGAAGAAATACTTACCTTGAAAAAGTATTGTCCAGCGCTGCCATCTCAGGTGTGGGCAGCTTGAAGCCAGCGCGATCCTCTTTTGTGTCCTCTTCCGTCTTCTTCGGTCCCACAATGCACTGCACCGGCCCCGCCGTCACTTCCAGTGCCGCAGTGTCATCCCTGCACAGCTTCTGGCAAGGTATGACGCCGCCTGCACCGGAACTGACGTCTGGGCCGGCGCATTGATTCCTGGGAGCGATGACATTCAGCTCCCAGGAGTCATTGCAAGCCAGGAAGTGA
The DNA here is from genome assembly GCF_965119305.1 of Pelophylax lessonae. Taxonomy (NCBI): domain Eukaryota; kingdom Metazoa; phylum Chordata; class Amphibia; order Anura; family Ranidae; genus Pelophylax; species Pelophylax lessonae. Next base: position 227,306,922 of record NC_138777.1, read on the forward strand.
CGAATCGCCGTGGCCGCCGAGGGGAGGAAGAGGAAGTAAGGTAAGTATATTTTCTTCTAAACCAGGTAAGTAAAAAAAAAAAAAATTGCGATTATCCATTTGTTTTTCAGGTGACCCCGGGCATGAAGATGGAGGCAAGTTTAATTTTAGGGTGGAACTCCGCTTTAAATAATGTGAAAAATATCAATAAATAATGTAGAAAACTGAGAAAAAGTAGAGTTGCGTGCGGAGCCGGTACCCGAAGTGACGCATATCCGACAGACCGAAAATGGTCACTCCGTACTCCGGAAAATCCGGAAATGGATATGACGTCCATGGGTTCCACGGCAAAGCTGGAAGTCAAACCAAGGAGTCGTCAGAGGGGAAACGGCAATGCTCATGGAACGCAAACAAACAACTCCTGCAACATTGCTGGATAAAGACGGCTCAGGTAAGTATTAGGGGGGCTGCTGCACACAGAAGATTTTTTTAGCCAATTGCATAGAATGCATTAAGATATAAAAACCTTCTGCCATTACAATCCGTTTAATATTTCTAATGGCTGAAATATTCTTTCGTTCAGAGCCGGATCAAAGCATAGGTTAGGTGGAAAGATATTTTGCAGCCACTTCCCCAAAAAAAAAAAAACAGGAGCTTTGGGAGCTGTGTGCATCTTTGGTTGTGCATCGGCAGCTGACAGTTATTTTATACGGATGACATATATCCATTTTCTGGTTACTTAACACCATAAAACCCGTATTGCCAACCGCGCTGGGATTTTCCATCTGAACTGTTTTACATTCACTGCCTGAATAATTAACAAGTATTTTCAGATTGCGTCTTATCTCCTAGGTTTTTATATCTTTTCACTTATTCATGGAGCCTGAGGAGGGCCTCTTCATTTTTCCTCTGTATCACTTCTGTGACAGTTTGTTTTGACACCTTCTGCCTGATAAAATTAGAGAAACCCGGTAATTAACCTTTATCAGCCAAATGATGCTGTTTGGCTTGTGGTGACATGTTCTGCGGAATAACACAGAATAAATTAGGGCAATGAACATTTCTTTTGCTAAAGACAGATTGTTTGTTTTGATATTTTATGTAAAAAAAATAAAAAATTGCTGTTGGGAAACAGTTATACAACCAGGGCCAGACTGGGAATACATTTCAGCCCTGGAAATAATTTCATACCAGCTCCATAGCATTATTATACTGGCCCCAACAGCATAACGTTGTCATTTTCTTGTTCATAAAAGTGAAAACCATGCATTTTAAAGCACATTTGAAGAGTGTTTTATAGATAAGACAGATATGAAAGCACACAGGGCTTTTTACATATATACAGTGGGTACGGAAAGTATTCAGACCCCCTTAGATTTTTCACTCTTTGTTATATTGCAGCCATTTGCTAAAATCATTTAAGTTCATTCTTCTTCCTCATGAATGTACACATAGCACCCCATACTGACAGAAAAACACAGAATTGTTGACATTGTTGCAGATTTATTAAAAAAGAAAAACTGAAATATCACATGGTCCTAAGTATTCAGACCCTTTGCTCAGTATTTAGTAGAAGCCGCCTTTTGATCTAATACAGCCAGGAGTCTTTTTGGGAAAGATGCAACAAGTCTTTCACACCTGGATTTGGGGATCCTCTGCCATTCCTCCTTGCAGATCCTCTCCAGTTCTGTCAGGTTGGATGGTAAACGTTGGTGGACAGCCATTTTTAGGTCTCTCCAGAGATGCTCAATTGGGTTTAAGTCAGGGCTCTGGCTGGGCCATTCAAGAACAGTCACGGAGTTGTTGTGAAGCCGCTCCTTCGTTATTTTAGCTGTGTGCTTAGGGTCATTGTCTTGTTGGAAGGTAAACCTTCGGCCCAGTCTGAGGTCCAGAGCACTCTGGAGAAGGTTTTTGTCCAGGATATCCCTGTACTTGGCCGCATTCATCTTTCCCTCGATTGCAACCAGTCGTCCTGTCCCTGCAGCTGAAAAACACCCCCACAGCATGATGCTGCCACCACCCTGCTTCACTGTTGGGACTGTATTGGACAGGTGATGAGCAGTGCCTGGTTTTCTCCACACATACCGCTTAGAATTAAGGCCAAAAAGTTCTATTTTGGTCTCATCAGACCAGAGAATCTTATTTCTCACCATCTTGGAGTCCTTCAGGTGTTTTTTAGCAAACTCCATGTGGGCTTTCATGTGTCTTACACTGAGGAGAGGCTTCCGTCGGGCCACTCTGCCATAAAGCCCCGACTGGTGGAGGGCTGCAGTGATGGTTGACTTTCTACAACTTTCTCCCATCTCCTGACTGCAGCTCTGGAGCTCAGCCACAGTGATCTTTGGGTTCTTCTTTACCTCTCTCACCAAGGCTCCTCTCCCCCGATAGCTCAGTTTGGCCGGAAGGCCAGCTCTAGGAAGGGTTCTGGTCGTCCCAAACGTCTTCCATTTGAGAATTTTGGAGGCCACTGTGCTCTTAGGAACCTTAAGTGCAGCAGAAATCTTTTTGTAACCTTGGCCAGATCTGTGCCTTGCCACAATTCTGTCTCTGAGCTCTTCAGGCAGTTCCTTTGACCTCATGATTCTCATTTGCTCTGACATGCATTGTGATCTGGAAGGTCTTATATACAGGTGTGTGGCTTTCCTAATCAAGTCCAATCAGTATAATCAAACACAGCTGGACTCAAATGAAGGTGTAGAACCATCTCAAGGATGATCAGAAGAAATGGAAAGCACCTGAGTTAAATATATGAGTGTCACAGCAAAGGGTCTGAATACTTAGGACCATGTGATATTTCAGTTTTTCTTTTTTAATAAATCTGCAACAATGTCAACAATTCTGTGTTTTTCTGTCAGTATGGGGTGCTATGTGTACATTCATGAGGAAGAAGAATGAACTTAAATGATTTTAGCAAATGGCTGCCATATAACAAAGAGTGAAAAATTTAAGGGGGTCTGAATACTTTCCGTACACACTGTATATATAAGCAAATTCCGGTTAAAAGTGGTATCAGTGTGGACATGGTACAGGAGGTGCTCATAGGCTGTGTGGACATGTTACAGGGGATGCAGGGACTGCGAATATGGTGCAGGAGATGCAGGGGCTGCAGGCATGGTACAGGAGATGCAGGGGCTGCGGGCATGGTACATGAGATGCAGGGACTGCGGACATGGTACAGGAGATGCAGGGGCTGCGTACATGGTACAGGAGATTCAGGGACTGAGGGCATGGTACAGGAGATGCAGAGGCTGCAGACATGGTACAGTTGATGCAGGGGCTGCGGGCATGGTACATGAGATGCAGGGACTGCGGACATGGTACAGTAGATACCGAGGCTGCGGACATGGTACAGGAGATGCAGGGGCTGTGTACATGGTACAGGAGATTCAGGGGCTTCGGGCATGGTACAGTTGATGCAGGGGCTGCGGGCATAGTACAGGATGGGTCAGAGGCTGTGCTGGCATGTTACAGGAGAGGCAGAGGCTGTGGACATGGTACAGGAGATGTGGACATGGTACAGGAGATGCAGGGGCTGTGGACATGGTGCAGGAGATGCAAGGGCTGCGGGCATGGTGTAGGAGATACAGAGGCTGCGGACATGGTACAGGAGATGCATGGGCTGCGTACATGGTACAGGTGATTCAGGGGCTGCGGACATGGTACAGGAGATGCAGGGGCTGCGGGCATGGTGCAGGAGATGCAGAGGCTGCGGGCATGGTGCAGGAGATGCAGAGGCTGCGGGCATGGTGCAGGAGATGCAAAGGCTGCGGCATGGATCTTACGGTGAGGCGCCTTCTATTTAATAATGTCTAATATATAAACTGATGAATATAAACAATCATTCAGGTGAGAAACTCTACTCTCTGCCTGCATTTCTCCAATACTAAAATTAAGAAATACATATTTTTGCAGTCAAACTTAAAAAATATATAAAAAAAAAAAATCAAACCTAAATATTTACAAAAAAAGTCAAAATCTCAATTCAAACCAAAGGTATATAAAGTACTAAGTATATCAGTCTAGAAAACGTTTACCTTTTTAATTTCACTACTACACAGTATACATAAAGCAAAACTTCACCCTAAACGGGAAGTTCCACTTTATGTCCTCCTCCCCCGCACCCCCTCCTCTACCACATTTTGGCACATTATGTTTTTTTGGGGGGGAGCAGGTAGCTAGTTTTGATAGGTACCTGCTGCCACTTCTGCTCCGATCGCCTATGCCTAGAAGTTCAGCTCCCCTTCCCTCTTAGCCTTCTGGGTCACGCCACAGGAGGCTGCGAGACCATTTACAACAGCCGCATGGAGTCACAGTCAGCTTCCTTCAGTAAACATGTCGGTGCTGGAGACCCAAAGACCGGTGAAGAACCGGCCCGGGTGAGGACAGCACTTTGTCATGTTGGTCGTGTGAAACGGATCTACCATTTCCATTCTGTTGTACCTTGTATCCAGATTTGTACCAATAAACCTTTGCTACTATCAAGTTATCTTTTTGGTGTTCGGCCACTTTCTCTTCATGTTCCTGTTATCCGGTGGCGATCCGAGGTCCAGCACCCATGGCTGATTGTGGATACAGATCCACCTGAGCGGTGTACGTCTTCTTTTCAGTCCTTTTATTTAAAGTCAACAGTTACAGTATTTGTAGCTGCTGACTTTCTTTTTTTTCTTTTTATAGTAAAGATCCTCTTTAAAATAGAAGTCCAGTTAAATCCTATTTAAACCGAAATCTTCTCACCATCCTAAGCCATATTGTAACTACTCTGTAGAGGAAATATGTGTTTACTGCCCTGGGCTCTCCAGTCTGTTCACATGATTGGCTCCCAGTGTCGGTTTCAGGGTAGAGGAGAGACAGCAAACAAGGGATTTCCCCATAGTGAGGTAGGGGAGCCTGGATGATGTCATTGCCCAGGCATTGCAGCCCTTGTTGGCGATCTCTCCTCTTCAATAAAGCCAGCCGCTAGGGAGGTCATGTGAACCGACTGGAGCGGTCACCTCCCTCTGCTCTGCCCCTCCAGCGCTTACTGGAGCCTTGTGCTGGGGAGGGAACTCAGGGTCTCCGCAGCATGCTGGTAGGCTGAGCCAGCTTGCCATCTTGTATCAGGGCTGGATCCTGACAGTATTGTCAAGATCCTTCCAGAGTCTGGACCAGCTCTGTAACATCAGCCAACAGCGGAGTTTAGCCTCCTATAGACTGAGTCTGGGTCACAGGAGTGCAATAGTACTCCAGTGACCCAGAAAAGAAGTATGAACAAAAAAGCTTTGGCCATGTTTCTCTCTTAACCGATTGCCGACTGCCGCACGACTATTTACTGCGGCGGTCAGCCCCTCACAGGCAGAGGGATGTAGTACTACGTCGCTAGCCTGTGAGGGTCTAGGGAGCGAGGGCGCAGTCACGGACCCCCCCCGCACGTGTGACCGGCGGACCCGATGTCCGCCGGTCACTCGGCGATCGTCGGTGCAGAGGGAGAAAGGCATAAAGGTGTAAACAAGCCTCCTGTCATTCTCCCCTGTGTAGAAACAGTGATCATACGGTTCTACTATGTAGGACCGTTGATCACTGTTCCTACAGCTCAAGCCACAGCCAATCACAGTTAGAAGCACGCCCCTAGGGACACACACCACCCCTCCCTCTCAAAAAAAAGTTAACCCCTTCACTGCCAGTGTAATTTTACAGTAACGGTGCATATGTATAGCACTGATTACTGTAGAAATGTCACTGGTACCCCCAAAAATGTCAGTCAAGGGTCCAATCTGTCCGCCGCAATGTCACAGTACCGCAAAAAAAAAACTCACATCGCCGCCATTACGCGTTAAAAAAAAAACAACAAAAATGACAAAAATCTTTCCCTTTGTTAGTAAACGCGATAACTTTTGCGCAAAACAATCAAAATACGCTTTTTGCGATTTTTTTTTTTTTTTTACCAAACATATGTAGCATAAAACAAATTAGCCGAAAATGTTAAAAAATTTTGATTTTTAGTTTTTTATGGGGGGGGGGGGGATTTCATATAAAAAAAAATGTGAAAAATATTGTTATTTTTGCAAAATTTACGCTCTTTTTTTGTTTATAGCGCATGATCAAAAAATCGCACAGGTGATCAAATACCACCAAAAGAAAGCCCTGTTTATGGGAAAAAAAGGACGTCAAATTCGTTCAGGTACAGTGTCGCACGACCGCGCAATTGTCCGTTAAAATCACGCAGTGCCGAATCGCAAAAAAAACCCTGGTCGGAATGGGGGTAAAATCTTCCGGGGCTTAAGTGGTTAAATGTAACTATTGACATGAAACATCCACAATGCTCCTCCTAGACAGAGACCTTGATCTAGGACAGAGATCTAAACAAAGAGCCCATTTACTGTCCTTCAGGCTTTAAGGGGGGGCCAGACTGTGGCTAGTGGGTAGAAAATGCCCTGCTATCAGTGGGCATAATGTCCCATCATTGGTTTTAATGGGAGAAAGCAGGCCCCATTGTTGGTATCAATAGATAGAATAGTGCCATCAATGGTGTCAGTAGAAGGAATGGTGTCCCATCATTGGTGTCCATTGTTGGAATAATGCCCTTAAGGCCAGATAAAGGCAAGCACATTCAGCCCCTGGGCCGTAGTTTGGAAACCACTGATCTAGGCCAGCCTTTCTCAAACTTCTTTTAACCACTTGCCCACTGCTCACTGTGCTGCTACTGCGGCACCGTGGCTCGTTAACGTCTGGCGACGTAGACCTATGTCCCCAGACATTCCCCTCTCTCGGTTGCACGCTCCGCCGGCGGCTCGCTCCCGCTGTATTCAGTCACAGCGGGAGTTGGGCCAGGGGAGGATCACCGCTGCTCTTCCCCGATCGTTGGGGATCGAGTGTGGAGATCCGCCCGCTTGTGTAAACAAAGCGGGCGGATCTCCTAAGTGACAGGCAGGGTCAGATTGCAGGATTCAGCATAGCTGAACCTGCGATCTGTGTCTGTGTCACATAGTCCCCTCCCCCCACACACGTTAGTAAGCACCAGGCATACATTAACCCCTTGATCACCAATAAAAGTTAACCCCTCCCCTGCCAGTGTCATTTTTACAGTAACAGTGCATATTTATAGCACTGATTACTGTAGTAATGTCACTGGTACCCCCAAAAGTGTCAAAAATGTCAGTCAAGGGTCCGATCTGTCCGCCGCAATGTCGCAGTCCCGCAAAAAAAAATCGCAGATCGCCGCCATTACTAGTTAAAAAAAAAAAAAACAATAAAAATGACATAAATTTCCCGTAGTTAGTAGCTGCGATAACTTTTGCTCAAACCAATTAAAATACGCTTATTGCGATGATTTTTTTTACCAAACATATGTAGCAGAAAACAAATTGGCCTAAAATGTTAAAAAATTTTGATTTTTACATTTTTTTGGGGGGAATTTCATATAAAAAAATGTGAAAAATATTATTTTTTCAAAATTGTCGCTCTTTTTTTGTTTATATTATATTTTGTTGATCGCACAGGTGATCAAATACCACCAAAAGAAAGCTCTATTTGTGGGGAAAAAAAGGCCGTCAATTTAATTTGGGTACAGCGTCGCACGACCGCGCAATTGTCCATTAAAGTAACGCAGTGCCGAATCGCAAAATATGGCCTGGTCAGGAATGGGGTAAAATCTTCCAGTCTTAAAGCGGTTAAAAATACGCTCATTGAGATTTTTTTTGTCAAAGACATGTAGCTAAATACATTTTGGCCTAAATATATGACAAAAATTGAATATATTGGATATTTTTTAACGCATTTCTTTATTAATATCGCAAAAAATAAAAATCGCAGAGATGATCAAATACCACCAAAAGAAAGCTCTGTTTGTGGGAAAAAAAGAACTTAAATTTCGTTTGGGTATGGCGTTGCATAACCGCGCAATTGTCAGTTAAAGTCGCACATCGCCGAATCGCAAAAAGTGGCCTGGACGTAAGACAGCAAAATCCTCCGGTGGTAAAGTGGTTAATGGTAGAAAGCAGGCCCCATTGTTGGTATCAATAGATAGAATAGTGCCATCAATGGTGTCAGTAGAAGGAATGGTGCCCCATCATTGGTGTCCATTGTTGAACTAGTGCCCTTAAGGCAAGCAAAGGGCCACATTCAGCCCCTGGGCCGTAGTTTGGAAACCACTGATATAGGCCAGCCTTTCTCAAACTTCTTTTAAACGCAGAGGAACCCTTGAAATAAAGTTATGGTATCGGGGAACCCCTGCTAAAAATGAAAAATATACAACTCATGACACATTAGTGTGACAGTCAGTGGGAAGAATGCTCCTTACTCTTGTCATTATTGGGAAGAATCAACCCATTACAGATAGCTAAAAGGAACAATGGTGTCATTGGGAACTTATCTGAGAGGCAGAAATTGCCCATTGCTCAAGGAAGCCCTAGCAACCTCAGGAGGAACCCTAGTTGAGAAACCCTGGTCTATGCTGTGGACATGGTACAGGAGATGCAGAGGCAGTGGGCATGGTGCAGGAGATGCAGAGGCTGCGGATATGGTACAGGAGATGCAGGGGCTGCGGACATGGTACAGGAGATGCAGGGGCTGCGGACATGGTACAGGAGATGCAGGGGCTGCGGACATGGTACAGGAGATCCAGTGGCTGCGGGCATGGTACAGGAGATGCAGTGCTGCGGTCATGGTACAGGAGATGCAGTGGCTGCAGGCATGGTACAGGAGATGCAGGGGCTGCGGACATGGTACAGGAGATGCAGGGGCTGCGGACATGGTACAGGAGATGCAGGGGCTGCGGACATGGTACAGGAGATGCAGGGGCTGCGGACATGGTACAGGAGGTGCAGGGGCTGCGGACATGGTACAGGAGATGCAAGGCCTGCGGACATGGTACAGGAGATGCAGGGGCTGCGGACATGGTACAGGAGATGCAGGGGCTGCGGATATGGTACAGGAGATGCAAGGCCTGCGGACATGGTACAGGAGATGCAAGGCCTGCGGACATGGTACAGGAGATGCAAGGCCTGCGGACATGGTACAGGAGATGCAGGGGCTGCGGATATGGTACAGGAGATGCAGTGGCTGCGGGCATGGTACAGGAGATGCAGTGGCTGCAGGCATGGTACAGGAGATGCAAGGGCTGCGGACATGGTACCGGAGATGCAGGGGCTGTGGACATGGTACAGGAGATGCAGGGGCTGCGGTCATGGTACAGGAGATGCAAGGCCTGCGGGCATGGTACAGGAGATGCAAGGCCTGCGGGCATGGTACAGAAGATGCAGGGATTGAGAAACCCTGGTCTATGCTGTAGCTCAGATGACTAAGCAAGAGATGATACTTTTCTTTTTTAACCATGAATAATAAACTTTGTGATGCTGAATTCTAATGACTGGTTTGCGTTTATTCACAACCCGACCATTCTGCAAAATTTCAAAAGGATTTTGTACCTGCAAAGCTAATTAGTGGATATTTTAATGAGTGTTTTCAGCTAGTGGGCAAACGTTTCATGGAAAATACGTTTCCTTGGCGCTTCGGTTCCCAGAATTTTCACCTGCAGCAAAGCCCGAGGCGTTTGAGCTCAGGGCTATGATTGCTGCGTGATATCAATTATTAAGCATCCATCTTTTTTTTTTTTTTGATTTCTGTTGTAATGGATTTCTCATGTAAATGCAACTCGCTCAATTTCCCAAAAGGTGCAAAGCTTAGAGTGGAGAAAAGGCTGGGATCGGTTCCCACAGTCGGTTTTATGACAGGATTTTGTGCTCAGCGCCGCCTCCGCCCTCCTGCTCCACTTAAATTAATGACAGAGTTTAAAGAAAGTAGAGTGAACCATTAAAATAATTGAACATTTTTAAAATTCACTTCAGAAGCGTCCAATTTTGTGATTTACCTTGTGCATTCTGAAGTTGTGCCAGTTAATTTGGTGTCGGCTTTTAGTGGAAGAATTGCAAAATGCTCTTTTTTTTTTTTCCCCCCGGCTGTTCAGCTACATAAAATTGTGAGCAGGTGACAAGGCCAGGCTCAAATTGCACACGTTCGAAAAGACAAATGGCATTTGATAGACGTCAAAAACAAATGTGAGATGGTTTGGTGTACAGTAATATTTTCTGCTTCTGAGAAATATTTTGACTAGGTATTAGAACAGTAAAATAAAAATATGCAAAGTCGTTTTTTTTTTTTTTATCGGGTATCTAAACCTAAAAACAAAACTGTACTTACTAGTCCATAAGGCCTTGTTTACACAGGCATGCTACAGCATATACCCGTCACACTTACCCCTAACACAGGTGGTCACATACTTTAGCTGGCCACTGTGTTTTCTCTATCGTTTATTGACAGACGCAGTCTCCATCTTCATTAGCCAATGGGTTATGCTGCCCCCTGCAGGAGTAGTATGGCTAATAAAGATGGAGGCTGCGTCTGTCAATGGACTTCAGAGAAACAGATTTTACGGTAAGATCTTACAAAAATCTTGTTTTCTCTATCGTCCATTGACAGACGCAGCCTACATCTTCATTGGGTTATGCTGCCCTCTGCTGGAGTAGTATGGTTAATAAAAATGGAGGCTGCGCCTGTCAATGGACTTCAGAGAATAAGATTTTACGGTAAGATCATACAAAAATCTTGTTTTCTCTATCGTCCATTGACAGACGCAGCCTACATCTTCATTGGGTTATGCTGCCCTCTGCAGGAGTAGTATGGCTAATGAAGATGGAGGCTGCGCCTGTTAATGGACTTCAGAGAAAAAGATTTTACGGTAAGATCATACAAAAATCTTGTTTTCTCTATTGTCCATTGACAGACACGGCCTACATCTTTATTGGGTTATGCTGCCCCCTGCAGGAGTAGTATGGCTAATGAAGATCGAGGCTGCGCCTGTTAATGGACTTCAGAGAAACAGATTTTAAGGTAAGATCTTACAAAAATCTTGTTTTCTCTATCGTCCATTGACAGACGCGGCCTACATCTTCATTGGGTTATGCTGCCCCCTGCAGGAGTAGTATGGCTAATGAAGATGGAGGCTGAGTCTGTCAATGGACTTCAGAGAAACCGATTTTATGGTAAGATCTTACAAAAATCTTGTTTTCTCTATCGTCCATTGACACTTGACAGATGCGGCCTCCATCTTCATTAGCCATACTACTGCTGCAGGGGGCAGCATAACCCAATGACTAATGAAGATGTAGGCTGTGTCTGTCAATGGACTTCAGAGAAACAAATTTTATGGTAAGTCTATTTTACTGTATAAAATAGTCTATATAAATTTTACTGTATGAAATAGTCTATTTTACTATATAAGGAGAGATCACTGCTAAAATAAATGTAAAATTCAAGAAATGCATGGGTGTAAGAAGATTTCCGCCTCTGCTTCGTGTTCTGTCACATTAGGAAAGCTATTGGAACGCATAGCAGCCATGATGGAACGCATAGCACATGCTGCGTCTGTCAATGGACTTAAGAGAAACAGATTTTACGGTGAGATCTTACAAAAATCGTGTTTTCTCTATCGTCCATTGACAGATGCAGCCTCCATCTTCATTGGCCATTGACTTATGCTGCCCTCTGCAGGAGTAGTATGGCTAATAAAGATGGAGGCAACGCCTGTCAATGGACTTCAGAGAAACCGATTTTAAGGTAAGATCTTACAAAAATCTTGTTTTCTCTATCGTCCATTGACAGACGCAGCCTCCATCTTCATTAGCCATACTACTCCTGCAGGGGGAAGCATAACCCAATGGCTAATGAAGATGGAGGCTGCGTCTGTCAATGGACTTCAGAGGAACAGATTTTACGATAACATCTTAAACAAATCTTGTTTTCTCTATTGTCCATTGACAGACGCAGCCTCCATCTTCATTAGCCATGTAGCAGAATGTGAAAAATATTGATTTTTTTTTTTCAGAATTGTCGCTCTTTTTTTGTTTATAACGCAAAAAATAAAAATGGCAGAGGTGATCAAATACCACCAAAAGAAAGCTCTATTTGTGGGGAAAAAAGGTCATTAATTATATTTGGGTACATGCAATTTTCCGTTAAAGTAACGCGGTGCCGAATCGAAAAAAATGGCCTCGTCATTAAGGGGGCAAATCCTTCTGGCCCAGAACTGGTTAAAGCTGTAAATTGTCACCCCTATTTATCTTTTTATTAGTTAGCTTGCATCTTGTTAATTGAACGGTCACTCTCCTTCCCAGTCCAAGTAGAAGTTTGAATGTTTGGGGCCTCTAATACTTTCCTCATGATCGGACGGCCTACATTGGCAGCCTGCAGAATGCCTTCTTCCATCTGTGTAGACAGCAGGCCTCCCTACCTGCGGTGCTGTAATTCCTGCCGCAGAAGAGCTGAGCATTAGGTGAATCTGTAAGGAAGTGAATGATAATTCCTTATGACATACTTGATCCTCACATGCAGGTCATCCACTATCTTATCAGAATCCCATTTAACAAAGCCCCGCAAAGCCCCTAATCTCAGTGAGGATCATCGGTGACACTTCTTGTTTAAACAGTGTGCAGGTTTCCGGATGTGGTGGTATAGTCAGCGCGTTTTACTGGCTGTGTTTCTTATCTTGCAGACTCTAATATCTGGAGCCATGGTGGAGCAGCTGGACTTTCTGAGAATCAATGAAACAGAAGAGTAAGTGACACCTTCCTATTCTCTTCACCTTAACCACTTCTGGACCGGGCCTTTTTCTGACACTTGTTTAAAAGTTAAAATCAGTTTTTTTGTTGTGCTAGAAAATGACTTTGAACCCCCCAAACCTTTTATATATTTTTTTAGCAGAGACCCTGAAGAATAAAATGGAGATCATTGCAATATTTTTTATCACACCGTATTTCCGCAGCTGTCTTACAAACACAATTTTTTTTGGAAAAAAAATACGCTTTTTTTTTTTTAAATTCAAAAAATAAGAAAACAGTAAAGTTAGCCCAATTTTTTTCTATAATGTGAAAGATAATGTTACGCCTAGTAAATACATGCCCAACATGTCATGCTTCAAATCTGCGCAAGGTCCGTGACTTGATAAAGCGCATGCGCACGAAACGCGTAGTCACAGGAACAGATTGCATTCCACCCTGGTTCCTTCTCAGCGAGTGACGTCCTTCCGGTCACACGTCATTGCATCGGAGCAGAGCGGAGACAGTTCATCCTCCTGCCGGCTGGTTCCGGCCACCATCCTTCAGCACACATCCAGTCTTCCACGCTGCCAGTGCCCATGCCTGCCTCCTGACCCAGGGTGATGTATGCACATTATTGACTTCCCCCCTCCTGGTTTTATACAAATAAACTGTACGATTTTATATTGGACGTCTACCTGGTATTCCCTTGGATATCAGTGTCTCTATGCTCTGCCATTACATGTAGCTTTCAGATTTGTGCACGCTCGTATAATGGCAACAAACATCGGTACTTAAAAACCTCCATAGGCGACATTTTAAAAATGTCTACAGGTTACCAGTTAAGAGTTCTACGGAGGAGGTCTAGGGCTAGAATTATTGCTCTCGCTCTAATGATTCCGGCGATACCTCACATGTGTGGTTTGAACACCATTTACATATGTGGGCGCGACGTACGTATGCTTCCGGGGACAGGATGCTTTCATTGTTTTTCTCTTGTTTTCTCTTGTTTTTCTCTTGTTTTTTCCTATTTATTTTATCTTTTATTTCTTATTTTTACAGTTTTTTTTTTTAAATGTTTTGATCACTTTTATTCCTATTACAAGGAATGTAAACATCCCTTGTAATAGAAATAAGCAGGACAGGACCTCTTTAACCACATCCCGCCCGCCCTATAGCAGATTGACGGCGGGAATGTGGTTGTATTATCCTGACCGGACTTCATATGACGGCGGCAGGATAATACTCTCTGCGCGCCCCCCGGGGCGGCGATCACTGATGCGAGGTGTCAGTCTGACTCCCTGCATCTCTGATCTCGGTCAAGAGCCTACTGACGTAGGCTCTTTACCATGTGACCAACCGTGTCCAGTCATGGCTGGCCACATAGTAAACAGGAAGAGCCGTTGATCGGCTTTCCTCGGTACGTGCCTGACAGGCACGAGCAAAGGAGCGCCGATCGGTGGCTCCCCTGGGGGGGGGTCGGCACTGGTAATCAGATCATTGATTACCAGTGCAGAGCCTCGGGGGGGGTGCCACTAGAACCACCAGGGATGCCCACCCATGACCCCAGAGATGCCCACCCATGCCCCCAGGGGTGCCCACTATGGCCACCAGGGATGGCAATCAGGGCTCAGGGAGCCCCCCATTGCCCTCCCAATCAGTGCTGCCTGCCAGTGCCCTCCCTATCAGTGCTGCCCACCAGTGCCCATCATTGCCATCTATCAGTGTCGCCCATTAGTGCCCATCAGAGACGCCCGTCAGTGCCGATCAGTGCCCACCAGTGCCGCCTATCAGTGCCCATCAGTGCCCATCAATGCTGCCTATCAGTGCCCAGCAGTGCCGCCTATCAGTGCCCACCAATGCTGCATATCAGTGCCGCCCATCAGTGCCACCCCATCAGTGCCTCATCAGTGCATGTCAGTGCAGTCTCATCAGTACAGGAAAAAACGTATTTATTTACAAAATTGTATAACATAAACGAAAAAACCTTTTTTTTTCTCAAACTTTTCTTATTTGTTTAGCAAAAAGGAAAAAACCCAGAGGTGATCAAATACCACCAAAAGAAAGCTCTATTTGTGGGGGGGAAATGACATACATTTGGTGTAGGTACAGTGTTGCATGACCGCGCAATTGTCATTCAAAATGCAACAGCGCTAAAAGGGGAAAATTCGCCTGGGCCGGAAGGGGGTGAAAGTGCCCTGTATTAAAGTGGTTAATGTGAGATCTGGGGTCAAAAAGACCTCATCTACACTAAAAAAGAAAAAAAAAATGGGCTGTTTAAAACCATTGCTAGGAAGCGACATCGCTCCAGTCCTCCAAGGCCATAGAGTAGAGTGGGGGCCATCTTGCCCTCAGAAAGAAAAAAGGATATAGCCCTGGGACTTTAAATGAGGTGTACACATATGGTCAATTGTAATGGGGTAGCTCTACCTCATTACAATTGACAATTTGTGTACACCTCATTTAAAGTCCCAGGGCTATATCCTTTTTTATTTGCATGTAAATTTAGGGATGGAGGTGTGTCACTGGCAGTACTAAACCTGTTTTTATCATTTTTTTTATCTTGCCCTCACTCGACTTAATGTCTTATGGGACAGCGGAGCGGATTGTTCTCCCTGCTACCGACGGGTTTGGAAAGCAGGGAAAACTACCAGGAAGCAGGGGGAGGGGGGGCACCTCTCTTGCCGCCTATAAAGGTGATCCCGTGGCAAATCTGCCACTGGGACCACCCTTATGTTAAAGCGGACCGCCTGCAGTTTAAAAAGATACCAGGGTTATGGCAGCTATCTGCTGCCATAACCCCGGTATTTAACGTCAAAGTACCGATGTAAAACTGCGGCGGGCCGACCGCCGCACGACTATTTACTGCGGCAGTCAGCCCCCTACAGGCAAAGTGACAGATGGGCTCCCGTCCCCGCTCGTTCCCTGCCTAGCCAGCGCGGTGCCGACATCGCTGGAATCCAGGACAGGTAAGTGTCCTAATATTAAAAGTCAGCAGCTGCCTACAGTATGTGTACAGTATGTGTAGCTGCTGACTTAATTTTTGGAGGGGGGGGCGGAATTCCGCTTTAAGTTGGCAGAGGACAAAGGTCTCGTCACCAGTATTGACATGTATACACATATGCCAGTACTTGCGCTAACTCCACAGCAGCTTCACGGAGAGGGTCCAAAATATAATTCCAGCCTTGAAAGGATTAATCTTCAATAGCACAACCTTGCTGCTCTCGGACCACCGGCCATTGGAAACTGCAAACACACAAACGAGAGGAGAGCGCACAGGATCTGGTGCAATAGCCTTTAGTTTATGATAAAAAATAGATAAAAATGCACTCACAAGGGACTTGATAAAGAAGGATACGTTCTCTGAAACATGTTGTCATGGCAACCACTCACATACCCAATCAGCATTCAGCTGCTCACATAACGTGACCCCCCAAGCACGTTTTCCTGGGCATGTGAACTGTCTGGATGCATGACAGGCTCAGTGGCAACTGCATTTGATCCAGGACTGCTGCCTTATCCACACAGTCAGCTGGAGATCCTATCAAAGGCAGTGGAAGGATTTTGGTGCACAGCACTGTGGTCGGGGAGATGTGATTGATTAGCTCTGGTTTTTATCATAAAATAAAGGGTATTGCACAGAGCCCCTGTGCTCTGCTCTCTTGTTTGTGTGTCACCAGTATTGACACCATTACTTAATTTATTGTTATACAGGCTTTATACAGCGACAAAAGTTTATGTAGCACTACAATATAAAGGGAGACAATACAGTTACAATACAAAAAAAAATGAAAACCCTGCTCAGAAGAGCTTACAATCTAATAGAATGGGGCAAGTAGTACAAAAGTTAGTAACTGTGGGGAATGAGCTGATGGAAGTGATAACAGATTAGTTGGAGGTGTGATAGGTGGCTTCCCTGAAGAGATGCGTTTTTAGGGATCGCCTGAAGGCAGCCAGAGTAGGAGATAGTTTGACAGATTTAGGTAGAGAGTTCCATAGGATGAGAGAAGCTCTGAAGAAGTCCTGGAGATGAGCATGGGAGGAAGAGACAAGGAAGATAGAGAGCAGGAGGTCTTAAAAGGACGATTTGGACGATATTTGGAGACAAGATTGGTCATGTAGCTTGGGGCAGAGTTGTGAATGGCCTTGTATATCGTGGTTATCGCTGGGCGATAGGAAGCCAGTGTAGGGATTGGCGGAGAGGGGTGGAGGACTCTGAGCGGTTGGTAAGGTAGATGAGTCTGGCAGCAGCATTCATGATAAACTGGAGAGGGGATGGCCTATGAGGAGAGAGATGCAATATTCAATGCAAGAGATAACAAGGGAGTGAATGAGTAGCTTGGTAGTTTCTTTAGTTAAAAATGTCTTGTTCTGCACTTTGGCCTTGTCTTTCTGTGTCGGCAGCCATCTTGGTAGAGGCAGAGCTTTACTTCCTCGTTTCAGAGCTGTGCCCCCTTCCCCCCACATGACTGGTGGGCAAAAAATTAAAAACTACATGTGTCACCTTTTGACAGTGCAGTGTCGAAAATGTGTGGAAATCTCAAGACTGGCTAAACAGAACCTTTAGCTGGTCGTAAAATAGTAGACATATATGCATTTATACTGTGCATGTAGCTGTTTGCCTAGAGTTTTACCTGAAATTTGTGTCATTCCCACTGATGGATGATTGTTTTCTTCGTAGGATGCCGGAGTTCAGAAGCTTTGAAGAGCTTGACGTGCCTAAACATTCAAAAGTGAACCGACAGTCCAGCATACCGAGCGCCGACATGGAAAAACAGCCAGAAATCAGTGTAGCCGAATGGAAAAACCGGCCCACCTATGAGATCCTGCAGAAGCTCAGTGTAAGTTAGTATAACGAAACCCCAACCCAAACTGTACTTGTGGACTTCCGTAAGTGTACGGCCTCCTCCCAGTCGTGAACATAGATATCAAATCCTAGCCGCCCTCATACAAAGCTAGCCAACAACTTAGATTGTACAAGTTTTGGAACCTTCTCCTTTATTGAACAGTTTCACACTCAATTTATACACACATGAGCACATCCCCCTCCTGATCAAAACACCACACACATGTCCGGGGTTACCTGATTACATTATCATATGCAGATGAAATTGTATACAGAAACCGAATTAACCTGAACTAATTATCTAGCATCTGGACAGAACAATATGGGCTCATTAACATTTAACAATGGGACAGGCAGACTTAACACAATCCACATCCCACCTCAAAACAGACAATAGGAAAAGACTGCCAATGACAGTCTGTCCGTCTCCTACATTGAAGTACATGGAATACACATCTACGTATTGCTATGATTATTTAGAAGCCACAGACTTCATGGCAACAGGCTATAGGTTTCACGGTGTAAAGTGGGATTAAATCTTCATATTTCTTGAGAGATATTGTTGACAAATATTACTGTCCCACTTGAAGCAATCCAAACCATTAAGTATCTGTCTTTCACTCCCAGTGACGGTGAGTACCGTCACAGTTAGCATTTCCTGGATCCAGACAACACACAGCTGGACCTCCTGCTTAGGCCCAGTATATATGGGTGTTCTATGAACTGACACTGGGATGCTTGCTTGTTGGGTATAGGTGAGGTATGATTAAGCCCTCGGAGGGGCGAAACATGTCAGAGGGGTGTGGCCTCAGAGCGGGGACTGTGTCTAAAACCAGCTATACACAGTAAAATTACCAGTGGGATTTCCATAGAGTGCGGCCCCTTTCTTCGATTTTACTATGCCTTTAGTAGGCCTGGTTAGGCAGTGTCTTTGCTTCAGTGGCAGCAGCAGCTTTCGCTGCATTAGCCCCCGGTCACACCAAATGAGACTTTTAAACTGTATGACTTCACTTGAATTCACACGATTTCAAAGCCCCATTGTCTTTGCAACTTCATATACATATGTTTATACAAGTCATACCTGAAATCGCCAGAAGTAGTGCAGGTAATACTTTTTCTAAATAGTGCGGCACAGCAAAGTCAGCGTCGCACCGATCTAAACAGTTCGATTGTCGACAATAGGGTGCGACTTGTCATGCGGTTTGGACCTGTCAACCCTATTCTGGTCGCTAATTTGCTACTCCACCTAATTAAAAAAGAAACGTAGGGCCCCTACCCCCCTCCCTAGACTTTACCATGTCACTGCCACCTACATAGAGCCTGTGGAGGTTTTACACTCAACCACCGAGACTGTGTGTATATCTGACCAGCCGACTTGCAGATGGAAGCAATACGGGGCTGGGCAGTTGCCTGATCGCTTCCAAAAATCCCTGGTAACTGCTGGCCCCACCCCATGCATGCTCCTGTCATTCTTTCTGGGCTCCGCGCAACCAAAACTGCCATGGCAAGTGCCATCAGGTCAAGAAGAGGGAGTTGAGTAGGCTTGTGTCTGCAGTAGAGCTCAATGTTATTACCCTAATCAATGTTTCCTCTACTCTGCTGCTGTCTGAAGGCCGCACATCATATACCAAACGGCTGCAGCTTGGGCACTAGGGCCTTATACTCTCTTCTGTCTTTTTCTTAGGACTGCACTTGTTTGGCTTCCCAGGCCATCCTACTCAGCATACTAATAAAGCGGGAAGGGCCCCATTTTATAACGAAAGAAGGTGAGTGTCACAGCTAAAAGTATCCATAAACATGCCTGATTATTGTAAGTGACTCTCATGTGTTCCTTATACTGTGCAAAACAACCTGTATTTGGGGCCTTTTTATAAAGCTTCTGTACTAGCTACCATCGCTACAGTCCTTGAGTGATGAAGTGACTATCACCATTACCCCACCTGGGTGGACTGACACAGCATCAACGCCATTGGCTCCAGCAGCTGTCAGTCAAAGTCAGTTAGCCAATCAGGGGAGAGAGGGGGCAGGGTTGAACGGCAGCTCCATGTCTGAATGGACACACGGAGCTGCAGCTCGGTTCGGGTGCCCCCATAGCAAGCTGCTTGCTGTGGGGCCACTCGACAGGAGGGAGGGGCCAGGAGCAGTGAAGAGGAGGATCCAGACTGCCCTGTGCAAAACCACTGCACAGGGCAGGTAAGTATGACATGTTTGTTTTTTTTTAAAAGAAAATTTACAATCACTTTAACAACCGGCTATTCATTGGTTGTTAAGGATGTCATTAGGTGGTTGTTAAGGATTTGGAACCTGCCAGCATCCTAAACAACCAGTGATAATGCCTCCCCCAGGGGTCTGCATGCTCAGGCTCCACTTGTGCAGGAGCAATGCTACCACCGGAGGGGGAGGAGGCTGAGAGACAGGGCAGGACAGGCCAGCAGAATCTGAGGGGAGGAGATGGGCGAAGGCCAGATAAGATCCACAGCTGGCTCTACTGATGAGCACTAGTGGGGGCAGGAGGCTGTACAGGGGGTGGGGGCATTGTTTTCATCCCCGCTGATTGTTGAGCTATTTACTGGTTGTTAAGGACACCAGTATGTGCCGGCTCCTTAACAATCACCTATTTACTGGTTGTTAAGGACACCAGCATGTGTCGGCTCCTTAACAATCAGCTATTTACTGGTTGTTAAGGACGCCGGCAGGTGCCCACTCCTTAACCAGCATAGTAATCCCTAAATTCGAACCCTGGGTGTGTTTTTGGTGCCTTTTTCGTTCATTTACTATTGACTTCAGAAGAAGGGGCATCTTTGGTGTGCTTTTTAAGGATGCAGCATGCAGGACTTTTCAAACTTTAGCGGAAACACAGTGCAGAAGTATAGAAAATATCTTAGGATTTAAAGGCAAGTACTTTTGAATGCATACTTTTGAGGGCTCTTAGAGATTGTCAGTTGCAGACCTAAACATAACCACTGCATGCAGTCCTTTGTCTCTGCTGCTTTAATGTAAGGCTCACGTAACACAACATGTTGGAGTCTGGAAACATAAGGGTTAAGTCATCAATTACATGGATCAGGGAGCACCTGTTCCTGACTTGGCTTTTTAATCTCCCGTTGCCGGCTTCGGAGCAATTAAACTGTGAAAAAATATAAGATTCCACCGAGTTCATTTAATTGTAAGGAGCAAAGTCTGCTTTGGCTAATTAAATGCAGTTGAATATGTCTGTGTTTTGTTCTTATCTAGCCAATTCCTCTTCAGGGATGACCCAAATCGGGAAATTATAAGTTAATAATGAGAGAGACTTAAAATAGCCAGAGGGACCGTTCACCATTATGGAGAAATTTCCTCCAAACTTCCTTCCTGATTAACCCAATATGTCCTCAGTGTTCTCTATGTTTTTAGCTTTCTATATCAGCAACCCTGTGAAAGGACAATACTGCACAGATAATCTATTGGTTTTCCAAATCATATATACCCTAAAATATTACATAAACATTGCCGGCAGGTTTACACTGATACAAGCTGTACACTCACTACTTTACATTGTAGCACAGTGTAATTTCTTCAGTGTTGTCACATGAAAAAATTGCCCAACTTTACCAGCTATTCTGTTAATCATGCGTTCTGTCCTGAATTTAGCGGCTGCATGCTTTTTCTGACTTGCAAAGTATTAAAATCCGAGGGCAACACTACTGGCTTTTTTGATAGTGGTGGCCCACGCACTTCTCTCAGTACAAGTCTCACAATCCTATTCTTGGCAGACAAGATGATCCTACTTCCAGAATCAAGATGCATGTAGGCGCCTTTGCCATCCTTGCTATGCCTTCCAGTCTCTGGCGACACAGATTATTCTGTCCAAGTTATGAAGCAGAACATTGCCTGTCCCGCATTCTCAGAATTCTGTGATTTGTAAGAGGTGTAATAAATATTCCTTCATATTCTGGGCCCTGGAGGCTCCTAATGATTAAACATTCTTTGAGAGCAGACAAGGCCGTGGTCCCATTTGAACCATTTCTCTTTCATTCATTGACAGACACAGCTCCTGGTATTCATAACCATTGGGTTATACTGCCCCCTACAGGAGTAGGACACTAGGCAGAAAAAAATTCTGGCTACATTCATGGGCAATCCCAGGGGGTATACTCCCTCTCTCTGCTATAGGCACTCCTAATTCCTTGCTGGGATCTTTGGGCATGGCAACATTTTTTTTTTAATACATTTTTTCCTCCTGGATTTTTCCTGTGAGATCTATAATCAACTTCTGGACAGGCAACGGGCTGGATAATCTAGATCCAATGGTCACCCCAGTCTGGCTAGCGAGCGCGCAAAGACCTCAGCTCCTCGCTAGGTCGGCCGCGACATAGCTCCACTGGACAGGGGCTGTCCTGCGAGTTAAACGCCTCGCGAGGTCGCATACGACCCGGTCTCGGCCCGAGTTGCAGCGTTCCTCCTGGCCGACAGCCCCCCATTTCGAACAATGGTGGCATCCCTGCGTCAGGGGGATTTCCTCGCCTCTATTGATATCAAGAATGCCTACCTTCACATTCCAATAGGTGCCAGTCACCAGCATTTTCTCCGCTTAGCTGTGGGAGAGGAGCATTTTTAGTTTGTGGCTACTTGGGCAAACTCCTGCGAGCAGAGTCTCCCTCTGCTCTGGCGGACAACCTAGACATCAAAATCCTGACTCTGCGGGAGTTCGGCTGGATTTGGAACTTTCAGAAGTCTGCTCTGGTTCTGTCCATGAAGCTGAACTATCCGGGTCCTGACTCTGGACTCAGACTTAGCCAGAGTGCTCCTTCCTCTGAACAAACTCCAGAAATTGCAGGCTGCTATTCGTCTCCTGCTGTCCAACAGATGGTCGTCCCTCCAGACTTGCATGCGTGTGCTGGGCCTGATGGTTTCTATCTTTGAGGCGGTTCTGTTTGAACAGTTCCATACAAGGTCCCTGCAAAGGGAGATTCTGGCCAAATGGAACAAGAATCCGCAGTCTCTGGACAACCAGATCCGGCTGAGTTGGGGAATGAGGGAGTCCTTAATATGGTGGCTTCTTTCTCCGGCTAAGAAAATCCTTCCTCCCCTTGTATTGGACAGTAGTCACTACGGATGCCAGCCTTTCCGGGTGGGGAAGCATCCTCAGCATAAATTCTGCTCAGGGGATCTGGAAGCTGGAATAGTCCAGACTACCAATCAATGTCTTGGAACTCTGAGTGATCAGACTGTGTCTGGATCATTGGATGCATCGTCTTCAGGGTTGTCCGGTGCACATTCAATCAGACAATGCCATGGCCGTGGCGTATGTCAATCATCAAGGGGGCCCAAGAAGTGTCCTGGCGGCTCTGGCGGTAGCAGGCATTCAAAGGTGGGCAAAACGGTTCGTTCCAGCCCTTTCTGCCGTACACATTCCTGGGGTGGAAAATTGGCAGGTGTATTATCAAAGTCGGCAAGCGTTGGACAAAGGGGAGTGGTCCCTTCATCCGGAGGTGTTTTATCAGCTGTGTCTCCGATGGGACACTCCCGTGGTAGATCTGTTGGCGTCTCGGCTCAACAAAAAGGTGCAGATGTTTGTGGCTTGGTCAACGGATCCTCTGGCGGATGCCACAGATGTGCTGGTGGCCTTGTTGGGTCAGTATCGGCTGATTTACGCCTTCCCTCCTCTCAATCTTCTGCCCAGACTTCTATGCAGGATCGAGGCACAGGAGATTCCAGTCATCTTAGTGGCTCCGGACTGGCCTCGCCGGGCTTGGTATGCCGATCTGTTGCGGCAGGTCGCCAACCTTCATTGAAAGCTTCCTCTCAGGGAGGATCTTCTGTCCCAAGGGCCGATCTTGTATCCTGCTTCACAGTCACTGGCTTTGACGGCTTGGCTGTTGAACGCCAGGTGCTGAAGGATAGGGGTTTGTCTGAGTCGGTAAATCCCACCCTGTTGAGAGCTAGGAAATCTACTTCTAGGAAGATCTACCATCGTACGTGGAAGACATACATTGCTTTGTGTGAGTCTCTTTGGGTTCCTCCTCTCTCCTTTTCAGTGGCTCAGATCTTAACCTTCCTTCAACGGGGGGTTGAGCAGAAATTGGCCTTGAGTACCATCAAGGGCCAGGTGTCGGCTTTGGTGGTCCTCTTCCAACGACCTTTCGCCACACACTATCTGGTTCGTACCTTTTTTCAGGGTGTCCTACATTAGGTTCCTCCAGTGTGAGCTCCATTGCCACCTTGGGATCTTAATTTGGTGCTTTCAGCTTTGCAGAAGCCTCCTTTTGAAAATATTCGGGATATTCCCCTGCTTACGTTGTCTCAGAAGGTGGCTTTTTTAGGGGCTATCACTTCTGTGCTCAGGGTGTAGGAACTGGCGGCGTTATCCTGTCGTTCGTTTTACCTGGTGAGTCACAGGGATAAGGCGGTTCTTCGCCGCTGTCCGTCGTTCCTTCCAAAGGTTGTCTCTGATTTTCATTTAAATGAAGACCTTGTGTTGCCTTCCCTGTGTCCCAGGCCTAAACATCTGAAGGAAAATGCTTGGCATGCCTTGGATGTGGTCTGAGTAATTGGTGTACCTGACAGCTACGGAGTCTTTCAGGAAGTCACACTCTATTTGTGCTCACGGATGGACCTCAAAAAGGGTTGTCTGCTTCCTCTGCAACCATTTCCAGATGGATCAGACAGACGGTGGTTCAGGCCTATTCCATCAGGGGTCAGGTTCCTCCTTTACCTGTCAAGGCATGCTCTACTCAGGTGCTCAGTGCCTCCTGGGACTTCCGTCATCAGGCGTCAGTGACGCAGGTTTACAAGGCGGCCACCTGGTCGTCGGTGCACACTTTTACCAAGTTCTGTAAAGTGGATGTGTTGGCATCTGCGGGTGCTTCCTTTGGCCGCAAGGTTTTACAGGCTGCTGTTTAAGAAGACCTGATCCTCTTTTGAGAGTGTATTGTTTTTTCAGGTGGGCTCCAATTGTTTGGTTGAGCCCCTTTTGCCTGGTTGGGTAATGTATAGCCTTGGGATTTTTTTGCTTGTTCCCACTCCTCATGTTTAACACTGCTTTGGAATGTCCCAATGGTTATGAATACCAGGAGCTGTGTTCGTCAGTGAACGAAAGAGAAAATGGGATTGTTGATTTACCGTAAAATCCATTTCTCTGATGTTCATTGATAAGACACAGCATCCACCCCTCTGTGGAGTTATTATTCTCCTGACCCTGCTTGTTACTGAGTGGCTCTAGCAGAGAGAGGGAGTATACCCCCTGGGACTGCCCATGGGTGTAGCCAGAATTTTTTTCTGCTTAGTGTCCGACTCCTGTAGGGGCAGTATAACCCAATGGTTATGAATACAAGGAGCTGTGTCCGTCAATTAACATCAGAGAAATGGATTTTACGGTAAGTCAAAAATCCCATTATTACACGCTGCCTGTTACAGTCGTATTAGAGATGTTTTGTACCCTGCTGTGAATGCCGAAGTTAAGTCTCGTGTATCTAGAATGAATACACTCAGCTCTGTGACCCCTTCTTCACCACAGGTACCGTCTCTGACTTCATGGAGAGGATCTACAGGAAGGCCGGAAGCAATAAACTTTGGTAAGTCAGTTCTGTATCAGCACATACATGAAGAACATGTTACATGGGTGGAAGATCTGCATTGCAGAGCATATAGAAATAGCAAGAAGTATTATACAAAGAGTTGAGAAGTTTATCTGTTATTGAGAAATTACCTAACAGTTGTGCAAAAAGCGCATACTACCAGCCCAGCTATAATGCTACTATAGTATATTTTACATATGTACTGATTGTGTTACTAAAGAGAACCAGTCACAAGTAGACATTTGCAATACTTTAAATATTCCGTTTTTATGTACTTTTGACCCCTTATCAAATTCCCTTAACGTTTTTTTCAGGCTGGCAGTAATGCTCACCGCCCTCTGAAAAGCCAAACAATCTCAGAGAGTGGTATAGTTCAGGAGGCATTACTGCCATCTGAGTCTAAGCCCCGGTTCACACTGGGCCAACTTGTCAGGCGACTTAGCCTCCTGACAAGTCACGCTCCATTCAGTGCAATGGAACCTTTCTAAACGGAGCAACTCATGTCGCTCCGACTTAGAAAAAGGTTCCTGCACTACTTTGGGGGCAACTTGCATTGACTTCTATTAGAGAAGTCGTTACAAGCCCCGCTGAAGTCGGGCGAATTTGAATCCGCCCCAGTGTGAACCCAGCCTTAAGTGAAGTACACACTATAAGAAAATCGGGCGAACGATTGTCTGACTTTCCTCGTTGTTTCTGAAATCTGAACCGATAAAAGAATTTTCTTACGAAAATTCTCATACGACAAAGGCTTTTTTTGTTATTTATTTAAAAAAGGTGTGTACATAAACAAAAGCCCATATATGCACTAGCAGCGGTAATACGCCCTTATTTCAAGAGCGGCGAATATATTGCTAAAATTTATAACGAGTTATGAACTTAATCAATAATGTTCATTATGGCTGGTCATGCAAACAATGGTGAAAAAAAGTCTCTTTATCCAATGGAACAAAGTGGGAATGGTGTAGAATAGACCCAGGATAATCTCCTTCAATTCCAACAAAACAGCCACCAAGAGCCTTCACCACACCGTCGTGCTCCCCTAGGTAGTAAAC
Organism: Pelophylax lessonae; assembly: GCF_965119305.1. NCBI lineage: Eukaryota > Metazoa > Chordata > Amphibia > Anura > Ranidae > Pelophylax > Pelophylax lessonae. Next base: position 227,332,921 of record NC_138777.1, read on the forward strand.
ACGTACCCTTAATGAAAAGGTCAAGCGCTTTGAACCAAACCAGTGATCCTCCACTGTCCAATGGCAATCCACCTTTGGTCCCGGTACCAGCTTGTTAAATGGGAATCAGTGCCTCCTCATATCCTCTCACATGCAATGAAAATAATTGGGACCCATAGCGTAACATGTACCACACCAAAGCATTTATTGATAAAAAAGAAAGAATCACACTCACATGGGATAAAACATTTCCAGGCAGAATATGTATACCGAAGGAAATCCCCTGCTCCTCCCGCCGTAAACGCTGTCTTCACTGTATCGCAAGGTCCGGGTGACTCAGTATCCGACTTCCCGGTTTGCGGCAGTCTTGACGGCGTGACGTAGGACGCTCGAACGTTGTGCAGGGTTGCCGCGTGCTCACGCCCTGACGCGTTTTGTCATCACGGACTTCAACTGAGGGCGGTTACCGATATTTCGTTATTTACTGTTTCTGATCATGCGCAGTCTTTCTCTTCTGATTTTTCTTGTACAAAAATCGCACGAAAAAAACATATGTACACATTTAACGTAAATTCTTCATTTTTTCCCTTACGAGAAAAATTTTGGAGTTTGTCCCTTCGAGAATTTTCGTATGAAAATTCGGAATCATCTGTAGAAAGTTGTGTACACACTATACGAAAATCGGCAGAAAATGTTCGCCCGATTTGTGTGTACGAGCCTTTACTCTTCAGCTTGAGTGTCCGGGACCACCTGAACTCTTATCATTAACAACTATGCGAGTCATCTCGTTGTAAAGCGAGACAAATATCACTATCTTATAGGAGAGCCTGCATAATGACATTAAAAGAGAAGTATGGGATAGGCTAAATAATTAACAAATGTTACCATAATTATGAATCAGCTGTTATTTCTTTCCTCCCTCCTTTTTGTTTTTATTTTTTTATTTTTTTCTAGCAAATGCACTTCATCTATCATGTAGGTTGCTGTAATGGTCCATTTGCTGTTTGAAAGTTTAGAGGGGGCGCTTACAACCTCAGCAATCCGCCCCCTCTTTCTGTACCTCCTCCACTGGGAGATGTGGCCACGCCTACTGAACAGGTACACACCTGACCAGTAAACAAATTCAGGCACTGTGCTATTCCTGTGCATAGTGGAAAATACAAAAGTGGTATAGACATGGCAGGATCTAGGGGGCAGTGTTGGGGAGGGCTGTGCCCCCCCCCCCCTTTTCAGATTTCAGTTGCACCCTCCATGGAAGCTGTGCCCCCTTACATCCATGTACTGCACACAGTCTGAGCACAGGCAGCACATGAACGGCTCTGCCAGGGAATACTCCATAGCTAAAGAGGAATCTTCAGCTACCTCCTCAGCCTCTGAAGAAACTTCATCAGAACCTGGCTGTTGTGTATTTATAGAAGGATGCCTTTGCCACATGTATGTTGCCATGTAGACACCAGGAATGTATGTTGCCATGTAGACACCAGGGATGTATGTTGCCATGTAGACACCAGGGATGTATGTTGCCATGTAGACACCAGGAATGTATGTTGCCATGTAGACACCAGGAATGTATGTTGCCATGTAGACACCAGGGATGTATGTTGCCATGTAGACACCAGGGATGTATGTTGCCATGTAGACACCAGGAATGTATGTTGCCATGTAGACACCAGGGATGTATGTTGCCATGTAGACACCAGGGATGTATGTTGCCATGTAGACACCAGGAATGTATGTTGCCATGTAGACACCAGGAATGTATGTTGCCATGTAGACACCAGGAATGTATGTTGCCATGTAGACACCAGGGATGTATGTTGCCATGTAGACACCGGGAAAGTATGTTGCCATGTAGACACCAGGAATGTATGTTGCCATGTAGACACCAGGAATGTATGTTGCCATGTAGACACCAGGAATGTATGTTGCCATGTAGACACCAGGAATGTATGTTGCCATGTAGACACCAGGAATGTATGTTGCCATGTAGACACCATGAATGTATGTTGCCATGTAGACACCTGGAATGTATGTTGCCATGTAGACACCAGGAATGTATGTTGCCATGTAGACACCAGGAATGTATGTTGCCATGTAGACACCAGGAATGTATGTTGCCATGTAGACACCAGGAATGTATGTTGCCATGTAAACACCAGGGATGTATGTTGCCATGTAGACACCAGGAATGTATGTTGCCATGTAGACACCATGAATGTATGTTGCCATGTAGACACCTGGAATGTATGTTGCCATGTAGACACCAGGAATGTATGTTGCCATGTAGACACCAGGGATGTATGTTGCCATGTAGACACCAGGGATGTATGTTGCCATGTAGACACCAGGGATGTATGTTGCCATGTAGACACCAGGAATGTATGTTGCCATGTAGACACCAGGAATGTATGTTGCCATGTAGACACCAGGGATGTATGTTGCCATGTAGACACCAGGGATGTATGTTGCCATGTAGACACCAGGGATGTATGTTGCCATGTAGACACCAGGAATGTATGTTGCCATGTAGACACCAGGAATGTATGTTGCCATGTAGACACCGGGAAAGTATGTTGCCATGTAGACACCAGGAATGTATGTTGCCATGTAGACACCAGGAATGTATATTGCCATGTAGACACCAGGAATGTATGTTGCCATGTAGACACCTGGAATGTATGTTGCCATGTAGACACCAGGAATGTATGTTGCCATGTAGACACCAGGAATGTATGTTGCCATGTAGACACCAGGAATGTATGTTGCCATGTAGACACCAGGAATGTATGTTGCCATGTAGACACCAGGAATGTATGTTGCCATGTAGACACCAGGAATGTATGTTGCCATGTAGACACCATGAATGTATGTTGCCATGTAGACACCTGGAATGTATGTTGCCATGTAGACACCAGGAATGTATGTTGCCATGTAGACACCAGGAATGTATGTTGCCATGTAGACACCAGGGATGTATGTTGCCATGTAGACACCAGGGATGTATGTTGCCATGTAGACACCAGGGATGTATGTTGCCATGTAGACACCAGGAATGTATGTTGCCATGTAGACACCAGGGATGTATGTTGCCATGTAGACACCAGGGATGTATGTTGCCATGTAGACACCAGGGATGTATGTTGCCATGTAGACACCAGGAATGTATGTTGCCATGTAGACACCAGGAATGTATGTTGCCATGTAGACACCGGGAAAGTATGTTGCCATGTAGACACCAGGAATGTATGTTGCCATGTAGACACCAGGAATGTATATTGCCATGTAGACACCAGGAATGTATGTTGCCATGTAGACACCTGGAATGTATGTTGCCATGTAGACACCAGGAATGTATGTTGCCATGTAGACACCAGGGATGTATGTTGCCATGTAGACACCAGGAATGTATGTTGCCATGTAGACACCAGGGATGTATGTTGCCATGTAGACACCAGGAATGTATGTTGCCATGTAGACACCAGGAATGTATGTTGCCATGTAGACACCAGGAATGTATGTTGCCATGTAGACACCAGGAATGTATGTTGCCATGTAGACACCAGGGATGTATGTTGCCATGTAGACACCAGGGATGTATGTTGCCATGTAGACACCAGGGATGTATGTTGCCATGTAGACACCAGGAATGTATGTTGCCATGTAGACACCAGGAATGTATGTTGCCATGTAGACACCGGGAAAGTATGTTGCCATGTAGACACCAGGAATGTATGTTGCCATGTAGACACCAGGAATGTATATTGCCATGTAGACACCAGGAATGTATGTTGCCATGTAGACACCTGGAATGTATGTTGCCATGTAGACACCAGGAATGTATGTTGCCATGTAGACACCAGGAATGTATGTTGCCATGTAGACACCAGGAATGTATGTTGCCATGTAGACACCAGGAATGTATGTTGCCATGTAGACACCAGGAATGTATGTTGCCATGTAGACACCTGGAATGTATGTTGCCATGTAGACACCAGGAATGTATGTTGCCATGTAGACACCAGGAATGTATGTTGCCATGTAGACACCAGGAATGTATGTTGCCATGTAGACACCAGGGATGTATGTTGCCATGTAGACACCAGGGATGTATGTTGCCATGTAGACACCAGGGATGTATGTTGCCATGTAGACACCAGGAATGTATGTTGCCATGTAGACACCAGGAATGTATGTTGCCATGTAGACACCAGGGATGTATGTTGCCATGTAGACACCAGGGATGTATGTTGCCATGTAGACACCAGGGATGTATGTTGCCATGTAGACACCAGGAATGTATGTTGCCATGTAGACACCAGGAATGTATGTTGCCATGTAGACACCGGGAAAGTATGTTGCCATGTAGACACCAGGAATGTATGTTGCCATGTAGACACCAGGAATGTATATTGCCATGTAGACACCAGGAATGTATGTTGCCATGTAGACACCTGGAATGTATGTTGCCATGTAGACACCAGGAATGTATGTTGCCATGTAGACACCAGGAATGTATGTTGCCATGTAGACACCAGGAATGTATGTTTCCATGTAGACACCAGGGATGTATGTTGCCATGTAGACACCAGGGATGTATGTTGCCATGTAGACACCAGGAATGTATGTTGCCATGTAGACACCAGGAATGTATGTTGCCATGTAGACACCAGGGATGTATGTTTCCATGAAGACACCAGGAATGTATATTGCCATGTAGACACCAGGAATGTATGTTGCCATGTAGACACCAGGAATGTATGTTGCCATGTAGACACCAGGGATGTATGTTGCCATGTAGACACCAGGGATGTATGTTTCCATGAAGACACCAGGAATGTATATTGCCATGTAGACACCAGGAATGTATGTTGCCATGTAGACACCAGGAATGTATGTTGCCATGTAGACACCAGGGATGTATGTTGCCATGTAGACACCAGGAATGTATGTTGCCATGTAGACACCAGGAATGTATGTTGCCATGTAGACATCAGGAATGTATGTTGCCATGTAGACACCAGGAATGTATGTTGCCATGTAGACACCAGGAATGTATGTTGCCATGTAGACACCAGGAATGTATGTTGCCATGTAGACACCATGAATGTATGTTGCCATGTAGACACCTGGAATGTATGTTGCCATGTAGACACCAGGAATGTATGTTGCCATGTAGACACCAGGAATGTATGTTGCCATGTAGACACCAGGGATGTATGTTGCCATGTAGACACCAGGGATGTATGTTGCCATGTAGACACCAGGGATGTATGTTGCCATGTAGACACCAGGGATGTATGTTGCCATGTAGACACCAGGAATGTATGTTGCCATGTAGACACCAGGAATGTATGTTGCCATGTAGACACCAGGGATGTATGTTGCCATGTAGACACCAGGAATGTATGTTGCCATGTAGACACCAGGGATGTATGTTGCCATGTAGACACCAGGGATGTATGTTGCCATGTAGACACCGGGAATGTATGTTGCCATGTAGACACCGGGAATGTATGTTGCCATGTAGACACCGGGAATGTATGTTGCCATGTAGACACCGGGAAAGTATGTTGCCATGTAGACACCAGGAATGTATGTTGCCATGTAGACACCAGGAATGTATGTTGCCATGTAGACACCTGGAATGTATGTTGCCATGTAGACACCAGGAATGTATGTTGCCATGTAGACACCAGGAATGTATGTTGCCATGTAGACACCAGGAATGTATGTTGCCATGTAGACACCAGGGATGTATGTTGCCATGTAGACACCAGGGATGTATGTTGCCATGTTAGACACCAGGGATGTATGTTGCCATGTAGACACCAGGAATGTATGTTGCCATGTAGACACCAGGAATGTATGTTGCCATGTAGACACCAGGGATGTATGTTTCCATGAAGACACCAGGAATGTATATTGCCATGTAGACACCAGGAATGTATGTTGCCATGTAGACACCAGGAATGTATGTTGCCATGTAGACACCAGGGATGTATGTTGCCATGTAGACACCAGGGATGTATGTTTCCATGAAGACACCAGGAATGTATATTGCCATGTAGACACCAGGAATGTATGTTGCCATGTAGACACCAGGGATGTATGTTGCCATGTAGACACCAGGGATGTATGTTGCCATGTAGACACCAGGAATGTATGTTGCCATGTAGACACCAGGAATGTATGTTGCCATGTAGACACTAGGGATGTATGTTGCCATGTAGACACCAGAAATGTATGTTGCCATGTAGACACCAGGAATGTATGTTGCCATGTAGACACTAGGGATGTATGTTGCCATGTAGACACCAGGAATGTATGTTGCCATGTAGACACCAGGAATGTATGTTGCCATGTAGACACCAGGAATGTATGTTGCCATGTAGACACCAGGAATGTATGTTGCCATGTAGACACCAGGAATGTATGTTGCCATGTAGACACCAGGAATTTATGTTGCCATGTAGACACCAGGAATGTATGTTGCCATGTAGACACCAGGAATGTATGTTGCCATGTAGACACCAGGAATGTATGTTGCCATGTAGACACCAGGGATGTATGTTGCCATGTAGACACCAGGGATGTATGTTGCCATGTAGACACCAGGGATGTATGTTGCCATGTAGACACCAGGGATATATGTTGCCATGTAGACACCAGGAAAGTGACTTATCCTGTAGTGTGGCAATGAACAGCCTTAACACACAACATTTGACTTATACCTGGGCATCTATATTAGCAAAGTTTTGTTTTCTCTGTGCTTGGAGTTCATTGTTAATTTATTGTGGTTGTAAAGACTCAGAGTTTTTTACCTCCATGCATTCTATGCATGAAGTTCAAAAACCTTCTGAGTACAGCACGTTTGTACTCACAAACGTAGGATGTATACACTTGTAGAAATTGGAGACCAATCGCCTCCAGAATACTCCTAAACGGATGGATGACGTGACGGTATACGGAATAGTCAGTCTGATGCATTTCGAGGGAGGACCCTCTTCCTCAGAGCCAAAAATGCCCCTGACCCCACCATCAACTCCCAACATGTTATATAGCCGGTCTACACCACCCACACTTCCCCTGTTGTGGGGCGGGGCAGGGGAATTGTGGGCGGTGTAGACCGGCTAATATACCATGTTGAGATTTGATGGTGGGTCAGTAGCACTTTCGGCTCTGAGGAAGAGGGTCCTCCCTCGAAACGTGTCAGCCAGACTATTCCGGATACCGTCAAGTCATCTAGCAGTTTAAAAGTGGCTTAGCTGATAGAGTAACAGATTTGCAAACAAAAAAAAGAAGTATCCTGGAGGCGATTCGTCTCTATATTCTACATGTGTATATACAGTGCTTTGCGAAAGTATTCGGCCCCCTTGAACTTTTCGACCTTTTGCCACATTTCAGGCTTATAACATAAAGATATAAAACTGTAATTTTGTGTGAAGAATCAACCACTTCATGATTATGTCCCACTTGTTGTTGATCCTTCACAAAAAATTACAGTTTTATATCTTTATGTTTGAAGCCTGAAATGTGGCAAAAGGTCGCAAAGTTCAAGGGGGCCGAATACTTTCGCAAGGCACTGTACATCCTACGTTTGTGAGTATAATGTATGCTACCTTTTGGATTTTAATAAACTCTTTTAGTGGTAATTTACGAGGTTGGTGCGCCCTTCTTGTTCCACCAATACGCCATGCACGAGAATGGCAAAACTGCTTCTGGCAACCATTTAAACCCCCGGGGTTTATTTTTTAGAAGTTGCTTCTATGGCCCATAGCAGTCAATCAGATTTTAGCTCTCAGGGTTTGGTTGATACGAAGGACATGGATGCCGTTGTTCCCTGTAGATAATATAACTAAGCCCCAGCAAGCTGCAGAAAGACTTTCGCTCTATTGAGTTTTCTTTCCATTCGGTGTTCCATAGTTGATGAGCCAGAAGCTGGTAGCCTGCCTCGTCATTTTCAGGATCTGTTCACACCCCGGCACTTAGATCAGATTTTTTTCTGTTACTTTGCTGGGACAATCCCGTAGCCGCAATATCTTTTTAGCACATTCTGAAGAGTGCTGATGATTTTAATGTGTTGGGAAGCATGAGTGTGAAGAGACCTCGAGACCGGTCACCGGATGTCTTCCTTCTAACCCTGAGGGACGGACACTGAGTACATCAGGATATTCCCCTCAGACTTTCCATCATTTATCATTAGACATCATATGCTTTTTGCTGCTACGTTAGCTTATATTTCACAGGAAGGCATACAATTACTATTGTACCCTCATGTCAAGGGCCTGGTTTACACCTATGCGTCTTTTGAGTGCTTTTTGCAGAAACGCGCTACAGTCCATTTAACATGGTTTCCTATGGGACGCGTTCACGTCTGTGCTTTATTTCAGCCACTGCATTTTTAGAAAGGGATAGGGACTTTTTTTAAATGCAGAACGGTGCGTTTTTTGTTCAATAGATTTCAATGGAGAAGCTGCAGAAAAGCACATAGTGGCATTTTTGCCACGTTTTGGATTTCTTAACCACTTAAGCTCAGGAAGATTTACCCCCAATCATGACCAGGCTATTTTTTGCGATACGGCACTGCGGTATTTTAACTAGGGATCAACCGATTATCGGCAAAGCCGAAATATCAAGGGCCGATATGCACTTTTTCATATATATCGGAATCAGTCCCGGAGGTTACCGATATTGCCGATATTTCGGGAAAGTGCTGTACCGGAGTGATGCCTGCAGCTAGAGGTATCACCCCGGTACCGGCGTCCATAGCCGACAGTCGGCTGTCTTGTAATGACAACCAATGTGGCTGAGAAGCCGCTCGGCTGTCATTACAAGGAGTGGGAGGGGACGCCCCCCCCTCCTGCCGCCTTCCGCGACTCGCCCGGGTCTCCCTTCCCACTGGGAAACCCAGGCAACCATCCTGCACGGCCGCCGAAGACCCGATCAAAGCCGCATTCGGCTCTGATCGGGTCTCCATGCAAAAACCCGGAAGTGATGTCATGAGTGACATCACTTCCGGGTACTGTCTGGCGCCAGATTAAAAATAATGACAGCATTTAAAACAGCCAAACTTGGCGTTTTGAATGCTTTTAAATGCAGAGGAGGGGTTTGGGGTCTTTTAGACCTCCAGAACTCTCCACAAGAGTACCTGTGAAAAAAAAAATAGAAAAACATTTTTTTTTTTAAATGTACAAAAATATCGGTATATACCGATATGCATTGGCCAAAATATCGGTATCGGCAACGAAAAACCTATATAGATCGATCTCTAATTTTAACTGACAATTGCACAGTCATGCGACGCTGTACCCAAATAAAATTGATGTCCTTTTTTTTTTTTTTTTTTTACCACAAATAGAGCTTTCCCAGAAGAGTTGGAGCTGTTATAGCTGCAAAGGGAGGGCCAACTCAATATTTAACCCTACGGACTAAGGGTCCTTTCACACAGGCTTTCTGCCCAGCGAACTCCGTTTTGCTCAGTAGGGATCGATCCGCTGATCCCCTCTGAGCAGGCAGATGACAGCTCTGTCTCCGCTTACTTTGCATAGACGGAGCTGTCAGATCCCCTCTATGGGAGATCAAATGAAAATGGACCGCCTGTCCGTTTTCATCCAATCCGATCATCCATCAGGGATAGAAAATAGGGTTTCCATCTGTCTGGATTTCACGGACAAGATCGGATCGGATAGCGGCAGGTGTCAGCGGAGATGACACCACTGACATCCACTGCCCCATGGAGGTGCATTTAGCATCCAGTCAGGTCCGCCTGAAAAAAAAAAAAACTGATAGGCCCGTGTGAAAGGGGCCTAAGACTGGAATGGCATTAAAGTTCATGCTCTTGTAAAGGCATGTGTCCCAATACTTTTGACAATATAGTGTAGTTAATAATGTGAAAGTCGACTTCCACCATCCAACTGTGTGCAAACTAACATACTATCTGTTTGGTTTTTTTCCTTGCATGTGATTGGGTATTCTTTGCAAAGTGAATTTGTACCACATTCACTAAGCTAAGGGGAACATTCCGTGCAAAGTGAACAGCCTTATCTGCCTTTAGTAAATCAACCCCACTGACTCAGAACATGCAGTTTTGAATGTTTTCTTCACTGTCTCAGTCAGCGACTCAACATTTATCAAAGCCAGAGATTCAAGGAGATTAGCAATGGCGGGTTCTGTATTTTTGATCTGTGACCTTTACTTCTTTGACTGCAGAACATTTTGGATTTTATGTAATAGCAGACAGTCAACTGCACCTTTTCCTTTTTATCAGATTACAGCGCATAAAGTTCATCATTCATGTTGCAGCCTGACTGCAATTTCCTTTAGATTTTATTAAAAGTGGGGGGGGGGGTTACTAAAACTGGTGCACATAGAATCTGATGCAGCTGTGTATGGTAACCAATTAGCTTCTATCTTCAACTTGTTCAATTAAGCTTTGCTAATAAAACCTTGAAACTGATTGGTTTCTATGCACAGCTACACCAGATTCTGTGTGCACCAGTTTTATTAGGGTCCTTTCACACGGTCTTTCTGCCCGTCGGACTCCGTTTTCCTCAGTGGGGATCGATTCCGCCGATCCCCACTAAGCAGGGTGATGACATTTTCGTCTCCGCTTACTTTGCAGAGACAGAGCTGTCAGATCCCCGCTCTCCTCTATGGGAGATTAGATGAAAAACAGACCGCCTGGGCACATACCACCCTAAATGTTTGTTCCACCCGGGGCATTGTCCTGCCTCAGCAGCTGCAAGGCTCTCATAGAGCTTTCAGCCTGCTGGTAGCAGTGCCTGGCTCCTGTGATCGCGCCCGCCGCAGATAGAGAGTCAATAGGCGGCTCTTTACCACGTGATCAGCTGTATCCAGTCACAGCTAATCACGATGTAAACAGTAACCGGTTATCGACACTCCTGTCCTCATGCTGACAGCGCGAGGAGAGGATAGCCGATAACCGGCTTGTGTAAAAGAGGGCATGTACACTGATAATTGGGGCACTGATTATCAGTGTCCTGATGATCAGTGCAGCCCACCAGTGCTGCCAATCAGTGCCCATCAGTGCAGCCTCAGCACACAACAGTGAAGGAGAAAAAATAACCTCTTTGCAAATATTACCAAAACTATGAAAAAAAAAACTTTTTTTTGTTGATTTAGCAAAAAATATAAAAACCCAGTGGTGATTAAATACCGCCAAAAGAAAGCTCCATTTGTGTAAAAAATGATAAAAATGTCATATAGGTACAGCATTGCATGACCGCTCAACTGTCATTTAAAGTGTGCCAGCCCTGAAAGCTGAAAACTGGCCTGGGCAGAAAGGGGGTAAAAGTGCCTAGTAAGGCAAGTGGTTAAAGAAGCTAAACGAGGCTAAACCTGCTTTATAGCAGGAACATCTAAATGCAGGAAAAAGTGACCGGGGAGACATAGATGCTGTATAGCCCCAATGATATCTCCCTCATTTAGAAAATCTAAACCCAGAAGTGCCCGTGTGAATGAATTCTTAGCTTCGAAAGGAGAGTCCAGCCCTCTTCTTTACATAGCTATATTTATTTACCTGGGTTTCCACTGGTTACATCACTGCAGCCTCCCAAGCAACTGTCAAATCCTGGTTGCTGGGTTATCTCTGAGCACAGAGACCGCTGCTGAGTCACGCTGTGATTGGCCACCATGCCATACGGCTCGGTGTGCTGGAAGGAATTATTACAGCGCATACAACATAGATTTACTAATGGGATTACAACTCACACGCTTAGCACTGTCAATTTGTGCACTTGCTGCTGAGCCAAAATGCTGCAAAGTCTAAAAGACTTTTCTCTTTCGTTCATCGACTGACACAGCGCTCCATAAGTCAGTTGTGGGGATTCTGTCTGGAGCCTTCCCCGCACCCTGGTAGGGGAAGTACAGTCCCCCCTTTCCCCCTTTTTTGGAGTTTTTTTTGGGGATGGAGGTGGGTAACCTCCAGGGACAGTCGGAGCTGCCTGCAGGTTCCCTCCCCTCATCCTTAAATCCCTCAGCTGGGCTTCCCCCACTCACTTTCCCCCTGTCTTGACCTGGAGTCTTGTGGGGGTTCCAGGGCAGAGAATGCAGCGGAGACCCCTGGGGTCTCCCCCGCTATCCCCACTCTGTAAGGGTCTTGGGATAGTGTGTGTCCTGCCCTGGTAGTCTAGAGGGGTCCCAGTGTAGGAGACCCCTAGGTTCATGCCCTTCTGTTTGCAGTGTGGGTATAGTGCAGGGGGGACCCAGTGCAAGAGACTGGTGCAGAGTGCACAGCGGAGTCTCCCCTAATGTGTGTCCTACCTTTAGGGGGATGGGGGGGGGGGGGGGAACACCTTGCAGAGGGTGCAGCGTTGCAGAGAAGAGCAGGGCCGCAGGCTTCCGGCTGGTCTTCGGTTGGCACGGCAGCCATGTTTGTGTAGCCCGATGATGTTACGGGGGCCATTTTCCCTTGGTCCGGGAGAAGCTGGAGACGACCGAAGCCTCGTGAGGATGCCAAAGCTCCTCTTCTTCCTCCTCAGTTTTCTCTTTCTGTGGATGCTTCTTTTGGCAACAAAGTTTTGCAGGCTGCTGTTTAAAAGGGGCTGTTCCCTCTTGAGGGTTTTTTCCATAACTTTTATTTTTTCAGACGGGGCTTCTGTGACTCAGTTAAATCTGCTGTGTCCTGGTTAAGGGCACTTATGTTAAGACTTGGGTTATTTTCCCCACCCCTCATTTTCCTTTTGGCACTGCTTTTGGACGTCCCAGTAGTTATGATTTATGGAGCGCTGTGTCCGTCGATGAATGAAAGAGAAAATGGGATTTTTGTACTTACCGTAAAGTTCATAGATGGACACAGCACCCGCCCCTCTATGGAGATCTGATACTTCTAATACTGCTTGCTACTAAACTGATTACCTAGAGCAGAGAGGGGGGATATATACCAAGCTAAGTACGGCCCATGGGCGTAGCCAGGTGTTTTTTGTTCTGCCTAGTCCTACTCCTGGAGGAGGCAATATAACCCAGTAGTTAGTACTTATGGAGCGATGTGACCGTCAATGAACTCAGATAAATGGATTTTACGGTAAGTACAAAAATCCCATTTTTGTATCAGAGGATCTTTACTGCCAATTCTCCGTATATGTTATGTTTATCAGCTTTCCAGAGTTTTATTATAGAATTAAAGGATTTGAGACTGGTAGTTTAGATATTTAATCCATTTACAGTATATAATGCTGATAAATTGTTCAGTGCATTACAGAGCCCACCGCGCACTGATTCCTCTTCTTGCTGCCAAAGGAGTTTAGTGGTGTTCAGCTTTCTAGCTAGCGGGGGCCCAAGTGTGGCCCTAGATATCCCCAAAGTGCCGCACATAGTAATTAGTGAATAATCAGTGTCAGAGGCAGCAGTCACACCACAGGATATAGTCAGACTATGGGCATGACACAAGAGCTGGTCAGAGATCGAACACAGTATAGGAGATGGTCAGAGACTGCAGACATACTAAAAAAGATGGTCAGAAACTGAAGAAATAATAAGAGATGGTCAGAGACTGAAGAAATTATAAAAGAGATGATTAGAAACTGCAGACCTTGTACAGGAGATCCAAGACTCCAAACCTAATACAAATGTGATCCGAGACTGCGGACATGGTACAGGAGATGGTCAGAGACTACAGACATGGTACAGGAGATGGTCAGAGACTACAGACATGGTACAAGAGATAGTCCGAGACTGCAAAGATGGTACATGAGATGGTCTGAGACTGCAGACATGGTACAAGAGATGGCCAGAGGGTGCAGACATGATACAGGAGATGGTGAGACACTACAGACATGATAGAAGAGATGGTCAGGGACTGCAGACAGGATACAAGAGATGGTCTGAGACTGCAGACATGGTACAGGAGATGGTGAGACACTACAGACATGATAGAAGAGATGGTCAGGGACTGCAGACAGGATACAAGAGATGGTCTGAGACTGCAGACATGGTACAGGAGATGGTCAGAGACTACAGATATGGTACAAGAGATGGTCAGAGACTGCAGACATGGTACAGGAGATGGTCAGAGACTGCAGATATGGTACAAGAGATGATCTGAGACTGCAGACATGGTACAAGAGATGGTCAGAGACTGCAGATATGGTACAAAAGATGGTCCAAGACTGCAGACATGGTACAGGAGATGGTCAGAGACTGCAGACCTGGTACAAGAGATGGTCAGAGGGTGCAGACATGATACAGGAGATGGTGAGAGACTGCAGACATGATAGAAGAGATGGTCAGGGACTGTAGACAGGATACAAGAGATGGTCGGAGTCTGCAGACATGGTACAAGAGATGGTCAGAGACTGCAGAAATGGAACAAGAGTTGGTCAGAGACTGTAGACAAGGTACAGGAGATGATAATAGACTGCAAAATATGCTGCAAGAGACTAAACATGCTATGAGAGTTGTTGGCGACTGGGGACATGCTTCAGGAGACAATCGTAGACAAAAAGGGTTGAAAGTTATGCGTCATGCTACTGCTAAGAAGTCCAGATACAACTTGATTCCATTAAAGGTCAGGGGTACAGATCTGTACCCCTGACCTTTAATGGAATCAAATTGTATCTTGACCTCTTAGCAGTGGCAAAGCACTTACATTTCAACCCTTCTTATGGTACACTACAAGCCAAGGAGACTGTGGAGATCCTTTGGGGTGTAGAAGCCTCCTGCCCAAGAACCAGAACATTTACACCCACATTCATACCTTAGGCTAACAATAATAAGATACCAATAACCGTAAAATAAACCTACAGGTCCAGCTAGTCGTAGACTGGAGACAAATTACATTAGACTACTAGAAATCATTGCTGTACAGTGGCAATCAGGAAACAAAGGACCACAGGCTACGCACCAGGGCTCTAATATCTTTTCCACAATTTATTTTCTGCTCTCTTTCTCTATCTCTCTGTCTCTCTCTCTCTACATGTCTTCCTCTCTCTATTTTTCTCAGTTTCTTTCTCCTCCCTTCCTTCCTCTCTTCTGTCTTCTCTCTGTTCTTTATCCTTATTCCTGTCGTACATGTTACAGAATGAGATAGGAGCTGTCCATGGTGCTGAAACTATTTTTAATGCAACCTATACCCAAATGAACTGTACTCCATAGTAAGCAAGTTTTGCACTGGGTGTGTATTCTTTTGTTTAATAGTGGTATTCGTGTAATTTTTCCAGCCTGTAGTGGGTGGAGCCTGCTAGACCCCTCCCACAGCTCTGCTCTCTGCAGATTGCTTGATGATGTCCATGCTGCTTTTTTTTAGGGTCAATTTTGGGTTTGCAAGGGTTATTTGTGGCACACAAAGTGGATGTGGTTATTTAGGGAATATATGGTAATGAAAGTTTTATTGCTCTGAGTTCAGCTCCAACAAAAAGCTACAGTAACGGCTCGTTCACACGTGTGTCATTACCATGTGTTTAACCACTTCGCATCCAGGCCAACGTGTAAAAATCTTTTTTTTGTTTGCTAGAAAATTACTTAGAACCCCCGAACATTATGTATGTATATGTGTATATATATATATTTATGGTTTTTTTTTAGCAGAGGCGCTATAGAATAAAATGATGGGTGTTGCCATTTTTTATGTCACACGGTATTTGCGTAGCGTTTTTTTTAAACGCAATTTTTTGGGAAAAAATACACTTCAATGAATTGGATTGCACACAAACACAATATAATACCTATTTTTTTGGAAAATATAAAAGATAATGTTACTCTGAGTAAATGGAGACCTTGGATGTCATGCTTTAAAATGGCGTCCGCCCGTGGAATGGCGGCAAACCACTGTGCTTAAAATTCTCCATTGGATGATGCTTTAAACTCCTTTACAGGTTACCAGTTTAAAGATACACAGGAGGTCTGGTGCGAGAATTATTGGTCTCTGACGTTTACTGAAGTAACGTATGCATTCGCATTTGCATTTTGGGGCAGAGGTGCTTTCATTATTTTTTATATTTTCATTTATTATATACAAAACTTTTTTTTACACTTTTTTTTTTTCTTGATGAACTTTATTGCTATCACAAGGGGCCGTGACGGGTCCTCTTAATGGAGAGATCTGGGGTCTATTAGACCCCAAATCTCTTCTCTGGCCTCAAATGCAGCCGAACAGACACAGATCGCTCTGATCGGCTGCTTTCCTGGCCGTAAACAAAGAGGCGGAACCGAAAGTTCCTGGGGACTCTGTTCTGGGCATCCATCGCAGCCGGTCGCATCACTCCTGGGCTCTGCGATCAGAGGGCAGAGCCCAGGAAATTCGGTGGCGGGAGGGGGTGGGACCCCATTCCGCCACCCGCAGAAGTGATCGAGTGGCTGTTTAGCCACTCTAATCATTTCTGCTAAAAAAAGGGAATTGTTGGCTGAAAGTTTTAATATCAGGATGATGTCTGCAGGTGCAGGTATCATCCTGATATACCGGCTGCAACCTGAGGATGTCGTCCTGGCAGAAAATGGCTAAGTGGCATGACACTTTCATGAGGCATCAGCGCTTGTCAGCCGCCACTATTGATTTCAGTGTTAATGCTCTGTAACCGCACCATAACCGCACCTATAGCATTTATGGGGTGTTAGTGAAGAATTTATAAAGTGTTAGCTGGGCACTGGGGGAGAGACAGTGGAGGTTCCTGTATCCCAGAATGCACTGGGACATAATAGAGAACTTGAACAGAGCAGCTCCAGCTACTTCCTGTTTGTACAGAGCAGCCCTATGGTAACACAATTTGCAGGCAAAAGCAGTAAGTTAGCCAGAAATACTGCCAATCCCAGGCAGGAGCAGAGGCATTGAGCATTATTGCCAGTGACAAAGCTTTTTTTTTAAAGCAAAGTTTAGCTGGACCAAGCCAAGTGTCAAGGAGACCAAGGTAAATGACTATTGCAGAGAATTCAAAAACTATCACATGATCACACCACAACCTAACCACGCCTCTTCGCACATCATTTCCTTTACATCACTTCCCCTTTCGGCTCCTCCCACTAGAAAAGCAACACTTTTATGGGCATTTATGATTTTTCAGCACTTTAAAAACACATCATAAATGCTTTAGTCCCGTTAATGAGCTTGGCTTCATTCTTCATAATTACCACATGTGTGAACAAACTATAAAAGTTTTGTTGGAATGTATAAATAGGAGTAAAAGGAAGGCTTAAGTACATGTTCTAAAGAAAATTCTGTGCCAGGCTTCCTTCAGTACTGTTCTGAAGGCCTTAAACTTGGCCTTATAGAGAGACAGTGGGGTTGATTTACTAAAACTGGAGTAGCCGTCGTTCCGCTCCTTGTACCCCGCCCCCTGGGGTGCGCTCTGTGACTGCTGTGTCCTTTCGACACAGCTGATCACAGATCGGGGTAAAGGGCCAATCATAGCAGCCCTTTATCATGTGATAAACTGTGTCCGATCACAGCTGATCACACGTAAAAAGACTTTCCCGTTATCGGCAGCCCTTTCCTCACGCGCTGTATCTGTGCGAGGAAAGGATTGCCAGTAATCGGGAACCTTTACACTGACAATTAGGGCATTGATTATCAGTGCAGCCTCATCAGTTCCCATCAGCTCAGCCTCATCAGTGCCCATCAGAGCAGCCTCATCAGTTCCAATGAGCGCAGCCTCATCAGTGCCCATCAGGGCAGCCTCATCAGTGCCCATCAGGGCAGCCTCATCAGTGCCCATCAGTGCAGCCTCATCAGTTCCCACCAGTACCAGTGCAGCCTCATCAGTTCCCACCAGTACCAGTGCAGCCTCATCAGTTCCCACCAGTACCAGTGCAGCCTCATCAGCTCCCATCAGTGCAGCCTCATCAGTGCCCACCAGTGCAGCCTCATCCGTTCCCACCAGTGCAGCCTTTATCAGTTCCCCTCGGTGCAGCCTTTACCAGTGCGGCCCCATCAGTGCAGCCTCATCAGCGCACATCACTGAAGAACAAAAATTAAAAAACACAGTGGTGTGTAAATATCACCAAAAGAAAGCTTTATCTGTCTAAAAAGAATAATTAAAAAAAATTCATATGGGTACAGTGTTGCATGACCGCACAGTTGGCATTCAAAGTGTGACAGCGCTGACAGCTGAACATTGGCCTGGGCAGGAGGGGGTTAAAGTGCCCGGTATTGAAGTGGTTAATTGGACAAGGCGAAGTTAGAAGCTTATTGGTTACCACGTGCAGCTGCACCAGATTTTGCACTCTACAGTTTTAGTAAATCAACCCGTATCTGCCTACATGTGAGTTTGTTAAAAAAATAAAAATAAAATCTCAAGACAGATATGTGCTGTATTCACTATCCTATTCATGTCATATCCCCAAGTTCTGTTTTTTTAAAATAGTTTAAATTGAACCTGAATGTCTTACTTGCTTCTGTTCCAGAGATGTTGATGTAGTGAACCATATAAGTGCATTTGCTGGGATATTGAAAAGTAAATGTTAGGCTTTGTCTCTTCAATAACCTAATCATATTCTGCCCCCAAGGTGGTAGTAGGAAATACTGTAATCAATGCAGCTCTCTAGATATGCAACTCTGTTAGATATTTCCCCAAGAATGAAACGCTCTGTCCAGGAATCACCCCAACAATCAGCAATGCAGTAGGTCGTAGGACTCAAAGTCCCCTGTTACCTCAAGGTTCTCGTAGTGACTGTCTCCTGCTGGTTGTACACACAGGTTTGTGGTTCGATACACGGCGGCATTTACACAGAAGATAGCCTCCTCTATAGCGCCACACATCACTACGTTCCTGGTACACGGGAAGCAGGTAAAAAGCCGCTTGTCTTGTCGGCTTTTACACGGACAACACTTGCTTTGCGCTTTCCGCACGTTTTGAATGTAATGAACTAACCAGGTGCACTTACAAAAATAACAGCCTTATGCCAATTGCTTTCACAGCAACAAATATTGCAGGTCTGTCTTCTTTCTGTGTTTCCAAAGTCTTTCTTTCATCAGCTAAATGGAGTTTAAGTAACCTCCTACTGCATGGGTGCTCTACTGCATGGGTGCTCAACCTGTGGCCCTCCACCTCTTGCGAAACTACAAGTCCCATGAGGCATTGCAAGGCTGTCAGTTAAACAAGCATGACTCCCAAAGGCAGAGGCACGATGATTGAGCACACATGCCCTACAACATGGGTGTCCAACCTAAGGCCCTCTAACTATTGCGGTACTCCAAGTCCCATGAGGTCATGCAAGGCAAGTCCCATGAGGTCATGCAAGGCAAGTCCCATGAGGTCATGCAAGGCAAGTCCCATGAGGTCATGCAAGGCAAGTCCCATGAGGTCATGCAAGGCAAGTCCCATGAGGCATCACAAGGCTGACAGTTGCATGCATGACTGGCAAAGGCACGATGATTGAGCACCCATGCCCTACAACATGGGTGTCCAACCTGCGGCCATCCAGCTGTTGCAGCACTACAAGTCCTATGAGGCATTGCAAGGCTGTCAGTTAAACAAGCATTACTCCCAAAGGCCGAGGCACGATGATTGAGCACACATGCCCTACAACATGGGTGTCCAACCTAAGGCCCTCTAGCTATTGCGGAACTCCAAGTCGCATGAGGCAGTGCAAGGCAACTCGCATGAGGCCATGCAAGGCAAGTCCCATGAGGCATCGCAAGGCTGATAGTTACATACATGACTGGCAAAGGCATGATGATTGATCACCCATGCCCTACAGCATGGGTGTCCAACCTGCGGCCATCAAGCTGTTGCAGCACTACAAGTCCTATGAGGCATTGCAAGGCTGTCAGTTAAACAAGCATTACTCCCGAAGGCAGAGGCACGACGATTGAGCACCCATGCCCTACAACATGGGTGTCCAACCTGTGGCCCTCCAGCTGTTGCGAAACTCCAAGTCGCATGAGGCAATGCAAGGCAATTCGCATGAGGCAGTGCAAGGCAATTCGCATGAGGCAATGCAAGGCAACTCGCATGAGGCAATGCAAGGCAATTCGCATGAGGCAGTGCAAGGCAATTCGCATGAGGCAATGCAAGGCAACTCGCATGAGGCAATGCAAGGCAAGTGGCACAAGGCAATGAAAGGCAAGTGGCACAAGGCAATGCAAGGCAAGTGGCACGAGGCAATGCAAGACAAGTGGCAGGAGTGGCACGAGGCAATGCAAGGCAAGTGGCACGAGGCAATGCAAGGCTGACAGTTTCAAGCATGACTCCCAAAGGCAGAGGCACGATGGTTGAGCACCCATGTCCTACAGGATCTTTGGGCCTTTTATAGAACTGACATTAACATGGGCATCAGTATATTCAGGACTAGAGATGGGCTCTGGCGTGTTTGGGATCCTAGTCCCAACCCATTTGGCCGATCCCGCCAGGACGCCGACACTGCACACCGCTAATCACAGGCAGTGAGACATTTTGTGATCTGTGCAGCTGCAGACTGGGAAACGTCTCACTACCTGTGATTAACGGTGTGTAGTGTCAGTGTCCTGGCAGGATCAGGCAGGTGGGTTGGGACTAGGATCCCGAACATGCCTGTGCCCATCTCTATTTAGGACACGCTTCTTTGCCATTTTTAAAGAGAGACAACATAAATCTTATCCGTTAATGCTGAACAGCCAGACGTAAAGCAGAAGATCTAACTTTGTACATAGTGACGGCTATATGAAGCATGAGGTTCAGTGTTTAGATGTAATGTTATGGATTTGGGGTGTTGAAAATATGCATGGCACGGTGTAAAATAGGGTGACTGAGCAATAGGAAAGAAAGGATCAGGTTGTCCTTGCAGATCTCAGACTTAAAGTACAATTATCAGCAAAACGTCTTTTTCTCTAGCGCTCATCGACAGACGTAGTCCTCGGTGATACACCACCTTCGGGTTATGTTACCTCCGCAGGAGCAGGACTAGACAGGAAATTAAAAAGCTCTGGCCACACCCTAGGGGCAGTCCCAGAGGGTATATCCTCTCTCTCTCTGCCTCAGCAAATCAGTTATTTTCTGTCTAGTTAGGAGTAAGGACCTAGATACCTTGCTGGGATCTTAGGTCCTGGCAAGAATTTTTTTCTAAAAGGATTTTTAGACAGCTTTTTTTCTCCAGTGTTCCTGTGAGATCTTCAAGCAAGAAAGCTGAACTGGGCGACGGGCTGGATGTTGAGATCCGGTGGTCACCCCAGTTCAGCCTACGAGCGCGTGCAGGCCATAGCTCCGCGCTGGGTCGGCCGCGACAAAGTCCCATTAAAAGGACTGAACCCGCGAGTTAAACGTCTCGCTGAAACGCCAAAGACCATGAGTCACGGCGTCCGTATCGGTCGACAGCCCTCCCGCCCCGGTGGAGAGGGGTACTGTCAGGAGTTGGTGCCCGCCTGGTTCCGGTATGGTGAGTAGTATGTTCCCCCTTTTTCCCTGACGGGTTTTGTGGTGAACGCGGGCCCCTCTCTGTATGGTAAGAAAGAGTTCTTTCTATCCTATAACATGTCACAAATCCTCCTACTTTGAGTGTGATTTTATGTGTGCAAAAAGCCAGGAGGCTTGGTTTGGGAGCTAACAATCTATTGTATACATGTTTTTAAGATGTAATCTGTGGCATTCTGGGAATCTTATGGGTTAAGTATAAGCTACCTACCAGTCAGAAGCCACGGACATGTAGACTGCCTTCCAAATCATATCTCCAGCTATTAGCAGGCCTCCCGAACGGCCATGCGGTCCGCCAGGGCCGGTACCGCCAACCACGCCATATCCCCATGCAGAGAGAGTGTTGTGTGCCTGCAGCACACCGCTAGTCAGCACAGGCCGCCGCCATTTTTTTTGCTGGATCGCACGAGCCGCCATTTTGGCGTAGCCTCGTGTCTCCAGCATGGGGGCGGCCATGTTTGAGGTGATCCTACACCTCGTGGAGCTTGGGGGAGGCGCCGGAAGGCGTGCAGAGGGGCGGAGCCGCCTCCCTTCTTCCTGGGCAGCCATCCAAAAGACTTCCTGTTTGTCAAGACAGCGCTGTAAGCTGTTGCAGTTTAACTCTGAGCATCTAGTGGTGAGCCTGGGGGTCTATCTCTCTCTCTCTCGATCGATAGGGATCCCTAGCAGGTAACACTAAGGGGCTTTTTTGTGGCGCTGGGGGTCAGAAAAAAAAAAAAAAAAAAAAGTTTTTTTCTTTTTGAATTATATTATCCAGGAAGTAACTGGAGTTATCATGGACCCTGCCACACATATTCCCCCACCTGTTTCCCTCGAGGGGGCCTCGGGACCCGCCGGTGCACAGAGTATAGAGTCATTTACAGCAATTTTGGAGTCTATGGTGGCTCGGGTGGAGGCGGCCTGTCAGGGACGGGGGTCAAGGAAGCGACCCCCGCCTACCCCTATACCATCTGACACCTCTGACTCAGATTCAGAGATGGTCACGGCAGTTGCAGGTTCCTCTGCAAGGGCTGTTATCCCAGGTAAAGCCCCCTCAGACAGTGAGGAGGACGCTTCTTCTCCTGCTATAATTCAGGAAGAAGCATTGGTGGACGCACTAGTTGTGGCAGTGCAAGAAACCTTAAAACTTGAGGCTTTACCGGCAGAGGCAACTGAAACAGAGAGGCCTTTCGGTACTAATAAGCCCATCAAGATGGCGAAGGCTTTTCCGGTACCTAAATGTTTTGGTAATCAGATTAAAGGAGAATGGGAGCATTCTAAACGTACCTTTACTATTTCCAAGCGTATTGCTAGACGCTATCCGTTTGAGGGATCCATCATTAAGAAATGGACGGTACCACCAGTCGTGGATCCGCCTATTTCCAGGCTGAATAAAGCCACGGTTATTCCAGTGGAGGACACTTCGTCCTTTAAGGATCCGGTGGATCGAAAGATAGAAGCAGAGTCCCGCACTATCTTTTCTCTGATAGGGTCAGCATTTAGACCAGTAATTGTTATTGGTCTAGTTTCCCAGACACTTACGGAATGGGCGAAAATGGTACGCCAAGATCTTAGGGGAAAAGATATTCCCCAGGAGACATCTGATTTGATGGAACAGATCATACAAGGGCTACGGTTTATCTGTGACGCAGCCTTGGACACAACTCCCTTATTAGGGCATGCATCTAAGTTAGCAGTGATCCTCAGACGTGTGCTGTGGTTAAAATGCTGGTCAGCTGACCTAGGTTCCAAAAAGACCTTGACCAATCTCCCTTTTCAGGGGAATCGTCTATTTGG
The DNA here is from genome assembly GCF_965119305.1 of Pelophylax lessonae. Taxonomy (NCBI): domain Eukaryota; kingdom Metazoa; phylum Chordata; class Amphibia; order Anura; family Ranidae; genus Pelophylax; species Pelophylax lessonae. The sequence continues at coordinate 227,356,011 of NC_138777.1, forward strand.
GGCCAACCTAGATGAAATCATTAAGGATGCCACTGGGGGCAAGAGCACTTTCTTGCCACAGGCTGCAAAAGCTAAGGGACCTCGCAACAAGCGAGGACCTTTCTTTACCGCCCATAAAGGGCGCCCGGCTGGTACTAGCGGGAAAGGCAAGACTCCTCCAGGAGGTTTCAAGAAGGGCTGGTCGGACAAGCAGAGGACCAACCCAGCCAAACCCGAAGCAAAGGAGTACACAGCCTGAAGGTGCGCCCCCACCCGGTTTCAGGGTGGGGGGACGTTTTCACCGGTATTCAGGACATCAGATCGAGCATCAACCACTACTACCGGTGCGATTCTTCCCTTCCAACATTTAAGTACCACAGGAAGCGGTAGTTACCGTTCCCTGAATAGATCTTTTCCTTTACCCTTTCCTAAGATTAGTCCCGATACCACACAGGAATCGGATCTGGTTGACCAGATAGGCCAAGTAGCCTCTAGTCGGGTGACTTCGGTCCCTGAGGTTCAACCAGAAAAGATCACCCTTCCTGATAACTATCAGGTATCTGATAAATGTGTGGAAATAGAAAACGACCAGACTTCCTCGGATGGTCGGGGCCAGATAGCTCTAGGGACGCCTGGTTCAGATCCAATCAGCGCCAGTGGTCCTAGAAATTCTAGGCTGGCCTCCCCAAGCCGGCCTGGCCGACTTGGACATGCTAGTCGCAGACGTTCCGTGGGAACTTCGTCTCAGGGAGTGTCTGTGGTCTCAAGGACCAAGTTACCTTCGTGCTTTACAGTCGCTGGTTTTAATGGCCTGGCCATTGAGACCCAAGTACTGAAGGACAGAGGTTTGTCTACTTCAGTCATTTCTACCCTTATTAAAGCAAGGAAAGCGACTTCCAGCAAAGTCTATTATCACACATGGAAGACTTATATTGCGTGGTGCGAATCTTTAGGATTTCCTCCACGTACCTATTCGGTGTCTCGAATATTGGCCTTTTTGCAAAAAGGGGTTGAGCAGAAGCTAGCCTTGAGCACCATCAAGGGTCAAGTTTCAGCATTAGCAATCTTCTTTCAGAAGCCGTTAGCTACCAAATCCTTGGTGCGGAATTTCATCCAGGGGGTGCGGCACCTGGCTCCTCCAGTCCGCGCGCCCTTACCGCCCTGGGATCTTAATTTGGTTTTGTCGGTTCTACAGAAACCTCCCTTTGAAAACATCAGAGAGATTCCCTTGCTTACTTTATCCCAGAAGGTGGCCTTCTTGGTGGCTATTACTTCTGCTCGCAGGGTGTCAGAACTGGCTGCATTATCATGCCAGTCCCCATACCTAGTGATTCATAGGGATAAGGTAGTACTTCATCCTAAGCCATCTTTTCTTCCTAAGGTGGTTTCAGATTTTCATCTGAATGAAGATATTGTACTACCTTCCTTGTGTCCTCAGCCCAAGCATCATCGGGAACATGCGTTGCATTCCTTAGATGTGGTTCGGGCAATCAAGGTATACCTGAAAGCTACGGAATCATTCCGTAAGACGGATTCACTTTTTGTGATCACGGATGGCCCCAGAAAGGGTTTGTCTGCATCTGCCGCAACCATTGCCAAATGGATTAGACAAACGGTGGTACAGGCTTATTCTATTAAGGGTCAGAGTCCTCCGTTCCCTGTTAGGGCGCACTCCACTCGAGCGCTCAGTACTTCCTGGGCCTTTCGCCATCAGGCGTCAGTGGTCCAGGTATGTAAGGCGGCCACCTGGTCGTCGGTACATACCTTTACAAAATTCTATAAAATTGATGTGACGGCATCGGCGGATGCCTCATTTGGCCGCAAGGTTTTGCAGGCCGCAATTTGAGGAGACCGGTGGTCTACCTCGAGGGTTTTTTTCTGTTTGAAAATTTTTTTGTTGAGTCTCATCATTAAGGATGAGCATTGTAAACTTCTAGTTGGCACCGGTTGGGCCTTCTAGATTGGGATTTGATTTCCATTTTCCCACCCCTCAGTTGTGATACTGCTCTGGGACGTCCCGAAGGTGGTGTATCACCGAGGACTACGTCTGTCGATGAGCGCTAGAGAAAAATGGATTTTTGTAAAATCTTACCGTAAAATCCTTTTCTCTTAGCTCATCGACAGACGTAGTCCCCGCCCCTCTGTTTTGGAGTTGGGTTGGGTTAAATTCTCTAAGCACTGCTTTTTCACATAACTGATTTGCTGAGGCAGAGAGAGAGAGGATATACCCTCTGGGACTGCCCCTAGGGTGTGGCCAGAGCTTTTTAATTTCCTGTCTAGTCCTGCTCCTGCGGAGGTAACATAACCCGAAGGTGGTGTATCACCGAGGACTACGTCTGTCGATGAGCTAAGAGAAAAGGATTTTACGGTAAGATTTTACAAAAATCCATTTTTTTCATTTTAGATAGAGTAAGGGAGGGTTATATCCCCCCGTTTGATTTATTTTTTCCCATCATTGTCCCATTGGGGAGATTTACCCTCACTTTCTGTCCCATAGCCGAAACAGGAAGGGAGGAAATCCCTGCAAATTAGGGGAATCTCTTGGGGACCCCCCCAGGTTACCAGAGTGAGTGTCCCCATTGGAATATTTCCTCCCTATTACTTTTCTGGGGCCAACCCACATTTTGGGATTTTCTTTTACTTTCATTTTGAATAATAATGGTAAACAGGACAAATAGGGTGAATCTCCCTAATGTGTGTACAGACTGCAATAAAAACTAACAGGAGTTCTAATCTCTCTCCACTCCATCCAAAACGAAAAGAAAAAGTTTTTTGCTTTTAGTTCTACTTGAAATAGCATGCAATGTCAATTTGTGGCTTTTTAAAATCTCTTAAAAGAAGAAATGTTTTCTGTCCAATGCAAAGCTGCATGTTGAATTTGCATTATGTTATTCAGTTTATATTTCATTTGGTCTTTCATGAAGAGTTGCAATACAAGCAAGGTCAAGTATGAGGCACATAAAAAAAATAAGCATGAGTATCAATAATGTACAAATCAAGAACGATCCATCCATAATCTATAACCGAATACCATGATTAAAGCGTAGTTCGGGGCTCAAAAACAACTTTGGCCCATCCGCTTGCTGTGAATGCCCTGAAAAACAAATGGATGCTCCCGAATTTCTTTTCTTACCTTGTTTTTTAAGAAAGTATACTCACCTTCCTTCTACTTCCTCCCTCTTCGGCCGGGGCCCGCGCCGTCTTTTCCTGCTTGGGATGACACCTGGGAGCTGAACGTCATCGCTCCCAGGAGTCAATGCGCCTGCACAGGCCCCGCTCGTCACTTCCGGTGCAGGCGCGGCATTCCCTGCTAAACAGCTTCTGGGCATGCCCAGAAGATGTGCAGGGATGACACGCATTCACACATATTTGTGTGAAAAAAATGATATTTAAAGCAGAGTTCCAGCCTTAAAATTGACTTTGGGCCATCCGCTTGGTGAGTGTCACCTGAAAAAGAAATGGATAATCGCAATTTTTTTTTTTGTTTACTTACCTTGATATTGAAGAAAATATACTTAACCTTTCTTCCACTTCCTCCCTCTGCGGCCGCGGCCTGCACCATCACTTCCTGCTTGCATTGATACCTAGGAGCTGAACGTCATCGCTCCCAGGAATCAATGCGCCTGCACCGGCCCTGCTCGTCACTTCCGGTTTGCGATGACTCCTAGGAGCTGAACGTCATCGCTCCCAGGAATCAATGCGCCTGCACCGGCCCCGCTCGTCAGTTCCGCTGCAGGTGTGGCATTCCCTGCTAAACAGCTTCTGGGCATGCCCAGAAGCTGTGCAGGGATGACGCGGCTGCACCGGAAGTGACGGCGGGGCCGGTGCAGTGCATTGTGGGACTAAAAAGGACACGGAAAAGGTCGCAGAAGAGGGGCGCTGTGGCTTCAGCTGCCCACACCTGAGATGGCAGCGCTGGAGAAGAAATTTTCAAGGTAAGTATTTCTTCTAAAAGGTAAGTGTGACCCGGGACAGTTCAGAGGCTATCCATTGTGGAATGTACTAGCCCTGACTGTCCCGGGGGTAATTTTATTAAAAAATCATGTCCAAGGCCGGAACTCCACTTTAATTTGGGTACAGAGGTGCATGATCGCGCAGTGCTGAATAGCAAAAAATGCCCCGGTCACAAAGGGGTTAAAACTTTTCGGAGGTCAAGTGGTTAAGTATACATGTCACTTTAAGCAGACAGTCTTCACACACAAAACCATTAAATAAAATATAAAGTCTGTTAAACTTTAGCATACACAGCATCTCACAAAGTGTCATGACCCCGGTGTACAGATAATTTGCTGCTTCTGAAGTTCCCGTCTATAATGTCACTTATAGTTATTAGCGCCCGTTTCCAAGCTTCCAGTACAGCCAGAAATGTATTTTATCTAGCAGTGGACCATTACCCACCAGCACTGGCGGGATTAAAAGCCCCATTATCAGCTATTAGTATCTCGGTGACATATATATTAAACACTGTAACTGTGTGAGAACAGGGCCCATAACGCTGATTATCTTCATTACATGAATTGTAGAGTCTCTTTGGGCGCAGTCAAGCAACAGCCTAGAATGGTACAGCAAATTCAGCATAAAAATAACATCATATGTCCAATTAAGTGTCAGTAACTGGCACAAAACAGAGCTCAAATCTGCTGACCCCGGTGGACAGGAAAAATGACGAGATGGCTTTTTATCATTTATTTTTTTTTTTTTTCCAGCAGTAGGACGACATTTCATTAAGGCTGTCTTGCAGCTCCCGCGTGTTCCTGCTATTCGTCATGCTGATTGTTAATTGGCTGAGTTATGGATAATGAGGACATTTGCAAAGAGGCTTATATATTATGCTGCGTGCCTGCTTGTAGTTTTATCATGTGCTATATGGCAACAGATAGAGCTGCAGAGTAGGGCCCCTTTCACTGGGGCCCGACCTGGTTTTACTCAGCAGATGATCCATCTGCTGATCCCCTGCTGAGTTAAGTGGAGCGGATGGATGACAGGTCCGTGCCTGCTCTGCATAAGTGGAGGGGACCTGGACACAGCCCGTTCTCTATGGACACCTGAATGTAAACTGACCAGCTGTCCGTTTACACCTAACTGCCCTCAGATCTAATTTGGCCAGATGGAGGTGAATGGATCCGCTTCCATTTTTTCTTTGGATGGATTGGACTCAGAGATAGCCAGGTTGTAACCAGACACAAGTCTGTTTACATCCAGCTTTCCATAGAGGAGAATGGAGGGTTCGATCAAGTCCGGCTGTCCGATTTTCATTCATTTGAAAGGGGTCTAAAGAAGGGAAACTTTTGAAGAATCCCATCACGGATCCTTTGTGGAATGATGTTACCCTTGTGATTTGCCAAAGCAGTACATTAGATCAGGGGTAATGAATTAAAGGTTTGGTTACTATAAAACATTTTCCAGCTGAGGTCAGAATCTCAATTTTGTGCCAGGGCTCAGAAAGATTTTAGTCATTGTATGTCTATCAAAAATATATCTGGTTCCCCCCTCGGAGTGCCCCCTTAAATCAGGTGTCTCCCTCAGTCACCTTTACCTCAAGTGCACATGTCAGAGTGCCCCCTTACATCAGGTGTCCCCATCAGAGTGCCCCCTTACATCAGGTGTCCCCATCAGAGTGCCCCCTTACATCAGGTGTCCCCATCAGAGTGCCCCCTTACATCAGGTGTCCCCATCAGAGTGCCCCCTTGCATCAGGTGTCCCCACCAGAGTGCCCCCTTGCATCAGGTGTCCCCACCAGAGTGCCCCCTTGCATCAGGTGTCCCCACCAGAGTGCCCCCTTGCATCAGGTGTCCCCACCAGAGTGCCCCCTTGCATCAGGTGTCCCCACCAGAGTGCCCCCTTACATCAGGTGTCCCCATCAGAGTGCCCCCTTGCATCAGGTGTCCCCATCAGAGTGCCCCCTTGCATCAGGTGTCCCCATCAGAGTGCCCCCTTGCATCAGGTGTCCCCACCAGAGTGCCCCCTTGCATCAGGTGTCCCCACCAGAGTGCCCCCTTGCATCAGGTGTCCCCACCAGAGTGCCCCCTTGCATCAGGTGTCCCCACCAGAGTGCCCCCTTGCATCAGGTGTCCCCACCAGAGTGCCCCCTTGCATCAGGTGTCCCCACCAGAGTGCCCCCTTGCATCAGGTGTCCCCACCAGAGTGCCCCCTTGCATCAGGTGTCCCCACCAGAGTGCCCCCTTGCATCAGGTGTCCCCACCAGAGTGCCCCCTTGCATCAGGTGTCCCCACCAGAGTGCCCCCTTGCATCAGGTGTCCCCACCAGAGTGCCCCCTTGCATCAGGTGTCCCCACCAGAGTGCCCCCTTGCATCAGGTGTCCCCACCAGAGTGCCCCCTTGCATCAGGTGTCCCCACCAGAGTGCCCCCTTGCATCAGGTGTCCCCACCAGAGTGCCCCCTTGCATCAGGTGTCCCCACCAGAGTGCCCCCTTGCATCAGGTGTCCCCACCAGAGTGCCCCCTTGCATCAGGTGTCCCCACCAGAGTGCCCCCTTGCATCAGGTGTCCCCACCAGAGTGCCCCCTTGCATCAGGTGTCCCCACCAGAGTGCCCCCTTGCATCAGGTGTCCCCACCAGAGTGCCCCCTTGCATCAGGTGTCCCCACCAGAGTGCCCCCTTGCATCAGGTGTCCCCACCAGAGTGCCCCCTTGCATCAGGTGTCCCCACCAGAGTGCCCCCTTGCATCAGGTGTCCCCACCAGAGTGCCCCCTTGCATCAGGTGTCCCCACCAGAGTGCCCCCTTGCATCAGGTGTCCCCACCAGAGTGCCCCCTTGCATCAGGTGTCCCCACCAGAGTGCCCCCTTGCATCAGGTGTCCCCACCAGAGTGCCCCCTTGCATCAGGTGTCCCCACCAGAGTGCCCCCTTGCATCAGGTGTCCCCACCAGAGTGCCCCCTTGCATCAGGTGTCCCCACCAGAGTGCCCCCTTGCATCAGGTGTCCCCACCAGAGTGCCCCCTTGCATCAGGTGTCCCCACCAGAGTGCCCCCTTGCATCAGGTGTCCCCACCAGAGTGCCCCCTTGCATCAGGTGTCCCCACCAGAGTGCCCCCTTGCATCAGGTGTCCCCACCAGAGTGCCCCCTTGCATCAGGTGTCCCCACCAGAGTGCCCCCTTGCATCAGGTGTCCCCACCAGAGTGCCCCCTTGCATCAGGTGTCCCCACCAGAGTGCCCCCTTGCATCAGGTGTCCCCACCAGAGTGCCCCCTTGCATCAGGTGTCCCCACCAGAGTGCCCCCTTGCATCAGGTGTCCCCACCAGAGTGCCCCCTTGCATCAGGTGTCCCCACCAGAGTGCCCCCTTGCATCAGGTGTCCCCACCAGAGTGCCCCCTTGCATCAGGTGTCCCCACCAGAGTGCCCCCTTGCATCAGGTGTCCCCACCAGAGTGCCCCCTTGCATCAGGTGTCCCCACCAGAGTGCCCCCTTGCATCAGGTGTCCCCACCAGAGTGCCCCCTTGCATCAGGTGTCCCCACCAGAGTGCCCCCTTGCATCAGGTGTCCCCACCAGAGTGCCCCCTTGCATCAGGTGTCCCCACCAGAGTGCCCCCTTGCATCAGGTGTCCCCACCAGAGTGCCCCCTTGCATCAGGTGTCCCCACCAGAGTGCCCCCTTGCATCAGGTGTCCCCACCAGAGTGCCCCCTTGCATCAGGTGTCCCCACCAGAGTGCCCCCTTGCATCAGGTGTCCCCACCAGAGTGCCCCCTTGCATCAGGTGTCCCCACCAGAGTGCCCCCTTGCATCAGGTGTCCCCACCAGAGTGCCCCCTTGCATCAGGTGTCCCCACCAGAGTGCCCCCTTGCATCAGGTGTCCCCACCAGAGTGCCCCCTTGCATCAGGTGTCCCCACCAGAGTGCCCCCTTGCATCAGGTGTCCCCACCAGAGTGCCCCCTTGCATCAGGTGTCCCCACCAGAGTGCCCCCTTGCATCAGGTGTCCCCACCAGAGTGCCCCCTTGCATCAGGTGTCCCCACCAGAGTGCCCCCTTGCATCAGGTGTCCCCACCAGAGTGCCCCCTTGCATCAGGTGTCCCCACCAGAGTGCCCCCTTGCATCAGGTGTCCCCACCAGAGTGCCCCCTTGCATCAGGTGTCCCCACCAGAGTGCCCCCTTGCATCAGGTGTCCCCACCAGAGTGCCCCCTTGCATCAGGTGTCCCCACCAGAGTGCCCCCTTGCATCAGGTGTCCCCACCAGAGTGCCCCCTTGCATCAGGTGTCCCCACCAGAGTGCCCCCTTGCATCAGGTGTCCCCACCAGAGTGCCCCCTTGCATCAGGTGTCCCCACCAGAGTGCCCCCTTGCATCAGGTGTCCCCACCAGAGTGCCCCCTTGCATCAGGTGTCCCCACCAGAGTGCCCCCTTGCATCAGGTGTCCCCACCAGAGTGCCCCCTTGCATCAGGTGTCCCCACCAGAGTGCCCCCTTGCATCAGGTGTCCCCACCAGAGTGCCCCCTTGCATCAGGTGTCCCCACCAGAGTGCCCCCTTGCATCAGGTGTCCCCACCAGAGTGCCCCCTTGCATCAGGTGTCCCCACCAGAGTGCCCCCTTGCATCAGGTGTCCCCACCAGAGTGCCCCCTTACATCAAGTGTCCCTATCAGAGTCCTCTCCCTTACATCAGGTGAACCAATCAGAGTGCCGCCAAAAGTCAGGTTTCCCCATTAGTGTATCCTTTTACATCAGTTGTCATCCCGCATAGTGCACCTATAGACTAGTAGTGCACTTGTACCTAGTGAAAATGTACCTGTATTCAGGTAGGCAGAGGGCTGAAGCTGGAGAAGAAGTGAGCTGTAGGGCGGAAAATCTTGTTGCAGTGGGCAGGGAACACACTTGACGTTATTGGTTCTTAGGACACCAGGGGCCTAGCAACCAAAGACTGCTGAGCAGCGGGGATCAGGCGCTGCAGACTGGTGGGCTGACGGTCCAGGCATGGACCGTGGTCCGCTATTTCGATACCACTGTATTAGATTCTTTTGGTACTGGAGCCTTTTTAACCAAAAATGAGCAAAATATATTCAAAGCTATGTTTACTGTAACAAGAATAGTGACTGTAACTTTAAAAAACATTTAGCAAGCTTTGGCTGGCTTTTTAGCAAGCTCCCATCAACTGCTGGGCTGAGCTCTGAAGATGTTCTCTACTGAAGCTTGCCAAGAATGCCTGCAGAATGAAATTTTTTTCAGAGTAGAATTTGCAAGGCACGATGAACAATTGTCAGTATTAATAAGCAAAATAACTACACTCAGGCAGATGCTGCAATCCCCTGCTACCTGAACCTCGTACTGTCAGGAATCAGATCAGCAGCAGGAGTGGCCAGATCTGCATGGCTACATTAAGGAAACTGAGACAGACTATATATGTTTTAAGCAAGTTTATTGGCAGCAAAACAAAACCTATCCAAACACCAGCAACCAAAATACACAGAAAATGTAAAAATAGAGGTGAACCCTAAACTGAGTGGCAAAATACCTAGCAACCTAACTATAATACAATAAAAGAGGAAAGCAGATCCCAGGGTAAAACCATGAGATGCATGAAAGGGGGGAACCAGGACTGGGATCAGGAACAAGAGAAGCAGGTACAAGGCAGGATAGGAAATTAAAGCTCTGCAAGCAAGTCTCTGGCTAGCAGGCAAAACAATGAAGCAAGAGGCACGAATAGGGAGGGCTTAAATGCCCTTCCAGCAGCCAGCATTAGATGGTAACAGATTACTGGGATCTGCTGGCTGCTGGTGGACACTGGAATTACAACCCTCCACCCAGGAGGTGATCTAGGTCCTGGATACGTCCTAGTTCTAGAACAGTGCAGGAGCACCTTTTCACCAAATACTATAATACAGTATATACAATAAATATAAATGAGCACAGATAACAGTAAAACTGGAGATGCAAGGAAGGGGGAACCAGGAGTAGGATCAGGAATAAGGGGAGCAGGTACAAGTCAGCAAGGCACAGGTTAAAGGTACAAGACAGGATGAGAAAGAAGGCTTAGGATAATCAGCAAGCAAGTCTCTAGCTAGAGGGCAAAACACTGAAGAGGCATTCATTGGGAAGAACTTAAACACCCTTCCAGCAGCCAGTATCAGGAAACTGATTACTGGGGTCTGCTGGAGAACGCTCAATGGTGGACACTGAAACTACAACCCTCCGCTCAGGGAACCACAGTACCACAAGCAGGTGATCTAGGTCCTGGACACGTACTAGTTCTAGAACAGTGCAGGAGCGCCTTCTCACCATATTTCGAGCACAAGCTTACGTCTTTTTTTTTCCCCATTGGGTAGGTTCACCCTCTTTGTCCTAATGGCTACCCTTGTTATTCACAGCCAGAGTCTCTGATTGTCTGCCTGCAGCCTTTTATTGGTTGAATCTGAGATAGCCCTTCGACTTCTGTAGTGAAAGCGCTATCACTCAGACTCAACCAATAATAGAGGTCTGCAGGAAGCCAATTTAGAGGCTAAGGCTGTGCATAACGGGGAGCCCTTAATAATTCATCACAGCAGAACTAGTGGAATGCACTCAGGGAGTGCTAAAAGGCCACAGGTTAGGGGGTGCAAATTACATGCCTTGCCCCGGGCGCTGACAACCCATGCTACGCGACTGTAATGGAGAAACCTTTTCCAGGAAGTACGGTCTGGAAGGGAAATTCCCTTCCCTTTTGTAGAGATTTCCTCTCACTTCCTGTTGCATTTTTAGCACAGGAAGTGAAGGAAAATCTCTCCAACAGGATGCAAACAGCAAAGAATAAATGGTCAAGGTAAAACCCTTTCCCTACTTAACATAAAAAATGAAATAAAAAGTTTTAGGTACACATACACTTTCATTCCTGAAAGAAATAGAAATGTGTTCATGCCCTGCTGGTGTCTGTAGTTCCTCAGCAGAAGCCAAGGACAGCCGGTGTCATCTATGCAGCCCCAGTAGAGAACACCACGGTTCTGTGTTATAATTGTTGGCTGTACATTCACCTCCATCTTCCCTCATTTGCAGTGTCCACAAATCTGTGTTAATTGCCTTCTGTATTGTGTTGCTATGACTGATCATTTTAATATTGCAGTCCTCGTAGCAAGATAATTGTTGCCAGACGGCAGAAGGTCTGTAGGAGACTGGAATGGATTATTCTCTATTTCATGGTGTCACGTTGTGACGGTAAATGTTTTCACACAATATGGAGTAGCAGAGGGACGTACAGGCTGTAAAGTGGAATCCCGCCACGCAAAGGTCACATGGCCACCAGCTTGTATTTTGGTCTTTTTTTTTTTTTTTTTTAATCTTGTAAACTTTTTCCTATGGTAATTGCTTTTAACCCAATTCTTTTATGACTTAAATGACATCGACACCGCTGCCACAACACTGGCTTTGATGAATAAAGCAACGGCAGTCCTTTCAGGACATATTTACAAACTTAAAGTGGTATTAAACCCAAAACCAAAAATGTAATATAATGCAGCTTACAAATCATTAGTTGTAGTGGCTGCATTCGTTTTCTTTTTTAGGCTTTTTCCCTTGTTTTCACCTGGTGATCTGACTAGTAACACACCACCTATATTTGTCACATAATTTGTTGTTTGTCTAAAATCTTCAGAGGTACACTATATTGTCAAAAGTATTGGGACGCCTGCCTTTACACGCACATAAACTTTAATGGCATCCCAGTCTTAGTCCGTGGGATTCAATATTGAGTTGGCCCACCCTTTGCAGCTAGAACAGCTTCAACTCTTCTGGGAAGATTGTCCACAAGGTTTAGGAGTGTTTTTATGGGAATGTTTGACCATTCTTCCAGAAGCGCATTTGTGAGGTCAGACATTGATGTTGGACAAGGTCTGGCTCATAGTCTCTGCTCTAATTCATCCCAGAGGTGTTCTATTGGGTTGAGGTCAGGAATCTGTGCAGGCCAGTGAAGTTCCTCCACCCCAAACTCGCTCATCCATGTCTTTATGGACCTTGCTTTGTGCACTGGTGCGCAGTCATGTTGGAACAGGAAGGGGCAATCACCAAACTGTTCCCACAAAGTTGGGAGCAGGAAATTGTCCAAAATGTCTTGTTATGCTGTTCCCTTCACTGGAACTAAGGAGCCAAGCCCAACCCATGAAAAACAACCCCACACCATAACCCCCCCTCCACTTGAACCAGAGCATAAAGCAAGGTCCATAAAGACACGGATGAGCTTCTCCCCATCCATTCCTCCACCCCATCCGTGGTCCATAAAGACCTCGGATGGGGTGGAGGAACTTGACTGGCCTACACAGAGTCCTGACCTTAACCCAATGCACTTCTGTAAGAATGGTCAATTATTCCCATAGACACACTCTTAAAGGCAGGCGTCCCAATACTTTTGAAAATATGTATATTATGGCGCTGGTTTTATGTTCGCAAATGTTAGTTGCTTCCACCCATGCAGAAGAGGCGGCTGCTTGTGGTAAGTAAAGCAGCTGATCAGAGACACGTTAAATGTGGACACATTGCACCCGGAATGGCACTGCTTTGTTTTCTGTTTCCAGGTCTGTTGTGCGCCTCGCTGCCAGTCTGTTAGGTAAAATAGTGGACAGCCTTGCCCCGTCTATAACTAACGCTTTAGTTCAGGGTAAGCAGGTAAGTGCACAGCTCACCTATTTTTTTAAATATCTATATTCCTCTCCTCCAGGGTGGTGCCCTATGGAGGTGTGGCCTGTAGCGGCCAGTCATAATTACTGTAGTGCAAAGGCGGAATCAAAATCAGATACCTGTTTAGTTGCTTCAGGCAACAACTGCCTTTTTGTCCTTTTGCAGATTTGTAGACATAATGGTTTAATTTTGCTTAAGAAGGAAGTTCCCCTTTTGTAACATGTTACACCCATATTCAGGGTGTAACATGTTACAAATCCTACAGCCCCTGCACCTCCCCGGTTCATGGATGGGGCAGGCAGCAGGGGAACCCCCCCTCCGCTCTCTGTCACACACTGCAAAGAACTCATTCACAGGGATCTGTGAACTGAAAACCACAAGATCCGGCAGGCTTCGCGGCTGTTGTCTTGTAGATCTCAATGAACTACCATGGTGCTGTTGAGTGCTGTGGTAGTTCATTGATGCTTCCTGCTAGTGTGTAACTGCTTACACCCAGAGCCTGCATTGCACCTATGATCTGCTGATCATGGGTGCAATGCTTTCCAGGCTCCCCAATAAAAAAGTAATAAATGCACATTTTTTTTAAAAGATGTGCATTTATTTTTTAAAAGATGAACTTCTTATTGGACAATTTTCATAAAAAATTGGAAACTATAAAGAAGGCGAAAGGGCATCATACAGATGTTTTATATAACCCTCTCAAATTTTAGCAAAGTCTGGCCATGTGCTCTACGATCTCGTTGTATAATTTCCTTTAGATTTATCCATGGCTATTTTTTGTATGGTGGCCCACCTGATTGGATGTAAATTGAATAAAAGCCCCTTTCACACGGTGCGAGCTCCATTTTAATATTAGCACATGATCTGTCAGCTGATCCCCTGCTGATTGGAGCAGAGCGGGCGAATTACACATCCATGCCTGTTCAGTTTCTGTAGCACAGACATGGGCACAGACAATACCAATGATGGGAATAATATAAAAAACGTGTAGCGCTAAATGATAATGAATATCAAGAAAATTCTTAAATATATGTGCACATAAATCAAGAAACATTTCTGAAAGTGAAAAGTCCATGAATAGGATAAAATCCAATGGTGAAAAAAAAACTTTGTGCTGTATAGAAGAACCACAAGTCCCAGCATGCAGGTGGAGACGGCGCTCCTCTCACGGCAAAAAAACAAAAATAGAAGCCCCCAGTGAAGCAAAGAGACAAATGGCTTCTTACCAGATGATGTTGGCTTCCAAACTAATGGAAAAGCCAAATGCGCATAAAGGGGTTAAACCCATCAGGTGCAGATCATCAGAGAAGACCTTTAAAATGTACTCGCAGAAAGACGCATGTGAGCCACAAAGATGTAAAAAGGAACACAGGGCACATAGCGTGATACTGTTTAAAACAAAGGTATATTATTAAAGGCTATTACACTCACATGTTCGTAGAAACAAGCAGGCATATCTTAAATACACGGTGGAGAAAACACAGGCTGCAGCATTCAATTGTGTAAAAGCCGGTTTAGGGGCGTGGTCACGACACATCTGGTACCGACCAACGCGTTTCGCCATAGGGTTGACATCGTCAGGGGCCAATACCAATGATGGGGCACTATTCCTCCCAACAGTACCAATGATGGGGCACTATTACTCCCAAAAATACCAATGATAGGGCACTACTCCTCATCCTAACCTCAGATGTAATTTTTTAGACATTGTCCACGCCCACTGATGCCGGGACTACTCCCACTGGCCACAGTTTGGCCCGCCTAAGGTCTGATGTAAAGTAAAGGGGCCCTTCGTTTAGAAAGTTTGGAAACCCCTGGTTTAGCTCAAGAATTGACTGCCCCTCCTGGTGGATATTTTTGTCTTTCTCTTCAATAACACGAAATGTCCAACCTCCTGTAGGTGACAGTATACCCATGTGTAAAGAGTTATATATCTGCACCTTTGGAGAAAAAGATTTTTATGGCGAGTACAAAAAATGCTATTTTTTTTAAAGTTAGTCACGAGTAATATGGATGTATCACCCAAGTGTTCTCATTGGTGGATACATCCTAACACAATGCATATCAAGGAGGATCAGTTGCTTTTTCAACATGAACTTTCACCTCTCCTGCTGGGAGTGATCTGATATCAACCCGAATGCTGTTTATCTAATGTCTATAGTAATCAAAAAGCCCAATACCAGTTAGATTGTCAGTCTTCCAGGGAAGATTGGAAGTTAAATTGAAAGACTGTTTACCAAGGACAACACACCGTTCATTTTTTAGAAGCTGACTGCAGAAATATTTGCCTCCAGATTTTAGTCTTTGTCCTGACAGTGTTTACAAAGCTAAGCAATTTTCGAGGCTGCGGTTTCTGTACCATTCTAAATCCGTCTTCACAATAGCGGTCTTCATACACAGTAGTTGTTAGGGGACTCTCAGTTAGAATTGTATTGACATCGTGACTTCTCATACAAGTAATTGGCTCTATCTTTTCGTAGTTCAGCTAACAAACTAATCCATTATTTTGCCTTTGCTGGGAATGCGCTGTGTGAAGCACTTGGTTTCTAACAAGGGTGTTCATGTCACTATATGATTACTTGCAGCTGTTATGCAAAAAAAGAAATATTTCAAACTTGGAGTGTTTATTGCCTGAAATTTTCCTGAATAGAAGTGATAGACTGTTTTTGCTTGCTGTAGTGAATAGTGTTTTGCATGTGCACCTTGTGTAGAGTCAGATGTGCATGAAGCTGCAGGATTTGTAGGCGCAGGGCTCATTGCTACTTTTGATAAATGTGTTGTTTTTCCAGGTGACTCTGGGGGTCTTCGGTCACGAGGAAGCTGTCATCTCCAACCCGCTATCCCCCGGGGTGATAAAGGACATTATTTACAGCAAGTGTAGTCCCTACGACGAGCGAGAGGCCGTCCTGCAACAAGAACTGGTCATCCATATAGGCTGGATTATCTCCAACACTCCACAGCTGTTCAGCGGCATGTTGAAGATTCGTGTCGGGTCAGTCATTTTTACCCGTTAATGAACTATTTGTCTTCCTGTCATGTATTTCGCCATTTACTTTTCTTTATGGTACATCAGTGGTCTCCAAACTGTGGCCGGGGGCCTTTACTAGCCTTTTATCTGGCTCTTGAGCCACTATTCCTTCCATTGACACCAACAATGGGGCACTATTCATCGAGCAAAGAAACAGCCTGCAAAAAATGGGCAGTTTTGGGACTTTAGATGAGACACCGGCCAGCACTGCTCAGCGTCCATCCCTGTATATAACAAAATTGAAAAGCAAGGGGGATTAAAGAAGGTGTGTGGAAACCAGCTGGTCCTTCGTTTTATATACTTACCCACCAGTCTGCTAACAAACCAAATAAACTTGTCTAACAAAATAGGTTAAAAACAGAGATTTAGTTAACACACATTTGCAAACGCATGTATAAGCTGCAAGGCCAACAAGGCACCCTGTGTATCTTGCAGTCCTAACACTACTCAACTTGAGTGTCTCCACAATGGAAGCACATGAATGCTGATGGATCGATGGGAAACAGGTGGGCTTGGAGATGGCCCAATCCTCCCCCAACCTGCTCCCATCCATGACTGGTAATGAAAAACTTATGGCTATGTAATAGCCATAGGGTGCAAACTAAAAGTGATCAGCTGGGAAACACACACCCCCATCCCTTTAGTATGGATATTGAAGGCAAAAGGGGACTTTGAATGAGACACCCGCCTGTAAAGCAAGCGTCTCCATCCCTGGTAACATACAAAAAATCGGCAGTTTTGGGACTTTAGATGAGACACCGGCGAGCACTGCTCAGGGTCTCCATCCCTGTATATAACAAAATTGAAAAGCAAGGCGGATTAAAGAAGGTATGTGGAAACCAACCGGTCCTTAGTTTGATATACTTACCCACCAGTCTGCTAACAAACCAAATACACACCTTCTTTAATCCCCCTTGCTTTTCAATTAAGAAACAGCCGGCAACTTCATATGTCTTCAAATTCTTTATTTTCTTATCCCAGCGAGTAAAAGATTGCGGCTAACGCATTTCGACGATGAGTCTTCTTGGGTGCTGTGACCAAGGCTCATCGCCAAAACTCATTAACCACTATCTTTTACTCACTGGGATAAGAAAATCAAGAATTGGAAGACCTACAAAGTTTTTGGCTGTTTCTTTGCTTGATGGTTAGTTAGTTAGTCTTCTGGTGTTGGGGAGAACACAACAGCCTGGTTACCTGACAAACGCTTCCACGTGCACAAAGGTTCCGCTGTTCTGAGTGATGCAATTTTGTTGTCTGAAACACTGGGGCACTATTCCTCCCACTCACACCAGCAATGGGGCACTATTTCTCCCACTGATGCCAATGATGGGGACCAGGATGTTTTCTTCTCGCACTGGCCACAGTTTGGAAGGTTTGGAAACCGTCGTACATCAGTGAACACAGAGCAGGCTATAATCGTGACGTGTTGTAATATGCTCCATCTATAGGTGAATGGACACTTGCAGACCAATCAGACAGGAAGTCCTCCCCTGCATAACCCCTACCACACAGGAAGTACCTCTGTTTTTTCACCAGTGTCCTAAAGGTCATGGACACTAAAGTTCAGCTATCTCTGTATGGATTTTTAGTGGTCTCAAAATGGTTCTAGTAGGGATCAAGGCACTGGTTGACTGGATCCATTCCTATAGCCAGAACGCTGAAATGGATGGTACCTGGGCCCTGTGAGGACGTGATAAAGATTTGGGGGTCTTGTTTGTGATGCAACTTTTTCGCCGCTGGACCCTGCTTTACAGAACCCTGCGCAGTTCAAGCATTGACCAAAGTGTTTTCCAGCATGGTGATGTACAGGTCAAGAGCAATAGATCAGAGAGCAAGGAGGACAGAGTCCCTAAAAGTCCTTAGTGACAGAGCCCGCCATGATGGGTGAAAATTAGATTCCTGTCCTGGGACAGGGTGCGTTACGGAGATTGGCGTGTAATTTTTTTTTTTTTTCCCGTTTTTCGCTCCCCTCAAGGGCAGTGCTTTGGGACATCCTAGATCAGTGATGGCGAAACTTGGCACCCCAGATGTTTTGGAACTACATTTCCCATGATGCTCAACTACACTGCAGAGTGCACCAGCATCATGGGGAATGTAGTTCCAAAACATCTGGGGTGCCAAGGTTCTCCATCACTGTGCTAGATGGTCATGATTTTAGCCTGCTCTGTGTCCCGTGATGTATGGTAAAGAAAATAGGATTTTTTGGTACTTGTAAAATCCATTTCTTGAAGTGCTTTTCGGGACACAGAGGTCCCTCTCCTCTTTTTGGGAGTTTATTGCTTGCTGCAAAACTGAGGACTGTGTGGGAGGGGTTATGTAGGGGAGGACTTCCTGTCTGATTGGTCTACCAGTGTATATTCACCTATAGGTGGCGCATTACCCAGAGAGTCATGATTATAGCCTGCTCTGTGTTTACCATCTTTGGTTTATTTATGATGCCTGTAGGCATGTATATTTAGCCCATCTCCCAGAGTTCAGATTTAAATTGAATTGCGTTGTGTAAAATTAAGCTTATCTCATCGTTAGAGATGTTCCAGAGTAAACTCCTTTCTTGATATTACTCTGCAGTGCATTATGGGAAGCCTACAAGCAGAAGTCATTTTTTGTGGCTACAGGTTTGTTGCTTACATGGAAGATGTAGGATTTTTGTGGGTTCCTGTATGCCTTGGGTTTGTCACCCAGTTTTATAATGTTAATGATACTCGGAGAAGTCAAATGAACATTCTGTGTATAGACGTGGATTTGATTTACAGTTTCATTATTGATTTTACCTCTGCCAGTCTGGCTGACATAGATCAAATGCTTGACAGAACCATTACGGAGCAAACCTCTGTTTCCAGGCTCTGTCACTCACAGGATGGAAGGGAAAGATGGAGAGATTCCCCTGCCTCCGGGTCTCATCACTCATAACTATTTCAAAGCTACATTTCCGATTGGGTGGTTACTTTATGTTGTGAAATTCATCTCCCTGGACCTCTGTGTTGTCGGCAGCAAATAATTACATTCTAGTTCTGATCTCCTAGTGCGGGTTAGAAAGTGAAAATCCTTAATCAGTTTTGTTGTTTGCCAGAGATATCAAAGCACCTTCTTTTTCCTCTACTTATAAAGATATGTGCTCATTTCCTTCCTTTTTTTTTTTTTATGTTTGTGAAAATGAGGGGAAGAGAGCAGTAAGTATGAAAGTTTACATGAATTGGGGGATCCCAACCTTCGTAACTTTGCCAATGCCTTTATCCAAGGAAAGGGTGAGGGACATGGGGAGTCTTAACCTGGCCATACATGGATCAAGATTTAGTTGATTCAGCGGAGACCAACCTTTAGAAGAGCCATTTGCTCCAAATTCAGTTGGACAGCATCACAGCAGTTGCATACATCAATAAATATGGGGGAACCAGAAGTTTTGCTGCAGCAGTAGAGGTAGAGTGTATCTTGTCCTAGACATATCTGCAAATTTTAGCCTCATCAGCCATGCACATTCAAGGGGTGAACAATTGGCAGGCAGCTTTCCTCAGCTGGCAGCATCTGGACCTGAGAGCATGCTCTCTACACCCAAAGTTATTCCAGGACCTGTGTCACAGGTTGTCATTGCCCTATATGGATGTCTCGGTCTCTGGGTTAAACAACAAGCTGGACAGGTTTGTATCCAGATTAATGGATCATCTGCCAGAGGTAGTGGAACCTATGGTGACTTTGTGGGTTCAGTATACCCTGGTCTATCTCTTTCCTTCCCTGTAACTACTTCCTCGCCTGCTTAGCTCCAGAGGATTGAGATAGAGGGCATTCTGGTGATCCTCTGCCAGAGGTAATGGAAGCTATGGTGACGTGGGTTCAATATACCCTGGTCTATGCCTTTCCTTGCCTGTAACAACTTCCTCGCCTGCTTGGCTCCAGAGGATTGAGATGGAGGGCATTCTAGTGATCCTCTGCCAGAGGTAGTGGAAGCTATGGTGACTTTGTGGGTTCAATACATCCTGGTCTATGCCTTTCCTTCCATGTAACTACTTCCTCGTCTGCTTAGCTCCAGAGGATTGAGATGGAGGGCATTCTAGTGATCCTCTGCCAGAGGTAATGGAAGCTATGGTGACGTTGTGGGTTCAATATACCCTGGTCTATGCCTTTCCTTCCCTGTAACTACTTCCTCGCCTGCTTAGCTCCAGAGGATTGAGATAGAGGGCATTCTGGTGATCCTCTGCCAGAGGTAATGGAAGCTATGGTGACGTGGGTTCAATATACCCTGGTCTATGCCTTTCCTTGCCTGTAACAACTTCCTCGCCTGCTTGGCTCCAGAGGATTGAGATGGAGGGCATTCTAGTGATCCTCTGCCAGAGGTAATGGAAGCTATGGTGACGTTGTGGGTTCAATATACCCTGGTCTATGCCTTTCCTTCCCTGTAACTACTTCCTCCCCTGCTTAGCTCCAGAGGATTGAGATGGAGGGCATTGTGGTGATTCTCATTGCTTCAGATAGGCCCAGGTAGATGTGGTATGCTGACCTTGTAAGACTTCTTGCAGACAAACTATGGTCCCTCCCAGACCACCCGAATCTACTGTCCGAGGACCTATTTGCCAGCTTCTCGATCAATGACTTTAATGGGAATACTGTTGATGCCCAGTTCCTAAGGAACAGAGGCATCTCCGAGTCTGTGATTCCTACCAGGCTCAAGGTGTTATAGTGTGTATGAACCTTTAGTTTTTGCTGAGCCATGAAGTTCCATAAGTATATAAACAACAATCCTATTTGGAGAGTGGCAGGCTTGAGAATGAAGTCTGGTAGGCTTCGAAACGCGTAACCATGCCCATTTTACACTGTGAATTGTAGTACGTCACAGTCTCCAGCACTCCGCAAAGTTCCTACCCATCCTGTTGGGTTTGGGAAGCAGCAGTGCAGGCTTCCTATGAGTTGCCATGTGCATTTTTAATAATAAACTACATTTTCTACAACACTTAGATGCGCCCTCTGCTGTTTTTTTGTATTATAGTGATTCTTACAGTCTCTTGAAAAGCTGCCACAGGTGTAGGAGATGAAACAGGGTTAACCCCCGATGCGTTATTATGGCCCTTAATGGACTCTTGTTTACATCAATTAGATTTTTTTTTTAAGCACAGAAAATATTTCTTATACAATTACTATACATTTTCTTCTCATTGGAAGTGGAAGGCTTACTTCTCTTGGTGAGAGTCTATGGGCTTTTACCCTATGAGTTTCTCCATGAGAGGAATCCTCATTTCTACATTTGGGTCTTGATCAGCATTGTACTCTCTGGCACCATAAAAGCTCAAGTCTGCTCTTTCCATTCTGTTTCAGAGACTGTTGGCCTCTCACTCTTTCATTAGGACCTTTGTGCCGGGGATCTGCCATGTTGTTCCCACTGCTAATCCACTGTGCCAGTGGTATCTAAATCTGGTTCTCTCTGCACTTTAGAAGCTACTGTTTGAACCCTTTGGAGACGATTTTGTCTCTACTCTCACCGAACAAAGTTGCTTTCCTTGTAGCTAGAGGCGAGGGCATGAATGGGCGGCCTTATCTTGCAAAGAACCCTTTTTTGGTCTTGCATAGCACCAAGGTGGTGTTGAGGCCCAGAGCATTGTTCTCCCATCCATTTGTCCGACTGCCTGTTCCAGAAAGACTCATTGTCTTTTCGTCATTTCCCATTGCCAGTGAAGGGTGCCTCGACGTCTTGTTTCACCATATTTAGGTGGCTCAGACAGACCTATCATTTACGTTTATGGCCTCAAGGGTCAAGTTTCCCCCTTTCTTTTTGCTGCTCATTCCACCAGGTCTGTGAAAGCCTCTTGGGCATTTCAGCATCAGGTATTTGTTTCCCAGATTTATAAGACTGCAAGCGGGTCGTCTGTTCACATGTTCTCTGGGTTCTACCAGGCGGGCAAGTTTCTGCCTCATCTAAAGCTAGTTTATGGTGTAACGTACTGCAGGCAGTCCCAAAAGATTAAGACTTCCTCTGTGCATCTTAATGAACAAGAAAAAAGAAAACTTTTGGTACCATAAAATTTTCTTTTAATTCATTGAGGGACACAGATGCCTTGGGTTGGTTTGCCATTGTCCAGTCTCTAGGCCAGGAGTCTTCAAACTATGGCCCTCCAGTTGTTCAGGAACTACAATTCTCATCATGCCTAATCATGTCTGTGAATGTCAGAGTTTTACAATGCCTCATGGGATGTGTAGTTCCGCAACAACTGGAGGGCCGTAGTTTGAGGATCCTTGCTCTAGGCGGTAGTATAACCTGAAGGTTGAAGACATCTTGTGTCCCTCAATGGACACCAAAGTACAAACAATCCTATTTGTTATAATTTGGTAAGACAGAAGGTTCACCATTATGGCTGTTGGTGGTTCATCTCACCTATTCCTCCTCTGTATAAACAAACACTGCAGCTTAGTGAAAAATCAATTTTCCGCTTGATAATCCAGCTTTAAATACTTTACCCATTATTCACAGCAAATTAATTAGAATCATTGCACTCTCTTAACACAACATATGTATCAATAACAAGACATATGTGGAATTAATCTGTGTAGTATTCGTCTGGTGATGTAAGGAACTCAGACTGACTTGTGTTTGCCATTTAAGTTCAACTAAACTTTTGATTATTTTTATACTGTGACTATCGGGATGTATACACACGATCTATTTATTTTCCAACTGTAAGTTGTAGCAATACCTGCACTGAATATTTAAAATCCTTTTCAGCAGCAGAGAGAACTAGGTATTGGATAGAGGGAAGGAGTCAGCACCGATACAGTTTGCATCTTTAACTGCAAATGTGCATCCAATGGCAAAAAGCAGATAGAATGAAAATCTATTTTATTATGCTTTTTATGGAAGTCGAAAGTTCTTCCTTTAAATGGATATGTTGTAGGTAGCCATTGATTTTTAAAGGGACCGTTTGCTCAACATTTAGTTGAAACCACCCAACTTTTTTTTCATAATATCCTGGGGATGCTAATGCAATGATGAGATGAGAAGTGCAAGATTGTCTTGGAATAGTGTCACGTACCTGGTTGAGCAGAGGACTTCCTTTACACCTCTTGTCCTGTTTCCCCTGGGAATGAGGACAGAACATAACAGGGCACAGAGTGGCACCGGTGCCTGTAGATCCGGGTTAGAAGATCTGGTAGCAGATACAAAGCTGAAGACCGTGCAGCACGCAGGCTGGCAGCTAGCAGGTGCAGGATCTCAGATGCTTGGTCAGACGGACAGGAGTCGGCAACAATCGGGCAGCCGAAACGCAGAATCAGGAACCTAGAGCAGGGTCAAAGCCAGGCCAAGGTCAGTATTAAGCAGGCAGAGGAGGTACCGGAACAGCAGGCAGAAGGCAAGGTTGGGTTTACAAGCTGGAGCCAGCAAGGAGGGCTTCAGGAACAAGCATAGTGAACAAGCCGGGTCTGGATACAGAAGTACATGGGATCAGGTCACAGGCAAAAGGAGCGGACGACCACTTAGCAATGATCCTAAGTCCTGTGTTGCTAGGCCACTTGGCACCAAAGTCCAGCAAGCATGCACGCTCAAGCTCATGAGTACGTGCTTGTGTAGATGCATGCAGGGTCCTAATTCTGGGCACAGCTCTATGAGCCGTTTTGCGCACATGCGCATTCCTTTGAGCGCAGCTTTCCTGACAGGTAGGCAGAAGCATCTAAAATTCCAAGGTGCCCTGTAAGAGGGTATAGTAGGGAGTTCTTGCTGCAGGAGTCACCGGACTCTATAAGTGAAACCACATTTGGATAGGCCTGTTAACCTGCAGTGGCAATATAACAGCTAAAATCTGGTTGGTTGGTGTGAGTAGATAAATACCTGTTAGCCATTTGGCATGTTAGATTGATCAGGCTATGTATGTTTTTCAAACCACCCATGGCGCAGCCACAATGGTCAGTTGGCTATTGCTCTTTGGCCTCCTAGATATAGTTATTTAATAAAGAGAATATCTTATGTACATTTTTAGGAATGGTTTGTGGATAGCTGGTGCTCAAGGACTTGGAATTGGAGTGCCGGGCTGTGCAGCTGGCTCGGGTTGACAGTGGCGTGCTAAGTGGCTGAGCCAGGTGCCCTTGAGGCATCTGGGTGGATCCTGACTGTTGACGGTGTTCACCGTCACTGGGAGTGAGGGACAGATACTTGAGGGATGCTGAGAGAATGGTTTGGATGGCTTCAGATGGGAGAGGAGATATTTGTCAACGGTGGCTCTCAAGAAATGTGGAGATTTGATCCCACTTCGCACTGTGAGACCTGTGGCCTGTTGCCATGGAGTCTGTGACACCTAGATGTGTATTCCATGCGTTTCAATGTAGTAGATAGACAGACAGTCATTGGCAGTCTTGTCCTATTGTCTATCTATTGAGCTAGGGTGTGGATTGTGTTAAGTCTGCCTGTCCCATTGTGAAATGTTAATGACCTCACTTTGTTCTATTCAGATGGCCAGATAATTAGTTCAGGTTAATTCTGTTTCTGTATACAATTTCATCTGCATAGGATAATGTAATCAGGCAACCGCTGACCTGTGTGTAGTAATTTGATCAGGAGGGGGATGTACCCATGTGTGTATAAATTGAGTGTGAAACTGTTTAATAAAGGAGAAGGTTCCAAAACTTGTACGAAGTAAGTTGTTGGCTAGCTTTGTATGAGGGCGGCTGGGAAAATCTGGGATATATGTTCATGACTGCAAGGAAGCCGTAAACTGATGGAAGACCAGAAGTACAGTGTGGGTCGGAGGTTCCGTTACACTGATGTTCAAGTAGTTCTAAAGGACTAAGTTCCCCACAGTGTGACCCAAAGGAGAAATGGGGCCAAAAGAGTTTTCTCCTTTAAATCAATACAAACAGCTATTTTAGACAGGATTTATATTTTCTTAAAACTCTTTATCTGTTATGATGAATTTACAATAGCAAGAATCACCACAGGAACCCATTGAGTCACCCTTGGGCTGTACATAGCAGCGGCTAAGAACCTATACCGTATACAGTTTCTACTGCTGCATCGCTTTTCAGGCTCAGCCCCAGGAGGATTGAAGTTACAGATCTGCAGTAACTAGTGGGTTTTGTTCATTAGCAGAAGCCATACAGAGTCCAGCTGCCCAGGGCTAAGAGGAAACCCTGAATCATTTCAATAAGTGAATATATTCAGCGTTCACGTCATTCGCTCTAATTGACTGGAGTTTTCCCAGAACTGTCCCAGATGTCTCCTTTGCTAACTATGTGTACATGACTACAGCGAGGTGATTAGTGAAATTCCAATTGATTATTGAGCTCATTAGCTCGGTTAGTGTACGGTATTATGTGAAATCCATCTGCAGCCTGATTGCACGGCGTCGTGTTATCATTGAAGAGAAGTTTTCTTCTGAATATGTAGCCAGGAACAAAGCTGCCATTACACCTGGAGATTTTTTTGAAGATCCCGGTCTGTTCTAGATCTAGTGATCCACTATGATGCAAACATTGACCGATTTCTATGTAGTTGCATGCTTCCAGTATGTTGCCAGGGGCGCTAACAGTCACATGAGTTGCGAGTAGTCATGCCAAAGCAGCCCATGAGCAAATGTCACCTTTCATCTCAATACAAGAGACATAATTAAGCATCTATTGGTCATGTGTATGTCTGACATGCTTCCCTTTCTTCCTTCTAGCTGGATCGTTCACGCCATGAGATACGAGCTTCAGATTCGCAGCAAGATGAACGGTGGGGATCAGTCAGAGACGGATATCTATCAGCTGTCTCCAAGTGAAATCAAGCAGCTTCTTCTTTGTATTCTACAGCCACAGCAGTCTGGGAGGTGAGAACAGAACATACTCCTTCATCTTACAGATGTCTGTTGAAGTGGCACCTGAAATCGGCAAAAGTAGTGCAGGAACTACTTTTGCAAATTGGTGCAGCACCACAAATTTATTTGTACGGTGCCAATGCTGGCAATAGGCTGCGGGCTCACTCCTCTCCTCCTATAGAACTGGTCTCCTCCCCTTACCCAACCCAGGAAACAAACTCCTGACGCATGATTCACGTGCAAAAACGTCTGATAAACCGCACCAGAATCCCCAGGAATACGCTGTGCTCAGGTGTGAATGAGTCCCGGTTCACATTAGTGCGATGGCAGACATTGCATGTGATTCGGAGCGCACTGCTCTGCAAATCACATGTGATGTCTGTGCGATGCGAATTCAGGCATCTGATTCGGACAGAACATGCACAGGACCCTTTTTTGGGTCCGCAGTAGAATCGGATCCCATGGGGCAGTGGCAGCTGGTGCTCCATGGGCTGGGGTGGGGGGGAGGGGGCATCAGACAGACCACACCATACCCCCCCCCCCCCCCCGGACCACACCGGCTCACTCACCCTGCCTGGACATGTGGAGGGAGGGAGGGCAGGCAGCAGCGGCGGCTTCTTCCCCCTCAGTCTCCTGCGTCTCCTCCCTTCACCTCCTCCTTGGCTAATGGCATGGCTTCTCCTTTCAGCCAATCGGGAAACGGGTCTCAGGACCCGCTTCCTGATTGCCCAGGAGGAGAATCCGTGTAACAATAGCGAATATTGATTCGCTATTGTCACACAACTGGGTGGGCTCTGGGTGCAGTGCTCTGCGCCCCAAGCCCACCCTTTTTTGAAGCCTATTAGAGCCTTTGGCTCTAATCACGTGCTTAAAAAAAAAATAAAGAACCCCATTGGAATCCATGCGTCTGGCGCCCTGCATGTAGATTAGGGGGCCGGATGCATGGATAGGGGGGGCGCCGCCCCCAATGGACGGGTCGCCACTGGAATGGTGGGTTCACACCAATGCAATCCCATTCATGTCCGAACTCACAGTTCGCACCCTGATATGTGAACTGATCTGGGGGTGTCCCTAACTTTGTATTGACACCCCAAGCGATTTGCATATGGCAGTGTGAACTGTCTGCTATTTGAATGCGATGCGGGGACCCACAGTGGATTCGCAGGGTTCCCGCATCGCATATATGTGAACCGAGCCTGAAGGCAATTTTTAACATTTTGTTTACCCATCAAAAATATATAAAGATAAATGAAGATCGGATTTTCACAATGCAGATTTGCAGATCGGCCTATTAGTGCGTGTCTGAATTCTGAAAACAACTAATGAGATAAATCCAGATACATCTGGAGATTTTAATATTTCCGGACTGAGCAAACTGATTGATTTGCCTAGAAAAAAGAAGAGCCGTAAATCACAATTATCATATCGCATCCTGAGCAGGAAGCAGAGCCTGCATATGTAATGGACACGATTGGCTGCTTCCATGTAGATAATTAAAAACTCCACCCAGAAACAACATTTTATAACATTAACAGATACAGTGCACACATCTCACATGAAAACACTAGTAAGACTCTTAACCAATTCTGGACCGGAAGGATTTGCCCCCTTAATGACCAGGCCATTTTTGCGATTCGGCACTGCGTTACTTTAACGGACATTTGCGCGGTCATGCGACGCTGTACTCAAATAGAATTGATGTCCTTTTTTTCCCCACAAATAGAGGTTTCATTTGTGGTATTTGATCACCTGTGCGATTTTTATTGTTTGCGCTATAAACAAAAAAAGAGCGGCAAGTCTGAAAAAAAATATATATATTTTTCACTTTCTGCTATATAACATTCTCAAAAAAAAATGTAAAAATCAAAATTTTTAACATTTAAGGCCAATTTGTTTTCTGCTACATATTTTTGATATAAAAAAAATCGCAATAAGCGTATTTTGATTGGTTTGTGCAAAGTTATCGCGTCTTCCAACTACGTGAAATTTTTATGTCATATTTATTTATTTATTTATTTTTTTACAGGTAATGGCGGCGATCTGCGATTTTTAGCGGGACTGCGACATTGCGGCGGACAGATCGGACCCCTAACTGACATTTTTGGGACGACCAGTGACATTACTACAGTAATCAGTGCTAAAAATCTGCAATGTTACTGTAATAATGACACTGGCAGGGAAGGGGGTTAACACTGTGGGTGATCAAGGGGTTAAATGTAAGCCTAGGGGAGTGATTCTAACTGTGGGGGGGGCGTGGCTTGTGAAATGATCATAGAGACCTGTGATCCTATATAGAAGGGTCACAGGGGCTCTGTGATCATTCCAGGGAGAACGGTCAGCTGTGTTTACAACAGCCGACTGTCCTCTCTCAGCGGGGAACAATCACGGGTGGCCGACGTATACCTACCTCGGTTTGCGCAGCAGGGGCTGCCTGCCGCAGTATAACTGCGGCGGGCAGTCCTTAAGTGGTTAAATCAGATCTTCACTGCATCTGAGCACCATAAACCAAAAACGCTATTTATTTCCATTTTTAATATATAAAGCAAACTCCCCCATCCAGGGCTGCTGTTAGAAATCGCGGGGCCCCATACAGCCTACCTGGCAGCACCCTCCCCGAATATATTAAGACAATATTTTCACAAAAAATACACTAAAATCATTATTAGCAGACACAAACATAAAAGAGAACTTGTTGTTTTTTTACATAAAAAAAAAAAAAATCTAGCTGCAGGCGTGCGACCATCGTATACCTACGTCGGTTTGCGCAGGAGCGGCTGCTTGTCGCAGTATAACTGCGGCGGGCGGCCGGCCGGCCGGCAACCGGTTAAGGACCTGTACTTTCCTATTTACTAATGCTAGCAGCATGATGATTAAAAATAATCAATGTTGATTTACAGAGTGAAGTTCCACTTTAAATTCTCTTCCAAACGAACCCTTCGATTAAAATAAAGCGCACAAATTAAAGAGCGCCATCACTTTTTTTTTTCCCCTTATTTATAATTTAGCAGTGCTGTTAGATCAGACCGCTTCTAACAGAATCCTCTCCTGTAAATCATTCGACATTTATTATTCATTTTACTGATGGATCTGTGCAATCAGTGTTGGTTGTTTTGCCATGTAGGTGTTGGCTGAACCGCAGGCAGATAGACGGCTCCCTGAATAGGAATCCATCCGGCTTTTATGACCGAGTGTGGCAGATCCTGGAGAGGACACCCAGCGGGATTATAGTGACCGGCAAGTTCCTTCCACAGGTAACCTCCCTACTATATAATTTGCTATATTACTTATTACTTAATTATTTTATTATGCAGTAGACAAAGGAAAGAAAATCCCCCCAGGGCTTTTTTTTAGCAGCAAATAATTCTTAAAGCGGAGTTCCACCCAAAAGTGGAACTTCTGCTCATTTGCTTCCTCCCCCCCTCCGGTGCCACATTTGGCACCTTTCAGGGGGGAACGGGTACCTGTTTTTGACAGGTACCCTTCCCCACTTCCAGGATACGGCACTGTGGCGCCGTCCCTCGGAAGTTTGGCCCCCTCCTTTTTACCCCGCCGCCGAGCCAATAGGAATGTGCAGTGCGCTTCGCGCATGCGCAGTAGGGACCCGCCTTTGAAGCCACAAGGCTTCACTGCTGGGTTTCCTCACTAACAATAGCGGCGGCAGCACCCGACAGCCGATGGAAACATTGGCTGCGGTGCCGACATCGCTGGACTCCAGGACAGGTAAGTGTTCTAATATTAAAAGTCTGCAGCTACAGTGTGTGTACAGTGTGTGTAGCTACTGACTTTTTATTTTTGGAGGGAAGATCAAAAATGTAAAATTATTGGTTTTATTAACAATTTGTTAAAAAATTGCACATGGGGTCTGGCAGGTATGGGTTACGTCTACATCTACGGTAAACGAACGAGACTCGGAGCCGGTCACGCCTGAGGTTCCGGTGGGGTAAGCCACGAGGGGAGAGATAATAAGGTTTCCTGACTTTGTTTCTATATCATTTCACATGCTATAACTATATAGTGGGTCCTTGTTAGTGACCTCCAATTGTTTGGGTCATGTTTGCGTTTTTATGTGTTGTTGGCCGGGGTATGCCCCTATGGCCCTGTTTTGCACTTGATAAAATCAATAAAAACAATTAATAAAAAAAAAAAAAAAAATTCCACATGGAACTAAATGTGATCTCTGGTTACAATGTTGACCCATCAAAAAAAACATGAAAAAGACAATACATGAATAAAACAATCACAACCAACGAGTTGGTACTCCGACGCGTTTCGACCTATTCCATAGTGGTCTTCCTCAGGGGGTGTGTGATGTGTATAAGATACATTATGAAATTAAAATTACTGTATAAACATATCAAAAATGGCTATAAAAATATGGCCTCTGTATTTACCATTACCCCAATGGGTATCCTTTTACCCGAGACTTTTTGTTGATTCGGAATCATCCTAGAAAAGTCCTCCAGGCATTCAGAACAGGCAAAAAGAGGACTGGCTTACAAGGAGTCACGTTTTGAACAACTCGGAGACGGAGATCTACCTGCAGAAATATTTCCCCATGTGGAAAATAAAATTGACTTTTGCGTGGAACTCCGTTTTAAGGAATAAAAAAAACCTTCTGTGAAAAGCAGCCCCCCTAATACTTACCTGAGACCGTCTTTATCCAGCGATGTTGCAGGAGAGTCTAAGCTGCCTGGGACTCCCCTCCTCATTGGCTAAAACAGCAGTGTGGCGCGATTGGCTCCTGCGGCTGTCAATCAAAATAATTCAGCCAATCAGGAGAGGGAGGCGGGGCCGGGGCCTTGCTATGTGTGCCCCCATAGCAAGCTGCTTGCTGCGGGGGCACTCAACAGTGATGTTGCAGGAGTGTCTAAGCTGCCTGGGACTCCCCTCCTCATTGGCTGAGAGAGCAGTGTGGCGCGAATGGCTCCCGCTGCTGTCAATCAAAATAATTCAGCCAGTCAGGAGAGAGAGGGGGCTGGGTCGTGGCTCTGTGTCTAAATAGACACAAGAAGCTGTGACTCGGCTCAGGTACCCCCATAGCAAGCTGCTTGCTGTGGGGACACTCAACAGGAGGGAGGGGCCAGGCGAGCCAAAGAGGGACCCGAGAAGAGGAGGATCCGGGCTGCCCTGTGCAAAACCAACTGCACAGAGGAGGTGATTATAACATGTTTGTTATTTAAAAGAAAAAAGGAGACTTTGCAATCACTTTAAGCCATAATGTGCTGGTGTGCACCACATACTAGCACATTATGAAAGACTTACCTTAAAACGAAGCCCTCCAGCAGCGCTTCCTTCTGGGTTTGCGCTCTCCAGCTGTTTGAATGGCTGGACCCCAATGACGTCACTCGCACGCATGCGCACATCATGAGTCACAGCAGCAGCGCTTTGAATTAAAGGCACACTAATCGCGAAGATTACTCAACTAGGTTGATCACAAATAAGTAATACCATACTGTCCTGGAAAAAAAAACATTTGTAGAGTGGATCTCTGTGTTGCTTATGTAGGGGTAGGTGGATTCTAACATCACCACAACCCTCAGCAGATAGCCCTGTGTGGACCGTTCTCACCAACCATAATATATCTTCATTTTCCATACAGCAACCCACTCTATCCGACATGACCATGTACGAGATGAACTTTTCTCTGTTGGTGGAGGACATGCTGCAGAACATCGCACAGCCTGAGTATCGCCAGATCGTTGTGGAGGTAATAGTCTGCAATTTACAAAAATGTACAAATGGATACGGGAACAGCTTTTATTTAAATGAATGTTGTGGTACTACAACCCTATATATAATATAAAGGGGGAGGAGTCTCCGACAAAAAAAAACACCCACACAGAAAACACCCACCAAGGATATGACCCCTATTACTATTAATATACAGAATTTAAAAAGGGAGACAATACAGTTACAGTACAATTGAATACAGGAGGAATCAGAGGGCCCTGCTTACAATCTAAGGCTGGGTTCACACATGTCAGTGCTGAATTTTTTTTTTTGGGGGGGGGTGGGGGTTACGACCACTTTAACCACTTTCCAACTGCTTCACGTAGATTTACTGCGGCACTCTGCCGCTTACAGGCAAAGCAACGTAGACCTACGTTGCTCGCCCACAAGCCTGTAGGGGGCAAGCGCGCGCCGCCGCCCCCGCTCGTTCCCTAGGGAGCCAGCGCGTGTGACCGGGGGCTCCGATGTCCGCCGGCCACTCGCGATCTCCCGCAAGAGAGGGAGAAAGACAGACGGCTGATGTAAACACAGCTGTCTTGTCATTCTCCCTGAAGTAAGCACAGAGGCTATTCGATCCTGCTATATAGGATCGCATGTCTCTGTGGTTACTTCACTAGCCACGCCCCCCGACAGTTAGAATCACGCCCCTAGGGACACACTTAACCCCTTGATCACCAATAAAGTTAACCCCTTCCCTGCCAGTGTCATTTTTACAGTAACAGTGCATATGTATAGCACTGATTACTGTAGTAATGTCACTGGTACCCCCAAAAGTGCCAAAAATGTCAGTTAGGGGTCCAATCTGTCCGCCACAATGTCGCAGTCCCGCTAAAAAAATCGCAGATCGTCGCCATTACTAGTTAAAAAAAAAATGACAAAAATCTTTCCCGTAGTTAGTAAACACAATAAATTTTGCGCAAACCAATCAAAATACGCTTATTGCAATTTTTTTTTGAGAATTTCCTATAAAAAAAATGTGAAAAATATTGTTATTTTTTCAAAATTGACGCTATTTTTTTGTTTATAGCGCAAAAAATAAAAATCGCATAGGTGATCAAATACCACCAAAATAAAGCTCTTTGTGGGAATAAAAGGACATCATTTTTATTTGGGGACAGCATCAGAATTGTCCGTTAAAATAACGCAATGCCGAATCGCAAAAAATGGCCTGGTCATTAAGGGGGAAAATCTTCCGGTCCAGAAGTGGTTAAAACGGAGTTCCACCCAAAAGTGGAACTTCCGCTTTAGGGAGTGCTGACCCCCCGACATGCCACATTTGGCATGTCATTTTTTTGGGGGGGGAGCGGGTACCTAGTTTTGACAGGTACCCGCTCCCACTTCCGCTCGGAGCGCCGCGGCGCCCTGAGCGGAAGTTCTCCTCTCCCCCTCCCTCCCTGCAATCTTCTGGGACACGTCAGAGGTCCCAGAAGATTGCCGGCCAATCATGGCGCGCAGCGCGACTCGTGCATGCGCAGTGGGTACCCGGCTGTGAAGCCGCAAACTGTAACAGCCGGGTGCCCACAGCAGTGATGCCGGCGCCGAGGGAGAGGATCGAGGCTTCCGGCGGCCGCATCGCTGGACCGTTGGACAGGTGAGTAAATGGCTGGAACTCCGCTTTAAGCTCATCAAAATCATTAAAAACTCAATATTACTCAATCTACTGAGCATGCTCCTTATCTTTTCAAGAATCCAGCTGGATCTGCTTGGCTTACATTTTTCAAGGGGATTCCCCCCCTTAATCAGGCTTTGATGAAGAGGGGACTCCCCTCGAAACACGTAAAACAGATCCAGGTGGCATCTTCCCTAAACATCGAAATTGTGAGCAGGAGGTTGTTTCTATTGGTTGCTTTTAAAGTCTAGTTAGAACCAGGAGCCAAGAGTCGTCTCTTATACTTTGTCTAAGCTGTCAGTCAGCATTAGGATGACAGACAAAACTGTGGAGGTCATCAAGTCCTAGACTGCACAAGGAACACAAGTCAGAAGTCTTACCTGGTTGTACTTAGAAGATGTTGTCAAGTCCTAATTAAGTGTCATACTGTCACTACCAGCGGGTTCAGCACCAAGTACAATGTGTATTCATATCATAGACAGCACTTGGGGGGTTGATAAATGTTATACACTTGGGGGTTAAGAATATGCATGTATCATACATACTAGGTGGAGTAGAACTGGGGGAATCCATAGCGGAGAAGGATCTGGGTGTTCTGGTAGATCATAAGCTTAATAATAGCATGCAATGCCAAGCTGCGGTTTCCAAAGCAAGCAAAGTCCTTTCTTGTCTTTTCTTGTATTAGGAGAGGCATGGACTCCAGAGAGAGAGATATAATGTTGCCCCCCTACAAATCATTAGTAAGACCTCATCTGGAATATGCAGTTCAGTTTTGGGCACCAGTTCTTAAAAAGGATATCGGGGAACTCGAGAAAGTGCAGAGAAGGGCAACCAAACTGATAAGAGGCATGGAGGAGCTCAGCTATGAGAAAAGATTAGAGCAACTGAATGTATTCTCTCTTGAGAAGAGGAAATGGGGGGGGGGGGGTATGATCTCCATGTATAAATACATAAGGGGGGTATGATCTTCATGTATAAATACATAAGGGGGGATACGATCACCATGTATAAATACATAAGGGGGGTACGATCTTCATGTATAAATACATAAGGGGGGGTATGATCTCCATGTATAAATACATAAGGGGGGGTACGATCTTCATGTATAAATACATAAGGGGGGGGGATATGATCTTCATGTATAAATACATAAGGGGGGGGTATGATCTTCATGTATAAATACATAAGGGGGGGGGGGGGAATGATCTTCATGTATAAATACATAAGGGGGGATATGATCTCCGTGTATAAATACATAAGGGGGGGTATGATCACCATGTATAAATACATAAGGGGGGGGGGATATGATCTTCATATATAAATACATAAGGGGGGGGGGTATGATCTTCATATATAAATACATAAGGGGGGGATATGATCTTCATGTATAAATACATAAGGGGGGGTATGATCTTCATGTATAAATACATAAGGGGGGGGGTATGATCACCATGTATAAATACATTAGGGGGGATATGATCTCCATGTATAAATACATAAGGGGGGTATGATCTTCATGTATAAATACATAAGGGGGGATATGATCACCATGTATAAATACATAAGGGGGGGGGTTATGATCTTCATGTATAAATACATAAAGGGGGGGGGGGTATGATCACCATGTATAAATACATAAAGGGAGATATGATCTTCATGTATAAATACATAAGGCGGGGTATGATCACCATGTATAAATACATAAGGGGGGATATGATCACCATGTATAAATACATAAGGGGGGATATGATCACCATGTATAAATACATAAGGGGGATATGATCACCATGTATAAATACATAAGGGGGGGATATGATCACCATGTATAAATACATAAGGGGGGGGAAATGATCACAATGTATAAATACATAAGGGGGGGATATGATCACCATATAAATACATAAGGGGGGATATGATCACCATGTATAAATACATAAGTGGGGGGATATGATCTCCATGTATAAATACATAAGGGGGGGATATGATCACCATATAAATACATAAGGGGGGATATGATCACCATGTATAAATACATAAGTGGGGGGATATGATCTCCATGTATAAATACATAAGGGGGGATATGATCACCATGTATAAATGCATAAGGGGTCCATATAGTGAACTTGGTGTTGAGTTGTTCACTTTAAGGTCATCACAGAGGACAAGGGGGCACTCTTTATGTCTAGAGCAAAACAGATTTCATCTCCAAATACGGAAAGGTTTCTTCACAGTAACAGCTGTGAAAATGTGGAATAGACTCCCTCCAGAGGTGGTTCTGGTCAGCTCACTAGATTGCTTTAAAAAAGGCCTGGATTCTTTCCTAGGTGTACAGAATATATCCGGGTACTAATATTTATAGGTAAAGTTGATCCAGGGAATATCTGATTGCCTCTCGGGGGATCAGGAAGGATTTTTTTTTTCCCTGCTGTAGTAAATTG